>NC_142804.1:27195284-27557784 GCF_049724085.1 Artemia sp. Qi Xiang Cuo | reverse complement strand
GTAATGAATAAAATATTTTCATTGAAATCACGACGTGTAGAATATTATCACAAAAAATATGTTACATATATTATTATACATTATTAATATCATTGAACAACTTTGGACATTTGAATCTGTTCCATAAAATAATTCATCATGTTCTCTCTTGATAGTTTAGGAATTCTCTTTTCTTAGTTCGTAACTAGTAGAATAGTTAGTAATCCGTTTTGAGTCATTCATAATTTTTACTGTGGTATCATTTACAGGTTCAGTATGGGTTTCGTCTTTGGTATTATTAGGTTCATTGACTATATCGGTTGGCTTATGATAAACTGTAGCAATAATGTTCACATGCGCTTTATTTTCCATCCATTCAGCTTTATACTCATTAGTGATATTGTCTGCCAATACCCTCTCTATTTTGTCAGCCATTTCACTGTCTATCATTGCATTGTTTTTACACAAGTAGCAGTTATGGCACGCAGACAAGCTGTGGTTATGATATTAGTGCAGCAGTTGGCTTTTCTATTTCAATTTGTTTTCATTTGAATACTAATACCAGAACGATTGCAATAGGTTCTATCAACAGGTAACGTGTTACCAGAACCATGAGCAAGAAGATGCCCATCTTCATCAATTATTATTTTTATGTTGGCATTCTCTTTGAATGATATCATCACTGGATATCTGACTCCCGTATATCCCCCATCATAAGAGTTGAATGATTTCAGCAGTCCAAAGAAATTTTGCTCCTCACTGTCATGACAACGCATGCATGTCATTTCCAATGAGATATCCACTAGTACTTGTTTCATAGTTTAAATATTTGTCTTTGTCAGCATTCAGTGCAACCATGATTTTTTCATGCGCACACACTTTCTTCAAATAATTCATCTCCTCTGTTTTCTAAAATTTTATGCAACTGTTTATCCATCCAATATACTAAAAATACTGACTGAAAATATACAATGAACTAGGTTGTGTCAATAACCATCCATAAAGTACCACTGGAACAGCTGCGTAGTGTTGATGAGCAGCCATAGAGTACCATTGGTACAGCCGAATAAAAAAATAATAATATAAGTTGAATAATTTCCGTCCGAAAAAATTCAGTAAAAAAAAGTGCTACAACAAGCATTATTTTTCTAATAGTAAAAACCACGACTAACCTATCTATATCATCCTCATTTTGTATTTTGAAAATATAAAACTTGATTTTTGTTTTGTTTTAAGTATATTGCATGCCATTTTAAGACATGTAAAAAAGGTAAAAAGTTCTGTTAAAAAAATAAAAAAAAAAAGTGTTACTACAAACATTATTTTTCTAATAGTAAAACTCATAACAAACATATCTATATCATTCTAATTTCGTATTTCAGAAATATTAAATGTAATTTTTTTGGTTTTAAGGATATTTCGTGTCATTCTTTGTTTTAAGCATATTTCATAGCATTTTAAGACATATAAAAAAAGTTGAAAAATATCTATGTTAAAAAAATAAAAATGAAAGTTTAAAAAAAATTAAATAAAAAATTAAAATGAAGAAAAAAAGTATAAACAATGGGGAGAGGGGTCAAATAGTTGGGGTAGGGACAGTGGGGCCCTTGGAAGTCGGGGCATGGATGACTAAGGGCTGTCGTATCATTGCTTAAAATGTATATGACTTTTTTGTAGTAGCTCCAATAGTATATCAACCATGGCCATCGTCAAATCCATAACCCACCACTACTGGATTTCTTTTCATTGAACTTAACAGAAGTTTTAACAGAACACAGAATGTATTTTTATTTTGTAAGAAGCATTTGTAGTAGCTCCAATAATATAGCCTACCCCCTAAGGGTGTCGTCAAATCCATAACCCCTTCACAACTTGATTTATAAGGATTGTTCTGGATTTCTAAGGATTGTTCTGTAAGCGACTAAAATTTCAGCCCTTTGAGCGTGTTAAATTCACTTAATGTAGATTTCCTATAAATTGGATACCCTTTATTAAGTACACTTTCAATTTAACTCAGTTCTTCTGACAAATATGATAATAGGGTTAACTGTCAAAAACGGGTTGCCAGTAAGCAACAGTTTATTGACTGGTCCTATATACTTGTTACTCAAAAACTAGTTTTTATAGTTTTAAAACTGGCTATGCACTTAAAACAGGCTGTTTGTATAGCTCTAGTTCCCAAATATGGGTGTATGTTCAGTATCTTTTGACAAGGTTTAGTCCCTCAGGCTGTAAGCATACCATTTGGTCAAAATATAACGTGTTCGAGTCGCTTTATATGGTTTTCATTCAGTAGTATCTATTGCTATCAGTATCTACTGACAGGATGTAGTCCCTCAGGGGTCTTACCTTTACCTCTGCTTAGTTTAACATTTGGTAGAAATATATCTTTTTCTGGTCGCTTTATACGGTGTTCGTTCAGTAGTGCCCATTGCTTTCGGTATCTATTAACATGATGTAGTCTCTTACCGGTCTTACCTCTGTAAAGTATACCATTTGGTCGGAATATATTGTGTTCTGATCGCTTTACATGGTGTTCGTTCAGTATACACAACACCCTTCCTACTTGTGCTTAGCATTTCGAGCTTGCGCCATATTTGGCGGGCTTCAGGCTTTTTTTTCAGATTTCCTACATATTTTTAGGGGGGTTTATATGATACTATTAAGATTAACGAAAATAATAGTTACCATTCCTGAATCAGCTACAAATGGGTTTTATTTCATTAGACATTTTTTTCCCCCAAAAAAATGGTTACTGTCGACTATATTTTTTTAAAAATATGGTTTCTGTCGACCTTGGTTCACTCTTTATTAGGTCGTAACTCTCGCTGCTACCACTAGCAGATCCAATGGGGGTGCAGTTGGGGGGGCGGGGGTGAACCGCCCCCTTGGCATGAGCAAAAAGCTCTATTATTAGATTACTGTGTTTGATTGCAAGATTAATGCTTGGATTAATGATGTTTCAAAAGGATTTGACGAAACTTGATCTGCGTGCCTTAAGTCTTTAGGGAATTGCCCGGTGTATGGTGTCATTCGAGCTTTCAGGGCATTTTGTAGCTTGTCATGTCGTAAGTAGCTGAAGCTTCAAAAAGTTTGCATGCCGAAATCTGTTTATTTTTCAGTAACTAAGCAATTTCTTGAAATAGACAGATAGATAGATTTATTTTCCATATACCAGTAAAATAATTACATAACAATCTACAAATCCCCACAAAGGCTCCATGGCCTGTAGAAGGGGAATTATGAAAAGATCAAATAAATATTAAACATTTCAACGCTTAAGATTTAAACAATATAAACATAACATTAATATTTAAACATATAAAAATAAACATTTGAACTTTTAGCATGTAAAGCATTTGCTTAATAAAACGAAAAAAAAAAAAATAATTAGAGTTCCCTAAATAAGCTTTATCAAACTACAGTGAATCACAACATCTAAAAAAAAAAAAAAAATAAAAAATAAATAAAAAATAAAATAAAAAAAAATAATAATAATAATAAAAAAGAATTAAATGAAAAAAAAACTATTGGCAGCAGGCAAAAGTAAAGAAAATTAATCACATGAAAACAAATATTTTTTACTAGTCTTTTGAAGGTGCCAAACGAGTGGCATTCTCGAGCCGAATCGGGAAGGGTGTTCCATGTCAAATGACACGCAACAAGAGGATTAAAATCGGATCTTATTGTTGGTGTATGGAGAATTTGGATATTTACAGAACTACGGAGTTGATAATTTGACCGATCAGATACAAAAGAAGACGTAAATCTAAGGGACCTAGGAATATCACCATGGAGCTGAAGAAAAGCGAAAGACGCACAGGAAAGAATATAAAGTTTTTTAATATCAAGTAACGGTTTAGTTGCCGAACGATTTACATTCTGGATAAGATTTATAGCTTTATCATAAGTATTCGAAAGCGGTTTGAGAAAAGAAGGAAAGTAGACATCCATATGACTGAACAATAGGAAACATAAGACTGAATTAAGCTATTAAATAGGATTCTTAGAATTGGTCCTGGAAAAATATGTTTTAGTTTTCTTGGAATACCGAGGTTTCTGCATACCTTCATTTTGGTGAAATCAATATGGCATTTAAAAGATAAATATTTATCTTGGAGGATATCTAGGAAACGGACATGGCCATCCTTTGGTCTACTAATAAAGCCTTTGGATATATGAATTTCAGATAATTGAGGACAAGCCTGGGATATACAAGAAAAAACTAAAAAACTAGTTTTAGAAGCATTTAAGGCAAGAGAGTTAGCATTAAAACCAAATTGAAACTCTCTCAAAGAGGTCCACTAACTTTGTACGGACCTCATCCTCTGTTCTCCCAGAAGTAATAAGGGTGGTATCATCGGCAAAAGTAACAAGAGAATCCGAGGTATGCAAACTATAGTTGTGGGTAAGGGAGACTGTTGGATGACATAGACGACAGCAATAAAGAGGTTTTTTATTTCTAACTGCAAAAATTAGGTCATTTATATAAATTAAAATCAGTGCCGGCCCTAAAACTGACCCTTGAGGGACCCCCTGGTCAACACTTGATGGTGAGCGAAAAAGTGGATCAAAAGAAATTATTCTACCAAACAAGAAAAACTTGAACCAATAAAACGCACTACCTCTTACGCCAAAATGAGACAGTTTAAATAGAAGAACACTGTGGGTTAAAGAATCAAAGGCTTTACGAACATCCAGAAACAAAGCAGCAGGAATCAAATGGGAATCTATGGCAGAGGGAAGATTATTCAGTAAAACTGCACAAGCATGCTCAGTCGAATGATTTGCTTGGAAACCAAACTGAAAATTGTGAAAAAAATCTTTAGAAGTAAGAAAATTATTAAGACGAGAAAGCATCGCCTTCTCAAATATTTTGCTAAACACAGACAACAATGAAAATGGCCGATAGTTTGCTGGACCATTCTGTGTCCCTTTCTCTCCCCCTTATATAATATGACTCGAGCACGCTTGAGAGTACTCAGGAAAATACCCTGCTGAAAGGAGAGGTTAATAAGTTTTGTTAAGGGATAAATAATGGAAGAAAGTATGAACTTAATTACTTTAGTAGGAATATTATCAGGGCCAGACGACGAACAATTTTTCAATCCCATAACAATTTTAGCTATTTTTTTCTCCGTCGCTGGTTCCAAAAACATTGACTTCATACAAGGTGGCCCAAGATAAGACCTGAAGTTGGATCCTGAAGGAGATGAACCAACAGCCGAAGCGGTCCTTTTACCAATATTCGCAAAATATGAAGTAAATGCATCTTGAACATTCAGTTCACCTTCGATGATTTTGCCGTCGAGATCCAAAAAAGAAGGGGTTGATGGAGACTGAAAAGAGGGCTTAAGCACAGAATTTATAACCTGCCAAGTTTTTTTATCTTTACCAAAATCTGAAAAACAATTAAAATAATACTGGGACTTGGCCTTTCGACACACAGAATTATAAATATTCCTATAAATTTTAAATTGCTGAAAGCCAATAGCTTTCATTGAAGGGTTAGCAGACTTAAAGGCCCTCCAGAGATTATTTTTTCTCCTACAACTCCTAAGGAGACCAGGGGTCATCCAAGGATTTAGAGGAAAAGCCTTCTTAGACTTTCGATTAGAAGGTGAAACAGAACAAATATCAAGAACAGCGTCTTTAATAGACTCTTAAAAAGTATCAAATAAATTACCAAAATCAGAATCACTGTCAAAACCACCCCAAGACAATTTTTGCCAATCTTGACCTAAGAAGCATCAATTCCACTTCACCAAACCTAAAAGGTCTCTTACCAGACTCACAAGTCCTCTCAATAGTCAGTCTCAAAACAGTATCTAGAGTAAACAGGGAAATGATCGGAAATGTCGCTCACTAAAACATAATTTCGGATCAAGGTAGAAAATATTGTCAATCAGAGATGAATTACTCTCTGTTATGCGAGATGTGATACATAAAGAAGTTTAAGTACTTGCGGCAAGCATGGACGACAGAAAATTCAAAGATACAGAAGACTTTATATTTATCAAGTTTATATTAAAATCTCCCATAATAATTAATTCAGTCGACTGTTTTAGGATGGTATCCAGTAGATCATTAAGGGTGCGTTGAAACAATGGAATAGAGCCACTAGGAGATCGATAAATAATACCAATAATTAAGTCCTTACCTCTACATTTAATGTCTACAAAAAGTGACTCAAAGACACCTTCGATATTTTTGGATAAATCCATTCTAAGAGAATATTGGAGATTAGTAGAAATATACAAAGCAAGACCACCCTTGGCCATCTTTTGTCGATTCAGTCGTTCCATTTTATAACCTTGCAAATCCAAAAGCATATCATTTTTAGAATCTAAAAAAGTCTCGCATAAACCAACAACGTCAGGTAGCCCTTTAGAAGCAATCTGTTTTAGATGGTCAATTGAAGAACAAAGACCCTGGATATTCAACTGGAGCACTGAAAAATATCCATCCCGCTTGACAGCCTCCCTCAGATTAAAAACATATTTACTTATTACTGTGTGGTTCACTGTGGTCAAATCACTGTTGACATGTCCGATAGAATTATTGATAATGCTTAAAAAATCTAACGGGTTATTTTTAAGCTCAAAAAGTCGTCCTACAACTGGGGGCGTTTCTAATTTGCCAGTAAAAAAAGACAATCGATTTTAGATATGGAATTAAATCATAAAATATACATGCACAAAAAAAAATAAAAAAATATCTAAGCACAAACTGCGAATGATCGAATCTTTCGTATCATTTATTGACCAGGTGGTTTGGCCAAAATTTGCCCGCGGTCAGTCCATACATTAAATTTACCGAAGCAATCTCTTGCCGCATTTAAAATTTCACGACGCTTTTTTGTTAGCGATTCTGATAAAAATATTCCACTCTTTGCTAGTCTAGTCTTTTCTTTGAAAACAACTCGAGCTAATTCCACATTTTTGAAGCGTATTAGCACTGGAGACACTTTTTATTGATCGTTAGAGTCATTCAAACTTAATCGATAAACATTTACAATATTATTAACTTCAAAACCAGGGACCAGCATCTTGTCTTTAATGATAACCGATATTTCTTTCTTTAGATCATTTCCAGGCCTCTGCCTTACTCCATTCATCACTAACCAATCCAACATCTTTTCTTGTTCAAAATCATCCACTTTCGATTCCTATGACAAAATCCTACTTTCCAAGCTTTTAACCATTGCAAATAGTCCTTTGAGTGATTTTTCTATTTCTTGGAATTTTGGGTTGTAATGGAAATAGCATCATGATTTTTTTTTACTATAATATCAATTACTTGATTTGCTTGATCAGCTTGATTTGTCAGGGTTAGTCATGATCTTGATGGTTTTGAACAGTATAAAATTTTTGGATACTATTAACCAGTTACGAGTAATGTCGGAGCAAAGACAGCAGTCAACTATAGACAAGTTTTTGGTTCGAAAGCTAAACGATTGGAAGATCTACGTCTGATTAAAGACAGAAAAAATGAGAATTTCAGTGTTGATAGTGAGTTCAACAATTTGACGAGTGGTGAAACTATGGGTGATTTGTGGGCATCAATTGAAGTGTGTATCCCGAAGCTAAGTAAAAACATCGAAAATATAAGCACTTTCTACAACAAGGAGATCGGAGGCTATATCGATCGAATGGAAAAAATGGATGATTGTGCACGATATTAATTTCTTCGTAACCCTTCGATTCTACCATCTAGCTACAGCTTCCCCTATTTAGTTCACAAGAAGCAGGGCAGGGACAAAAAGAGATTTTTCAATCCTACTCGCTTGGAAGAATTTCATTGGTTTGGGTATTACTCTCAAATAAGATGAGAGCCTTATTCTGTAAATATTACGTTTTGTTCAACGTCCGAGGGGTTGGATGCTCCAATAAAATTTCAAACCCTCACGAGACCTTTTCCCCTATTTAGCCTCCTTCCTAACACAACCTATTCATCGATCCCGACCGTTGCGGAGAGATATTGTAGAATCCTCATCCTATTATCAAATTTTGGCATATTGAAGAAATGATAATAATCATAATAATAATAGTAATGGGAACATTAGCTTCTCTCCCGAAATAAATGTTGTTGCTCTATCCCTTGTTTTAGCTCCCTTTTACTGTCGCTTGTTATTAGCTTGTTTCTTTAATGTTTCTCTTATTTTGCCGGATTTTAAGCTTTAATGTTTTAATTTTATTAATAATTCCGTCCTACACCAGTGGTTAGCACGCTAGACTTGAAATTCTTTGCCGTGAAGACTAAGTTTCGAGCTTTACTGTCACTGGTTATGGTTTGGAACGGAGGTGAGTGGTGTGACTCTATAAGCTTAGCCGGAGCCAACCCAGCTCTAAATGGACACCTGGAGAAATCTGGGGAAGGTAAAGAGGAAGAGTCTGCAAAAGCACAGGATAGCCCACCCCCAACGACCCATTACACTTCCTGGCTGAAGAGCCATGAAACAGAGAAAAGCGCCACGGGGTAAGACTGAAAGTCCATTTCCGTATTCTTTATCTTTATCTCTTATATTTAACCTAAGATTTTTCGTTTGTTACCACTTATTTTTTACCTGTTTTTTGTTTAAGTTATGATTCGTCTTTTTCTTGTACCATTTCACGTGAAGTTACAATTCTACTTTATTTGCTTGCTTATTTCTTGAATTTGACTGATTTTAGGTTCTCCACAATACCCGACAGATCCTGTTTTGGTGGGCTTTTTTGGACTGAAAAACCTCTTCCTACCTAAGTTATGTGTTATGGGCTAACTCTCCATTGTAGGCATGAATATATAATGAGTCGGAGGTAGTAGTGTTTAGACTGCTTGTGCAGGAATTCGACTTATGTTGATAGAAGAGTAACGCTTTGGTTGTGGTTGTGACCAAAAGAGGCCCAAAATTGCACAAATCATTCATTCATACCAGAGGTCCGAGGGATTTTCTGCTGTCCAGTTCCAAGCCCGCTTAAGCGCTCTTTGTAGGTTTCAGAAGACGTAATAGTCCCTGTCCTACACTGGTTTAGGAACCATTGATTTTCCTAAGACCATAATAATTCCAATGCCTTAAATAATATGAAAATCGTAATTTGTATTGTTGCAGCCTTGAAAAACAACCATCGTATTGACATTTTTACTGATGGATTCAGACGTACGTTTTGAACTGGAATTATTATTAGCTTCAGAAAAAAATATCCCAGAGGTAGATAACATGAAACTAGGTGCTATAGAATTTATTCACTCAGGCAGGAAGGATGGAGTGCATAGGCAAGGAGTAGGGCTCATGATGAGCAAGGAAGCTGCCAAGTCTTGCTTGGGTTGGGAAGGTATTAAGAATAGAATCCTTGCTACTCATTTTACGACTAAAAAAAGGAAGTATAAACAAAGCAAATTAAGATAAAAACATATAAAGAAAAGGAAAAAACAAAGCTAAAATATAATCGAAAAAAAAACACATCTAAATAATGTCTGATATCTTGTAATGGTTGTGTTGGTGCCATTGTATGGTGATACGCATCTATTCGCATCTTGTCGAGTAAACTGAAAAAGGTAAGATTTTTTTTGTTTTTTTTTCTTTTTTTGTTTTTATTCTTTGTTTAGCACTGAGCACGACTTGGCGGAGGCCCTTGTCGAAATATTTGCTTGTTCTTCCTCTTCATGTTTTCCCACTGGCTGACAAAATCCTCGTTTTCTAACCCTTTTTTGATTTTACGTGTATAGCCAGTGTGGTTTTAGAATGTATTTACGAATGTTTTCATATCGGACATAATTGATATGTGAGTTTTTATTGTTTGTGATTTTGTTTTTTGTTGTTCTTTATATCTTTTGTTTAATTTAGTTTAGTTTTTCTCCCCCATTGATAAAGGCTTCCGGACGTCAAGCCGAAATATTCAGACTTCTATTATTAGTAATGAAAAAAAGTCGTTTTTTTATTATTTTCCACTGTTTTATTTGAAATATTATAACCGGTTTTTCTATACTTTCATTTCGTTTTATTTATAGATGGGCAGACCATTTTGAAAATATACTAAACCGTGATAAAGTTACAGGAACTGATATAGGAAAGAATGGAACACTTTGGAACTGAAGGGAGGTTTATTTTTCGAGGAAGACTTAGAGACAGTAGGCCTACTAAAAGGATTAAGAAACAACAAAGCCCCATACGGTATGAGGTAAATGAGTTTTTTAGATATGATGTTTGTGAAGTTAGAGATAAATTACTAAAAATTATGAATATGATTTTTGAAAAAGGAGAAGCACCTAGCCATTTTAGGAAAACTTTAATTAAACCGCTCTATAAGAAAGCCGATAAAGAGACAGAGAGATATAACAGTTTATTTAGAAATGGTCATTACAAGCTTCAAAATAAGCCAAATTCAAATTTTATGTCCATAATAAAACGAGGAGCTTGCTTTTAAAACTGTATTTTCATTCTCATCTCTTTCGTCTTATTTGACTCAAGGCTATAACTTCGTTTCAATTTACTTTCAAGTGATATTCAGGTCGTACATACTGATGAAGAGAGAGGTAAGAAACCTTTTTACTCTTCTCATATGTAAATGTAAAACTACCCAAAACCAGGGAAAATCAAATAAATCGAATTTATTAACCAAAAATATAGTATCTACATAGAGATTAAGTATGCTGCTTAACCTGAGATCACATTTTGTAGACTTATTTTCGGTTAGTTTTCTGTCAGTGTTGGAACTACAACGAAACAATCCACTAAGGCGATCAGAATTATTTACCGTAAGTTTAGCAAAAGATCCAAACAATTAAATTTGGTTAAGAGTTGTTGTTGTAGTATTGAATGCAGGAATAAATCCAAAAAAAGGTATAAAGATCACAATTATCAGGTAAATTTGACAAATCGATTATAAATAGCAAAAAAAAAACTTGTGTAACTTGTATAAAAGCTAGCATAACAAAAAAATAGTGCACTCCAGGTTACGCATAATTTCGGTACATTATTGTACCGAAAATTACAATTTTCAAGAATATGTTATCAATGACAGCACACAGGCCTGCAAATACGGTAGGTTACATGACAAAGTATCCAACATCGAATAATCATGATTTTTATAAGTTTTCCTGTGTGTTTCTATAATATTCGATTGGATTTTCATGGCTTTCCTTCTGTTCTCGTATAATTCAACTGTTTGCACTGTTTTCATCATCCCCTCCCAAAGTGTGTGGCCACCGTAGAAAAATTTTCCACTAAATGGGCCAACCAAGTCCCCTTGGTGTCTTTTATTTTGTTCTGTATTGATCTATACTTTTTAATAAATCACCTTGACGTGCATTTATTTAATCAATTCAATATTAAAAAAAAATAACTGTAATGGTTTTTCTAATAAAATGATAGACCCCTTGATGTCTTTTATTTTGTTCTGTATTGATATATAATTTTTAATAAATCACTTTGACATACATTTATTTAATCAATTAAACAATTACAACAAAAATAACTTAAGTGTTTTTTTGAAAAAATAATGATAGATTAAGGTACGTGTATATTCAAACTTTTTTACAGTGTAAGGGTCCAAGTGGCTTCTGCCCTATAAATGACCAAAAATTATGCAGATTTTTACATCAGATGAGTAATAATGACCCTCCCTGTGCAGCCAAAATTTTATAGTAAAACTTAAAAATTTATTCCATAAAACTAGCGAAGCTTGATAATATTGTATGAAAATTAAAATTTATCTAAATTACCATCCAGCCTTTGAATTTTTAAGGAGAAAAACTGAAAAAAGTCAACAAGTATTCAATTAGAAAATAGCCGAAGTTATCAATAAAAAAAAATTGTGAACCATACTAAACCTAAGACGAGAAGAAATAAAGTCATATAATTATCCAAACTTAAAACAAACAGAGATTACTATCGAAGCTGATAACTCGAAAGCCGTCAATTCATTCATGCTGATAACTCGAAAGCAATCAATTATTTCGGTGCTGAAAGGGCACATGCCGATTTCTATTTTTCCGAGATTGGTGTTTTGCTATTGACCTTCTTAGCAGAAAAAATCTCTTATACCACATAATTACAGATGTCAGTAATGATAAAGCATAAGAAAAGCTAAGTCAGCTCTAAGACACAAATCTCACACAGATATGCGCAGAATTGGATCATTGCTCAGCTTTTCAGATGACTATTGTCTATTAGGAAAATCGCTATAACAGTGCATTTAAAGCGAAAATGTATCGAAAATATGTCATCTATATAGCCAGAAAATTGTTGCAATTAGTAAGTTTTAATTTAGTAGGCTAGGCTATTTGATTTGTAGTTGGCCTTCATAGCACCATTCTATAATGCATTAAATAACATTAAAACTGTTGTTTTTAATAAGTTTCAACACTTTTCTCTACTTCCAGGAGATAATTTTTTTAAATTAATCTATGATCTTCTTAACATAAAAAAAATACAAACAACAATGGTTCATTGCACTTTGTAATATGTATATTTGCATTTCTGCAAATATACCGTTTTTGAAACTTCCGATTTCGAACCGTAGACCCTAAAACCTTATCATCAAGGAAATAGGTGAGTCTAGTTAATGCAAAAGTTAAAATGGTCCATACTTCTTATTTCACAATGTTTAGGTCAGTTTTTTTCCTAATATTGCAGGTTCTTCTACTCCCTAAACTCTATCAGTTCAATTTTACATTTTCTTTTAGTACTTTTGTATGATAATATTTGTACTGAAATTAGGTAGGTCTTATAGGTTGTAGTTTGGCCATGCAAATTGGTATGAATTAGGGGCAGGGGTGTAATTTGGTATGGGAGAGGGTAAAACTGCCCCATATCCCAGATCCCCCCCAGCTGAAATTGTGTTTCTTTAAGATTCTTATCAAAACTAAGATAAACATGCATTATTCAAGCATCCACATCAAATCACTTTACTTTTTTATTTTTTGCTTCCCATATTCAATCAAAACTCTAATAATGCTCTAAATTCTCTTATTTGTAATTGAAACGCTTAATAAGCGCTTATAAAGTTATTTTTTAAGTTTTGGGTCCATTTACTAGCGAATCAAAGAGTTCGTGGTAACGAACTGTAAGTAAGGAGCGACCCGGCTCAGTAGCAACCGAAACTCTAAAAAACGGAATTTTGATACCAATACATCAAAATAATCAGATTTTAATGCTGATTTCAAATATATAAGTTTCATCAAGTTTAGTCCAACCCATCAAAAGTTACGTGCCTAAACAAATTTCCCTGATTTTCGAATAAAGGAGGAAACACCCCTAAAAATTATAGAACCTTAACGAAAATCACACCATCAGATTAAGCGTATCCGAGAACCCAACTGTAGAGGTTTCAAGCTCTTATATGCAAAAATGTGGAATTTTGTATTTTTGTTGCCAGAAGAAAGATCACGGATGTGTGTTTATTTGTTTTTTGTTTTTTTTTCCTAGAGGTGATAACATTTACCCAGTGGTCCTAGAATATCGTGGGAGGGCTCATTCGAACGGAACTTAAAATTTCTAGTGCCCTTTTTAAGTTACCAAAAAAATGGAGGGCAACTAGGCCCCCTCCCACGCTCATTTTTTCCTAAAGTCACCCGATCAAAATTTTGAAATAGCCGTTTTGTTCAGTATGGTCGAAAATATAATAACTATGTCTTTTAGGATAGCTTAGTCCCCCAAAGTCCCCGGGGGGAGGGCTGAAAGTTATGAACTTTACCCAATGTTTATATAAAGTGTTGGTTATTCGGAAGTATACCGACGTTTTCAGGGAGGATTTTTTCTGGTAGGAGGGGGACGAGTCGGGAGCTATGTGGGAGGTTCTTTCGATGGAGGAAGTTTTCATGGGGGAAGGAATATTGCTATGAAAGGGCAACGGATTTCCCAGCACTATTTACAATACGATCAGAAATTAAATAAAAAAACAACAAGTTTTTCAACTGAAAATAAGGAGCAACATCAAAACTTAAAACGAACAGAAATTATTATCTATATGATTGGGTTCGCCCCCTAGTCAATACCTCGTTCTTTAAGCCAAAGATTTTTTTTTTAGTACTTTCATAAGAGCTATTTATTCTAATTAACATCCTTTTTGATTAAGGGCTCATTTTTAAAGAATTGAAACAAAATTCGAACTTTAGCGTAAAGAGCGAGGTATTGACTTGGGGGCGAACTCCCTAATATACATATTAAAAACATACGACTATAGAAGCGTGGATACTGGTGCACTATATGGTCCTTTACAAGAAAAGTAGTCAGGAAAAACCCATTTTTGACGGGTTAAGTCACGAGACCGTTGAAGAGTAATGCAATGCATAGCGTGGTTTCCATTGCGTTACGGTATTTAAACTGTTGTTTTTGGGGTAAAGGAGGAGGGAAGGTACCTGGGATAGGTTTGGTTACGTATTCAATATATGCTATGCTTTACTCCCCCCCCCCCACCCCGTAATGTGCAAATATATAGCCCAAATTTGTTTCTAAACTATTATATATTCATCCTATTTTATTTTATTTCATTAGCATTAACCAAACTTGACTTTGTAGAAAGACCCATATAATGCACCAGTACCAAAGTTTGTTACGTATGTTAATTCGTAAGTTACGTATATTCACTACTAATAAAAACGTTCGTAAATAAAATTAAACAACTTTCGAGAAAGCCATTTAACCACATAAAAGTAAAATTAATATGCAAATTTTGTTTTAATTATTCATCTACGGTGAGCCAAAATCAAAACCTGCATTAATTCAAAAAATGTTCAAAAATTAAATAAAAAAACAAGTTTTTTTAACTGAAAGTAAAGAACGATATTAAAATTTAAAACGAAGAGAAATTATACCGTATATGAAAGGGGCCGTCCCCTCATCAACGTTTCGCTCTTTACGCTAAAGCTTGACTCTTTCTCACAACTCTATTTCTTTTTAAACAATAAAAAACTTCTGATTTTAATTTCTGATTAGGATTGTTTTTCAAATAATGCCGGTAATTCTGGCATAACCTCCAGGTAAAATTCCCTTTCCTTACGGTAAACTCCTCCGTGAAGAGTTCCTCCCAAGTAAAATAGATACCCTTCACCTTAAAATTCCTTTAAACAATTGCATCCTCGCTGAAAGTCTCCGTCTCCCCTCCGTGAAATTTCTAGCAGAAGATCGAGTCTGATAAATTCTCCTCAAAAGCAATCGCCTTAGAAATTCCTTTTCATTCGAAAAGGACTTTGTTCTAATCGTTTTTTCGATCACTCCGGAAATCCACCCATGGTTGGAAACTATTTCTCGAAAATCCAAACACGATGAAAGTATCTCCCGGAAAATTCCCCCGGGACATTTCCACATGCAAAATTGAGCAATGAAAAAGAAAGTAAGACAAATAAAAAGAATTTCGTAGAGGAACTCTACGAAATTCTTCCCAGATCCTCCCAGTGTAAAATTTCCTCTAGAATGTTTACAACCGGAAACTTTCCTCCACACAAGAAATTACCTTCAGGGAAACCCACCCCAAGTATAGGATCTCCTCTCCCCCAAAAAACGTCTATATACTTCGTATTAACAAATACTATACGTAAACAATGGTCTAATTTTATTACTTGAAGACCTATCCCCTAGCACTGGGTTGGCGGGGAAGTCATACTATCTCCTTAGACATAGTGCTGGAATTTTTATCTAAGGTGACTTTCTCAAAATGGCTATCTCAAAATCGGACAAATTTTGGGGAAAAGTGGCTTTGGAGATGGGCTAGTTGCCCTCTAATACTTATGGTCACTTAAAAAGTGCACGAGAACTTTTAATTTCTGTTCAAATGAGCCCTCGCTCGATGTTCTAAAACAACTGACTTGATACGATCAATAAAGAAAATTATATAAAAGATACATCAGCGCACGTCCGTGTTTTCTTATGACAAAAATTACAACATTCCACATTTTGCAGATAGGAGTTTGGAATCTCTTCTGTAGGGTTCTTTAATACACTAAATCTGATGGTTGTAATTTTCATTTAATTCTTTGACTTTTAGTGCTGTGTCCCTTCTTCTTTTTAAATCGGGCAATTTTCTCTGACTTTTAGATTTTTATGGGCAGCACTTGGCTTAATGAATCTTATAAACTCGGAATTAACATATTAAGCCGATTCTTTTGACATGTTTATCGATATAAAAATTCTTTTTTTTAGAGTTTTGGTTACTATGGAGCCGTGTTTATCCTTATTTACAGTTCCTGGCTGCCAACTGTTTGAAAGTGCGGAATTTTGTGTCTTGCCAGAAGAAAGAACACAGATGTGTTTGTTTGTTTGTTTTGATTTTTTCAGCGGGTGATCACATCAAATTGAAAGCCCTTTAGGATCAGGAAACAGACTTTTCAAACGAAAATTAAATGCTTTTGTTCCTCTTTTAGGGACCAAAAAGACTAGGTAGGCTGGTAGGCCGGCTAAGAAGTGATATCATACTAAATATCACCACACGGTGACACAATCGCTCCTGAAAATTTGTGTAAAAGGCATTATTTAAGATAAATGATATTTATCTTAATCAAACAGCTCGTGCTAACGAACTGTAAGTAAGGAGCGACCTGGCTCAATAGTAACCGAAACTCTAAAAAAATTTGGAATATTGATACCAATAGATACATCAGAGAAATCAGATTTTTATGCTGATTTCAAATATATTAATTTCATCAAGTTTAATCCTACCCATCAAAAGTTACGCACCTGAGAAAATGTGCCTGATTTTTGAAAAAAAGGGAGAAACAACCCCTAAAAGTCATAAAACTCTAATGAAAATCACACCATCAGATTCAGCGTATTAGAGAACCCTACTGTAGACGTTTCAAGCTCCTATCCTCAAAAATGTGGAATTTTGTATTTTTTGTCAGAAGAAAGATCACGGATGCATGTTTATTTGTTTTTTTTTTTCTTTTTTTCCGAGGGGTTATCGTATCGATCAAGTAGTCCTAGAATATCGTAAGAGGGCTCATTCGAACGTAAATTAAAAGTTCTAGTGCCCTTTTTAAGTGGCCAAAAAATTGGAGGGTAACTTGGCCCCCTCCCACGCTCATTTTTTCCCAAATTCACCCAATAAAAATTTTAAGATAGCCATTTTATTCAGCATAGTCGAAAATCTAATAAATATGTCTTTGGGGATAAGTTAATCCCCCACAGTTCCCGGGTGAAGGGCTGGAAGTTATGAATTTTGCCCATTGTTTACATATAGTAGTGGTTAATGGGAAGTATAAAGACGTTTCAGGAGGGATTTTTTCCTGATGGGCGGGAGGGGTGTCGGAGGAGGGGGTTACGAGGAGTATCCTTCCACGGAAGATGTTTCCTTGGGGGAAGGAACATTTCTCTGAAGGGGGCGCCGGATTTCCATACATTATTTTAAAAAAACGATCAGAAATTAAATAAAAAAATAGTTTTTTCAACTGAAAGTAAAAAGCAACATTAAAGTGAAAACAAACAGAAATTATTACGTAAATGAGGGGGTTGGCCCCCTAGTCAATACCTCGCCCTTTTCACTAATTTTTTTTTTAGTAAATCAAAAGAGCCATCTATTCTAATTAACCGGCCTTTGTGATTCAGGGGTTTGTGATTCGAACAAAATTGGAACTTTAGCGTAAAGAGCAAGGTATGGACTAGGGGGCAAACTCCATAATATAGGTAATAAAACATACGAATGTAGAAATTCGTTACGTAAGTTAATTCGTAAGTTACGTCGGAAAAAAATTTCGAAAAAGCCATTTAGCCAAAAAAAGAAAATTAATATGCGAATTTCGTTTTAATTATTCATGTACGGTGAGCCAAAATCAACGCTGCATTAATTCAAAAACGTTGGTAAATTAAATAAAAAAAAAAGTTTTTTTAAACTGAAAGTAAGGAGCGACATTAAAACTTAAAACGAACAGACATTATTCCGTATATGAAAGGGACTGTCCCCGTCTCAATATCTTGCTCTTTACGCTAAAGTTTGAATATCTCACACAAGTTTATTTTTTAAAACAATTAAAAAACTTTAGCGTAAAGAGCGAGGTATTGAGAAGGGGACAGCCCCTTTCATATACGGGATAATTTCTGCTCGTTTTAAGTTTTAATGTCGCTCCTTACTTTCAGTTAAAAAAAACTTGTTTTTTTTATTTAATACTTAATTGAACCAAGTTGATTCAGTTGATTTTTAATAAAATTATGCTAAGGGATGCATAATAGTGCATCAGCTATTATAAATGAGTGGTGGGATATTGTGTGGAACGAGGTTGAGCTAGATGTACTATAGGTGTATTATAATACATTATATCGTTCTGATAACACGAGACCTAAGTCAGAAAGACAGCCTTTTAAATCAGGGAACACAACTATACACAAAACAAAATCATATGCAATCTTTTTTCAGACAGCCTCTTCACACTTTGGTGCCCTGAGAATTGCAGGGCGTCATAAAATATGTCAGTAGAATATATAAGATACCGGTAAAATACGTAAAATACCGTTAAAATGCGTAATTTGCGTAAAATACGTAACATAAGATAGGTAAATTACCAATTTTACAGGGGTCCGTAGAATTACGGTAAAATACCCAATTTTACCATGACCAATTTTACTAGTTACCACACTAGGAATATTTACTAACTGTTCAAATTTTGTCTAAAATTTCGATTGTAATCCAAAATTTTACTTCTTGAGCAGAAAAACTGAAAAAATGAAACACAACCAATCAATTTACAAAAACTGATATCCTACATACGATTTAGCAGCGAAAAATTGGGGCCTGGGTTTATGGAGCTTGTAGTCGCCATATCCTAGTCATATCATAGTTAGGCCATGGCATGGTTTGTAAAATTATCAGAGTTCAAACCCCAAAAAAAAACTTTTTTTTTAAACAAAAAGTAGGGAGAAACATTGGGACTTAAAACGGACAGATATTATTTTGTTAGTGAGGAGGCAGCCCTTCACCTTCAATTCCTTTGTCTTAAATCACTAAAAACCTTAGTGGAATGAACCACCGGATTTCTTAACTCCAGTACTATCTTCATCCCTTTATTCCAAAACCTGATAACTCACAAACTTTTGAAATAAGATCTCCTGCAATATCCCTCAAATTGTCATTTTACTATTCGATATCTCGGTTACCCTAAATGCTCAAACCATACCCCTGTCACATCTAATACTGAAATAATAATAATAATAATAATAAAAAAAAATACCAAGGGGTCTTGTGAATTACTCCGGTAATTTTTCGGGGAGATTTTGGGTGAATGAAAATCTTAAAGAAGAAATTTTTTGGTGAATTTTCCGAGCGGTATGCCTAGTACCGTTTATGATCTCATAATATTGTTTTTGATTTAATGTCGCAGTTGCATTTTGAAAGCGAAAAATTTAAATGGAAAGAAACCGGTTTGAAAAGTTTGTAACATCACTAACTTGTTGATTTTTTTTTTCAAATGCAGTTCTGTATGAAATACAGTGTTGCCAATGCGGTAAAGTTGCACCATTTCTGGAACAATTTGGAGATCCTGATACAATACGGTGCGGATGGAAATTTTTTGTTACTGTCAAGTTTTCTATTGCATGCTGGATTTACTCAATCCTTTCGGTACAATCCTTTTATGCGGAACTCTCGGCTTAATCACTATAGACTAGGCAATGATAAAACCCGTTTTTCACGTCTTAACTGTTATAGAGCAGGGAATGATAGCAAGGTTTTCATTGCGTATACGCTATTAAACTGTGGTTTTTGGGGGTTTAGGGGGGGAGGTACCTAGGCTATGTTAGGTTAAGTATTTAATATATGCAATGCTTTACCCCCCCCCCCCACCTAATGTGCAAATATATCGCCCAAATTTGTTTCTAAACTATTATATATTCATCCTATTTTATTTTATTTCATTAGTATTAACCAAACTTGACTTTTTAGAGAGGCCCGCATAAAAGGATAGTACCATACTTTCTAACTCTGACATCTGTTCAAGTTTTAGTATATCAAAAATTTTCGCAACAATTTGTTGCGGCAAAAGTTTAACCTACTCTTCAGATGGTACAAATTAATCTCTTGTGGGACAATTTCATTTGAAAAACCGATAGAGTTCATTTCGAAGCGTTTGCATTACTGATGATATTCATCATTTTGGTAACAGTCATCTGATTTCTTTATGCGTAGTTTCATGTTTTATTGGTAAGATTTATCATGCTTTTAGACAAAAGTAATTTCATAAACTTTTCTTGTGAATACTGTAGTAAGCAAAATTTTATCATATTTTATAATTAAACTTGGGAATCTATAATGGAATTACATTTACAAATTTTGAAAGTTAAATTTTAATTTTAATCCCTAGCTCATAAGATTTCTGCTTGTAATCTACAGTTTCGTTATATTTTGACTAGAATAAGAAGCGATAAAAAAAAAATCCTTGCTGAACATAAAAAAAATCCTTGCTTCAATTCCCCTTGCGTTTTTGTTACTTAATACCACTGCTTACGACTTCTCATAGAAGTTTGGTCTATCACACATATAGGTTTAGTTTACGATAATGTTTTGTTATATTCTTATAAACCCATGACAGTAAATTCAAAGCTGTGTGCTACGGGGGAGGTTATTTGGGTCTGTCTCCCTTAAAACCTAAATTGTCTCAAATTTCTAGGCCCTTGTCATTCTAATTATCCAAAAAATTAGTTTTGTTTTATTTCCCCTCCCTCCAAAAATCTTGCATATGTGCCTTGTAACATTGGCCTTTGCATTTCACAAAGAATTAATATATCTTACTTTACAAATTGAAAAGTAATGGGCCTGGTCCATGGGCGTAGGCAGCATATTGTCCAGGGGGGGGGGCAGTCGATAGTGTGATGGAGGGGGAGATGAAGTTATGTTGGCATGCGCGTACGTAGCTTCTTGCCTAGAGGAGGGGGCAGCCACTTCTGTGATGAAGGGCGGGGGGGAGCTGAAGTTATATTGGCAGTTCACAAAACCTTACGTTGCAAGAAAGTTCTATCATACTTATGAAATCCTTATTAATAAGCAATCACCAAAAACTCTAAATCATCAATATGCTTCAGCATTTATCTTCTTGGATTACAGCTAAATCTTTCCAAGACATTATGGATAATTGCTTCTTGTTTGAATTGAACAAATTAATTTGAATAAATTTCTGTTTGTATCCAGTTTTGTCAACCGTCTACCTTTTATCAACTGCTTTTTCAACCATCTGCTGTTTCAGCCATATCTACAGTAAATTTAAAGGTCTATGCGGGCAGCTGCCCCCCTGCCTCCCCCTCCCTACGCCCATGGCCTGGTCCTTGAAACATAAAGTTAAAAATATATCCAAATAATTATATTTAAAGAAGGTAATATGCTTGCATAATACTTTTTTAATTCTCCTCTTTCCAAATAAAAAATCAAGCTTATTCAGGAGAAAGACGATCAGGATTTTTATTACTTCAAGTCCCTTGTTTCCTATTGCATTTGCTTAGCAAAAAAAAAGGGAATTATAGCAGGTTAAATTTCTCTGGCAGTAGGTTAAATTTCTTTGAAGAACATTGGAGGGACAATGGTGGTTAGAAAAAAGGAAAAAAAAATTCAACGACATTGAAAAAGAGTTTTAATCCTTCTGAAAAATAGCAATATAGTACAATTCAAGCTAATATCTATCTCTGATTTGGGTAGAAAAATTTGAATTTTCAAAAGGATATTTTTTAGTGATTTATATGATGGCCATAAGAAGAGGGGGAGGGGGGGGGTAAATGTTCAGTTTTTGGAACTTAGGACGTATAACTCTACGGCAATTCTAATATTATCTAAATTCTCTACATTATCTAATATTAACTAAATTATGTATTTTTAAAATTCTATTGTGTCTGTTTTTATATTTTATTTGGACCGCTTTTGTAATAGCTTTCGTGGTACCGGTGCATTATACAGACACTGCGAAAGAATTCAAGTTTGGTTGATGCTAATGAAATAAAATTGGATGAATATATAATAGTTTAGAAACAAATTTGGACTACATATTTGCACATTAGGAGGGAGTGGTGGGGGTAAAGCATAGCATATAATAAATACGTAACCTAACCTAATTTAACCTAACCTAGGTACCTTCTCCCCCCCTAAACCTCAAAAAACAGCAGTTTAAATATCGTAAACGTGATGAAAACCACGCTTTGCATTCCATTTCTCTATAGCAGTCTCTTACAAATAACCCTTTGGCGGGTTTCGTCTCTCGTTTGCTTGATACAGTATATAGAGGTGTCCGAATAATCTAATACTACCGCTTTCGCCTATTTAACCCTTTTGTATCTCAGACAAATCTTTCGTTTATTAGAAATCCATCTCATATGGCAGGTCCTCTAGTTTTTCTGCGTTTTAAAAGAAGTGTTAATAAGAATACCAAGAATACGAGAGTGAGACTTGAGTCATTTTATCAATCTTTAATCACTCTGTACAAAGTGATTTATTATTTTGTGAGAACTGTCACGTATGCTTAGTGAACACCAACTAGTAGTTTTTAGGCACTATATTTTGCTAGGTCCTTTTATTCTTACCATTTTAAGTTGCGTCCACGTGAAAGCTGGTTATTCGAAAATACAGGTAAAAAAAAAACTTTTTTATATAACCCCCCTCCCAGGGGGATGATTATCCACCGGAGTCTAAAAGGCTTCGCATTTTCTTCTTCTATTGTGTATGACTTTGTTCAGATTAGTTTAATTTTTTAAAACTGACCAATGCTGTATAGATTTTGTAAGAATTTATTATCGCTTTCGAAATTTGGTTGTTTACGCTTCAGTTATTCGGTCTTGTTTGTATCTCTTTATGGAGACATAATAATGTAGTTTTGGAGAAGAACCAAATTTTGCTTTCGCCAGATTGGTGGTAGGCGGTTTCACGATGTGTGGAATGATTCTCGTCGCATTGCTTTGGTTAGCCAAGTTTTTACTCTATGGTCGTGATACTTCAATCACAGAAGAAATGGTAAGTATACCTTATTTCACGCCTTTCATCCAATTGTTTGTATGCAAAAAAAAACAGGTCTTTTTTTATACCTTTTTTGTGAATTCATGTTTGTAAATGTTTCCTTGTTATTTTGAAATTTTTTTTTATATTAAATTCAACCCACTTTCAACTGAACGGACATTCAATTCAGTCCCGTCTATGTCCACCCATGTGTTAAAACATTTTTTTGCCCTTAGAGTAATTGCACTGATGAATCATATTTTCCTGAGGTGCCAGAAGTTAAATAATAACTCAGGTAAAATTTTATATAAGACCGTCAGTAGATGAGAAAAAAACAGTCTCTTAAAAATAAACTGAAATCACGTTTAGAGTTTTTTTCAAGTATACCAGGGTAAGTATTTTCCCATTGATCACATTAATCATAGTGACAATTGGAGCCTAGAATACCTATGCTCAAAAATCCCCATATGCTAATACCTATGACGTCAAAAATCCCCATCAGGCTCCAGGTCGGTCTTGACTACATTGAGCCATGTTATAACTTGCCTTCCCTATTTCTTCTTCCAGTGGTTCATGGAACTACTAGCTTCGTGAGGGCACTATCTGACTTTTGACAAACATGGCCAAAATAAGTGACGTGGCTTTGTTTTTTTGTTTTTTTAGTGCACCGATGTCAAATTGTTGGCCTCAGCGTATTCGTAATTTGGCGTTACAGACTCTATATAATTAGAGGAAGCTGAGACATTGTATTAGCCAGGAAACACATTGATAGTATAGACTGTCTCATCTTTCAAGAGTCAATTCATGCATCTGTATAGAAGTATAGAGTCGACGATTATCACATAAATCTGAATGTTTGTCTTCAATACGCTTTCTACAGGTATATGCCTCCATAGGATCTTCCCAAGTTTTGCAAAGATTACGGACACAGAAGATACTCTGCTATGAATGTCTTAACTGCAACTGCCTGATATGTCAGTTAAAGATCCCAGATATTTGAATTGATCGACAACTTCTTTTTATGTAGTATCTAGGGGGGATACCATTTATCAACAGGTTTGGTTAATGCTAATAAAAAAAAGGATGTATATATATATATATAATAGTTTAGAAACAAATTTGGGATATATATCTGCACATTAAGGGGGTGGGGGGTAAAGCATAGCATATATTAAATACGTAACCTAACCTAGGTACCTTTTTCATCCCCTAAACCCCAAAAAGCAACAGTTTAAATATTGTTAATTCAATGAGAAACCACGATCTTCGATTAATTTAGATAGCAATTACCCGCTTCATGGGTCTCCATCACTGCATTCCTCCGACAGCCTATAGCGCTACAGGGTACCATTAAGCGCAACTGTACCGAATAAATATCTCCAAGCACCATTACTAACGCATTTGGTGTCGAATTAACGTTTCGGTTGCGTGGTCTTTTTACAGGAGCAAGTAATAAGCCCGTTGCCAAGTCTTGCCACTGCGGTTGGAGGGATATTTAAGATATTAATTCACATAGGCTATAAGATAGTCCAATTTCTAAGACATATGTGGTTGCATAGGTTTCCTCGTTACGAATTCCAACGAAACTCAGAACACATTTCAACTTACACCCATAAAAAGGCCAGCTGTTCGCTCTTGAGTTTCATTCCATGTTGATTGTTCAAATTGTGCATAGCGGTTAAAGGCTAATTATCCCATGACCAATCCAGTAATACCAACACCAACGCCATATAGTGCTTCTTCCAGCTAAGAAAAAATTAATAATGAAATAAAGTAATGGATTCAGAAAGGAGGGACTGTAAAGCTAAATTTGATAATCAAATTACAGCAAATGGGAAACAAAATGGTTTAGACTAAATGGCGCATTATGGATTGTCAGGTCTAAAAGAAAATATAAAAATAAAGGAAGAAGAAAAACAAAACGTAAGAAACTCCTGGGAATATTCTAAGAACCACAAACTATGGAGGCTGCTACAAAAATTGAGCTTTTTTGTGAGGTTTTTATAATGTTCTTAATAAATATTTTAGGATGCAGGAGGGGGAGGGAGGTAAGTGGAAAGATCGAGGACAAGATACAGCAAATTTTGCATTTTTAAGATATCCTTTAAGTTTCACCGAATTTTTCCTTGATTTTTATCACATTTAGATGCCAATTGTATACATCTATTATGACTTTTGGTCAGAAAAAGAATGGCAGAAAGATTTTCAGTCTTTTATGCAACTAATACTGTTAAGATAAGATAAGTTTTATTCTTCATTAAATACACATACAATATTACATGTTATTAATCCCTCAAAGGCTCATTGGCCTGTACAAAGAGGGACGACACATGAATTACATACTCAGAGAAAAAAAACAAAAGAAAATTTAAAATGATCACTTACTCACATATGAAGGAGAAGAAAAGAAAATATAGATAAACTGGAAACTATAGAAAAAATTAGAATAAATAAACTAAATTTATTAATTATATTACATAGACTCAAAAAGAAAAAAAATAATAAAAAAAAAATAAAATAAAAAAAAAAAAAAAAAAATTATATTATTATTACTATAAGTGAATTCCTATCGTCGAAACAGAATTATGTGTATTGTCAGGTAGAACCAACATCATAATAGCTGTTACGATATTATTCATAGCTCTTATCCAAGATATTAAAATATCATAACTTAAAAGGGCCCTTTTATCATAGCATAAAAGGGCCATGTACAGCCCTTTTAAGCTTGTATTTAAAACTATATAAAATCCAGTTCAATCAGCTCTGCTTATTTCTGAGGTTAGGTAGCAAAATTGACGTTTATGGGTTAATTCAGTCATAAGGCTTATAATTATTGGACTGTAATAAAATGGTGCGAAAGCAATAAAATTTAACCCGTCTTCATGAATGCTACTCCTTAGTGAACTATACAAGTTTCAGCAATAAATATTGATAGTCATACCTGAGGTCTGGGAGTCATAGCGCAGAGAAGACCACCATAAAACAGAACTAAACATTCCGGGGCCATCAACTCCACAAAAAAAAATTAAAAATAAAAAAAAAAAAAAAAAAAAAAATTATTCAGTTTTATTCTTAACTAAATGGTCCATAAAAATCCTCTTGAAAGTGCCAAACGAGTGGAATTTCTGTACTGAAGAAGGCAGGGAGTTCCAAACCTGATTACAAGAGATGAGGGGATTGAAATCTGACTGCACAGTGGGAGTAGGAGGAATGCATATATTATGTGACGAACGAAGGTTATATGGAGCTGAATCAGAAATAAACTGAGGAGTTTTTTGAAGAGATTTTGGAAGATTGCCATGAAGCTGATGAAAAAAAAAGAAGCACAAGAAAGAATGTAGATAGACTGTAGATTTAGAAGCGGTGTTGGTGAAGAACGGTTGTTATCCATAACCAGACGCCTTTTTTTTTTATACAGCACACAAAACGACCGCAGTGTAGACGGAAAAGTAGACATCCATACTATGGGACAATAAGAGACATATGACTGGACAAGGCAGAAAAAAAGAAGCTTCAGAATAGATCCAGGAAAGGTGTGTTTGAGTTTTCGAATGACACCCAAACTCCGTGAGACCTTAACCCTAATCATGGCTATATGGTGTCTAAACGAAAATTTTTCATCAAGCAGGATACCAAGAAACCGGACCAACCGATTCTTTGGTCTACACAAGGAGCCTTGTGACACCTGAAGCTGTGTCAGTTGAGGGAAAGCTACACCAATTCGAGCAAAAATAAGAAAATGTGACTTGGTAACATTCAAGGCCAAGTAATTCGCCTCAAACCATGAAACTACTCTCTCAAATATTGCCACCAGATTAGATCTGACATCACATTCCGTCCTCCCTAGAGTCCCAAAAGTGCTGTCGTCAGCAAAAGCAACGAGGCAATCTTCATTAGAAGTAGCATTGGGACACGAAGGAACATCCGGATGACAAAGATTGCAGCATACTAGAGGACTGGTGTTCTTGACTGCTGAAATCAGATCATTGAGATAAATCAGAAATAAAACGGGGCCAAGAACAGATCTCTGGGGGACACCATACTCTACTTCAGAAGGGCTCCGGAAAAGCGGATCAATTGAAATAAGTCTACCAGAAAGATATGATTCAAACCAAGAGAAAACATTTGATCTTATACCAATATGCGATAATTTCCAAAGAAGAATCTGATGAGTCAAAGAATCACAAGCTTTACGAACATCCAAAAATAAAGCTGCCGGGATAAGACCAAAATCTATTGCCGAATGACTGAAATTCAAGAGAGATGCGCAAGCATGCTCTGTAGAGTGATTCGCTCGGAATCCGAACTGGAAATCATGGAAAATTTTTTCGACATCCAGAAAACTAAGAAGCCTGGATAGCATAGCCTTCTCAAAACTTTTGCTGAAAACAGATAGAAGAGAAATTGGCCTATAATTAGCAGGATCACTCCGGGACCCACCTTTATACAGCACTATAACCTTAGCTCGCTTGAGTGATTCAGGAAAAATTCCATTCACGAAAGACAGATTGACAAGCTTAGTCAATGGTGACAGAATAGCAGGAAGAACGGCACGGATAACCCTTGTAGGAATTATGTCTGGCCCTGAAGACGATGAACCTTTAACCCTATAGAGGCAATTGTTGTAAAAAAAAGAACACCGTACTTTTCGAGCTTAGACTGCTATCTTGCTGCAAATAAATACTGCTTTTATCAACATCTTTTGATGGGGCTGAAAGATGGCAGTCGATTGATACCTTCGGGGAGCTGCTGTGTGACATGTGGCCTAAACAGTGAGTCACCAAACCAAGGGATAAGAAAAACGAATGAAAAGGTTGGCAATTTCTAAGCTAGAAACTGGAAATAAAATGAAAAGGTGGGAGATTCCTTGCATGCCATATGTATATAAAATATATAACGTTTAGAATTACTGTAGTTAAAATTCACGAAATGTGCAAGAATTTGGATCAGTAGCAAGATAAACTTCCTCCTGTTGTAAAAATACAACATCGGACGATCGTGGCTCAAAATTGTGAAACGAATAACTAATTTTTGTTTTCTTTTTAGAAGGTGGAATCTTACGACAGACTAAGAAAACGAGCTCAAAATCGCCGAATTGACGCAGAAGAGGCGGCCAAGTATATTTTTGACATTCGAGAAGACATGTTTTCTGACTTGTCCGACGATGATGATGACGATGATCCAGACTTCCTGTCTCCAGAAGATCTTATCGATGATCCTGATGCTGACTTGTTGCCTCTACTGGACAATATCCACTTCTTCTTGGAACAGGATGACGTGGAGGCTAACACTGAATCCAGTGACGATGACTCAGGGGAAACTCCACCCTTCAGTCAGCAACAGCAACCGGTAACAGCAAGTACTGGAAAATCAAAGAAGAAATCGAAAGTCCAAGAAAAATTCGACTGAAGAAAAGTAGAGATAGAAAAAGTTGATCTGTCTTGGAAAGGAGAGCTTCGCCAAGTTCCGGGCATCTTGGAGACTCCACTGAAATACTTCCAAAAATTCTTTGACGATGAACTTCTTGAGCTGAACAAAGTTGAACAAAGTAACGTCTTTGCACTTCAAACTTAGGGATGCAATCTCTGCCTCACTGCCGAAGAGCTAAAAGTTTTCATGAGCATTATTCTATTATTGGGAGGGATAAAAGTTCCCTATTATCAAATGCACTGAGAAGCAGCAACCAGATACCCTCAAAGTGCCGACAAGATGGGCCGACAAAGGTTTGACAAGATCAAACGTTTTCTCCATTTCAATGACAACAATAAAGCTAAGTAACCTTGAGAACAAGGATTTGACAAGCTATACAAGAGTCGGCCCGTCCTGAGTTATGAGTAAAACCATCATACGGGTGGCGTAGATTTAGCAGACATGCTGGTGAAGATGTGCCAAACTCATCTTTGGACAAGAAAATGGTATTTAAGAAACTTTTAGCGGCTTATTGACACAGCAGTCTGCAATAGCTGGCTTCTTTTCAGGTCAGACGACAAAGCGCTGACTTCAAGGACAGACAAACCGATGATCTTGAGAGCCTTCAGGTCTGAAGTTGCTGCAGGGTTGTAAGCCTCGGCGCGTGTGATGCCCCAACGTAAACGTGCTAGACCATCCGCAGATGGTGAAGCAAGTCCCAGCCGCATTCGAAGTCGCAATCGAATCCGACCGGCACTATCTGCTCAAGCCGATGGACTTGATCACTGGCCAAAAAAGACTGAAAAGCAGAGCCACTGCAAAGAGTGCAAATCGGGATATATCACTTTTGAATGTGAAAAACGTGACCTACCACTGTGCCTTACTGCCAAAAAATTGTTTTAAAGCCTTCCACACGAAGTGAATGCCCCATTTTCACATACTTGAAAGTCTAATGTTGTATTTTTACAACATGGTCTAAAATTGACAATTTTGAATAAATCATGCAAAAAAAAATTTTTTCGTCAATAGTCTGACCTAGAGATTACATGGGAAGCGTTGGAGATTTTTCCTGGTATTCGTTCCTATAGTGGCCTGTCAAGGGTTAAGTGCATTTACGATCCGAGCTAACTCAAACTCAGAAACAGGGTTCAAGACCATTGACTTTAAACATGGGGGTCCAAGATAGGCTCTGAAATCGCAACGAGGAGTTGATGTCCCCTGAATATTTAGTTCTGTTTTATGGTGGTCTTCTCTGCGCTATGACTCCCAGACCTGTGGTATTACAATCAATATTTATTGCTGAAACTTGTATAGTTTACTAAGGATTAGCATTCATAAAGACGGGTTAAATTTTATTACTTTCGCACCATTTTATTACAGTCCAATAATTATAAGCCATATGACTGAATTAACCCATAAACCTCAATTTTGCTACCTAGCCTTAGAAATAAGCAGAGCTGATTGAACTGGAATTTATATAGTTTTAAATACAAGCTTAAAAGGGCTGTACATGGCCCTTTTATGCTATGATAAAAGGGCCCTTTTAAGTTATGATATTTTAATATCTTGGATAAGAGCTATGAATAATATCGTAACAGCTATTCTGATGTTGGTTCTACCTGAAAATACACATAATTCTGTTTCGACGATAGGAATTCACTTATAGTAATAATAATATATTTTTTTTTTTTATTTTTTTTATTTTTTTTTTTTTATTATTTTTCTTTTTGAGTCTATTTAATATAATTAATAAATTTAGTTTATTTATTCTAATTTTTTTTATAGTTTCCAGTTTATCTATATTTTCTATTCTTCTCCTTCATATGTGAGTAAGTGATCATTTTAAATTTTCTTTTGTTTTTTATCTCTGAGTATGTAATTCATGTGTCGCCCCTCTTTGTACAGGCCAATGAGCCTTTGAGGGATTAATAAAAGGTAATATTGTATTTGTATTTAATGAAGAATAATAAAACTTATCTTATCTTAACAGTATTAGTTGCATAAAAGACTGAAAATCTTTCTGCCATTCTTTTTCTGACCAAAAGTCATAATAGATGTATACAATTGGCATCTAAATGTGATAAAAATCAAGGAAAAATTCGGTGAAACTTAAAGGATATCTTAAAAATGCAAAATTTGCTGTATCTTGTCCTCGATCTTTCCACTTACCTCCCTCCCCCTCCTGCATCCTAAAATATTTATTAAGAACATTATAAAAACCTCACAAAAAAGCTCAATTTTTGTAGCAGCCTCCATAGTTTGTGGTTCCTAGAATATTCCCAGGAGTTTCTTACGTTTTGTTTTTTCTTCTTCCTTTATTTTTATATTTTCTTTTAGACCTGACAATCCATAATGCGCCATTTAGTCTAAACCATTTTGTTTCCCATTTGCTGTAATTTGATTATCAAATTTAGCTTTACAGTCCCTCCTTTCTGAATCCATTACTTTATTTCATTATTAATTTTTTCTTAGCTGGAAGAAGCACTATATGGCGTTGGTGTTGGTATTACTGGATTGGTCATGGGATAATTAGCCTTTAACCGCTATGCACAATTTGAACAATCAACATGGAATGAAACTCAAGAGCGAACAGCTGGCCTTTTTATGGGTGTAAGTTGAAATGTGTTCTGAGTTTCGTTGGAATTCGTAACGAGGAAACCTATGCAACCACATATGTCTTAGAAATTGGACTATCTTATAGCCTATGTGAATTAATATCTTAAATATCCCTCCAACCGCTGTGGCAAGACTTGGCAACGGGCTTATTACTTGCTCCTGTAAAAAGACCACGCAACCGAAACGTTAATTCGACACCAAATGCGTTAGTAATGGTGCTTGGAGATATTCATTCGGTACAGTTGCGCTTAATGGTACCCTGTAGCCCTATAGGCTGTCGGAGGAATGCAGTGATGGAGACCCATGAAGCGGGTAATTGGAAATTATGGATTGATTATAGAGACATGAAAAAAAGTGGTTTTAGAATAGTCGAACAAGGGGACAGTGAATAATAACAAAATTAGTTTAGGGAAGAAATAAAAATTAATTTGAAAAGTATGAAAAAAAAGTATAAAAATGGTTTTTTTTCAATAAAAAAAGGGGGAGAAATGTAAAGATTGTTACTAGGCTTACGCAAGTTAGATATAAGTGTATTTATCGTATTTAGTGTTTTATTACGTTAAGGGTATATTTTGGTATTTAGTGCTTGTTCAACTTCAAGGGTATAGTTGGGTATGTGTTGTTTATAAGTACTTGTTTCTGCCTTCTTTTCTATTCAAGGTAGTGGGTCACCGTGACCAAAAACCTGCCAGCCAATGAGAGGCTACTTTGGGAGTCATGAAACCAGAATTCTATGCTTGGGCCTTGGAAGATAAGAAGAGGGAAAAGACAACTTGTGGACAGTTCAGCTTTGAGAACCAACAGTGACAAGTGGTTAACACCGCTGGGAGAGTTCGAGCAACCTCCACCTTTCTATAATATAAGGTGAGCTGGGAGAGTTTAACAATAACCTCCTCATCAACTGCCGACGGAGAGTTCCAGTAACCTAGCCAACTATAGACGGCGAGCTTGCAGGGTGCAGCAGCCACCTCCAAATCAACTGTGCCAGTCGGTGCAAGTTGACTATAGCTCGGATTCTCTACGGCTTCAAGAAGACTGTTCACGAGTGTACTCTAGCATTGTATTTTGTTTACTAGTTTATTAAAGTAGTTTTAGCAACATCTTGAGTAGATACGAATCCTGCCTACCACGCTACCCAAGGTCTTGTCCTAGTGGAGGCTTGATCACCCCCCACTGGGGACCAATAAGACGGTATCTCTTAAGAGAAATATACCATACTTCACAGAAACACTTACAAACATGAATTCACAAAAAAAGTATCTAAAAAGACCTGTTTTTTTGCATGCGAACAATTGGATGAAAGGCGTGAAATAATATATACTTACCATTTCTTCTGTGCTTGAAGTATCACAACCATAGAGTAAACACTTGGCTAACCAAAGGAATGCGACGAGAATCATTCCACACATCGTGAAACTGCCTACCACCAATCTAGTGGAAGCAAAATTTGGTTCTTGTCCGGAAACTACATTATTGTGTCTCCATAAAGAGATACAAATAAGACCGACTAACTGAAATATAAACAACAAAATTTCGAAAGCAATAATAAATTCTTACAAAATCTATACAGTATTGGTCAGTTTAAAAAAATTAAACTGATCTAAACAAAGTCATATACAATAGAAGAGGAAAATGCTAAGATTTTTTGACAACAGGTTGTGGACCAAAAATTTCTCTGGTGGATAATCATCCCCCTGGGAGGGGGGCATATAAAAAATCTTTTCCTTACCCATATTTGCGGACAACCAGCTTTCACGTGGACGCAACTTAAAATGGTAAGAACAAAAGGACCCAACAAAATACAGTGCCCAAGAGCTAGTAGTTGGTGTTTACTAAGCATACGTGACAGTTCTCACAGAACAATACATCACTTTCAACAGAGTGATTAAAGACTGATAGAATGCCTAAAGTGTCACTCTCATAATCTTGGGATTCTTATTAACACTTCTTTTAAATCATCAAAAGTAAACAAACCCTGTTATGTGACATACAGGTGTACTAGACCGTTATAGGTGCACTGTTGCATTGTATAAGACCCAGGTGCACATAATAATATCTTGAGAAACTAGTAGCTCCAATTGCACACCCCCTATGAGCGCCTATAAAAGCAGAGAGGCATCACTGCTTACGTAGCCAAATCACAGATTGTTTTTAGGTTTATGACTAATTTTCAGCAGCATTAAAACTCTCTTTCAAAGTTGTTGATTTTATTTTTTCCTCTTTTTTTGACTACAATACCCTGTCCCTCCAGTGTCTTTCAAAGAAACTGAGCCTGTCGCCAGAGAATTTTTCCCGCTCTAATTACTTTTTCTTTACTAAACAAATGAAATGGAAAACAAGAGACTTTAAACAATAAAATATCTTATCTTCTTTCTCCTGAATAATAGAACATGATTTTCTGTTGGGAAAGGAAGAAATAAAGAAGTATCATAAAAGCGTAATACCTACTTAAAATATAATTGTTTTGAAAAATTTTTCACTTTAAGTTTCAATGACCAAGCTCGTTACTTTTCAATTTGTAAAGTAAAATTTATTATTTCTTTGTGACATGCAAAGGCCATTGTTACAAGGCAAGACCCTCTTAGAGGGAGGGAGGATAAAAACAAAGCAAATCTATTGGATAATTAGAATTAGAAGTGCCGAGAAATTTGGGACAATGTAGGATTCAAAGGATTCAGGCCTTAATAGCCTCCTCACTCCCCCTAGCATACAGCTTTGATTTTCACTTTCATGGATTTATGAGAAGGTAACAAAACATCGATCGGAAACTAAACTTATATTTGCAAAAGACCAAACTTCTGTGGTAAGCCAGAAGCAGTGGCTTTAAATGACGAAAGTGCAAGGGGAAAGGAAGCAAGATTTTTATTTTTTGTATGTTCTCTGTGACGTAGGTAGAACAAAAAAGCTATTTTTAAAATCCAGCGGGGATCTTTTTTTTTTGTTCTTGTTATGGCAATACCAAAAGCAATATTGTTCGGCATCCAATTTCTTAACTTTAATTTGCTATTGAGCATCTTCTGTTAGACTCTTTTCACAAATAAAAGAAATGACTCTCATTTTTTCATTGCTTCGTATTGTAGCCGAAATTCGAAGAAACTATAGTCTACAAACAAATCTTGTAAGTTAAGGAACAGAATTGAAATTTAGCTTTCAAAAATCGGAAGTGTAATTCCATTAGAAATTCCCGTGCTTAATTCTAAAATGTGATGGAATTTTTCTCACTAAAGTCTTTATAAGAAAAGTTTATGGAATGAATTTTGTCTCCAACCATCAAAAATTTCACCAGTAAAACTTGAAACTACGCTAAAAGAAGTTAAATGATTGCTTTCAAAATGATGAGAATATAGCATACAAAACTGCATTTGAAAAATTCCTTAACAAGTTTAAAGAAAAATATCAAAGAATCTCAGATCATGCCTAAAAGTAAACTTTAAGAAACTATTCAGCTAAAACAGTTGGTTATTGAAACCACTGAGTGTATTGCAAGAGATCTACTTTCAATCATAAGATTTTCTATTGGATTATCAGAATCAAAGGTCAAGGTACAAGTGTTTGAAACAAGAAAAAATGAAAGCGTGGAAAAGCAGTTCTTTTTATGTGTGACAAAAAACTAACAAAAGACACATATTAAGAAATTTGTGATGATATTAACTTTTCAAACCGGTTTCCTTCCATTTAAATTGTTCGCTTCTTAAACAAAAGTGTGACATTAAGTCGATAAATAATTTCTTAGGCCACACAGCATTTTCATTTACGAAAAATTAAGCAAGAAAAAACGGGTTTTAAATTTAATAAAGCAGTGAAACAAAAATAATTAAAAACAAGTAAATACTTTAATTAAAAAATATTCCGAACATATTGGCCCCATGTCTGGGAGCCTTTCTCAACGGAAAAAAAACCAACGAAAACACAAAAAAAAATAACCAAACAAATGTTATAAAAAAATAAGATGCATAAAAAATACAACAACTAAACACACGAAGAAAAAAAAATATAAATAAATAAGTAAGTAGCAAACTCATATATTAAACAAACTTCCTGCACTGGCGATTTAACATAAGAAACAAAAGCAAATGTCTATAACAAAATCATGTATCACTCTCCTCTGACAATCAGTGTAATAAATCGGAATCTATCAAAAGTGAAGACTATATTTATTTGAACAAACAAAAAAGGTAACCTAAGCCCTGGTCCATAACCCGTAATTAAATCTCAAAGGTTAGTCAACCAATTCATGAATTATAAATTGAATGGATTTTTTTTTTGCTAGTTTAGCTGCAGTCCCTTCACCATTATGACCTATGTTTGCAAGGTTATCATTTGTTTCAGAATAATTATTAAAATCACTACTGGTTGAATATTTTACCTGCTTTTTAATAAACTATTACAAATTGAATTTATCATAAACTCCTCTTCATCCCTGTTGATACTAATACATAGATAATCTTTTTTTATTTCTATAATTTCTCTGGAACTTTGTAAAAGTCCTACAGACGTATCTACATTTTAAACGTGTTCTGCTACACTTGACTCACTTTTCCGGTTTTTTTTTATTATGTTTTAGCGAGCAATCTATGGTATTTTTGTGTTGCCGTAGCCTATTTTCTAAATTCTGCTGTGTTCTTCCCACATAAAATTTACCACAGGAGCATGGAATTTTATATACTCCCTTTTGTATGTTTCTTGGTACCTTGTCTTTTCCAATATTTAGCAAAGAGCTTATACTTTGTCCTGATTTAAATTCTGTATTTATATTATTTGTTTTTTAATACTCTTCTTAATTGTTGTGACAACTTTGGGATATAAGGCAACGTTATGTAATTTGTTTCTTGAGTTGAACCATCTTCTTCTAATATTACAGTAGAAAGCTATCTTTTAGTCCCACCCCTCACCCCTGCTGCCACCTACAACTTTTTTAACACCAAATTCGGGCCTAGAGTCCCTAGGGAGAACACGTGGAGAATGGGGTCAATGAACTCTTTTTCCAAGTTCAATGTTGCTGTTGTTGTAAGTGCAGGCTATCAGTAAATGCCAAGGTCGATGTTATTGTTGTTGTATGTGCAAGCTCTCAACGATTGGCAAGGTGGCAAGAAATAGGAAACACTATTTGATGTTTTTGTAAGTGCACGCTCTCAGCGAATGTCAAGGTCGATTTATTTGTTGTTGTTGTTGTAAGTGCACGCTCTCAGCGAATGGCAAGGTGTCCAGAAATAGGAAACACTATTTGTTGTTGTTGTTGTTTTGGGCACGCTCGAGGCGAATGTTATGAGTTTCCAGAAATAGAAAACAGTTAGATCACGTGTCTCCTTCTCAGCCAATCAGAGGGCTTCCTTACATAACAATTCACCCTTGAGATTTCGTATATAGCGGGTATGCAATGTGATTAAATTGTCAGAAAGTATTTTGACATAGTTGATACAACAATGGATAAATTTAACTCTTTTGAAGCCTTGACTGCCACAATTTGCAATGTAAGTTCTGATTTAATACATTTTCATTTTTATTTTCAAAATAAAATCCTTGGTCACCCTCCAGTATATTCAGGTAAATCCCCCCCCACTCTAGTACAAACATAACTATACAATCTTTATACTCGATAGAAAACATAAAAGGCGTTCTTTTTATTACCTAAACCTAACCCCCTCCCTCAATGTTTTTACAACCAAAATTCTCATAATAGAAATAATTTTCTTTTCGTTAAATTTATGCAATTTTAAGTGTTCTATATCCTAGCTAAAAGCGACCACTGACTTCCGTCAAATCTTAAAGCATTGTCGTTCTGTTTTGACACAATGCTCCACGCGAGGTTAAAATTAGCTGTCACCCTTTTCCATTTGTGTTTACGAACGCGGCGGCCAAGTTAAAAGGAACTGCTCCTCGTCAAAATTAAAACACTTTGAGACAATTGCAATAATTAAGCGCAGACGCGATGCTCTATTTTGGAGAAGTGAAACGGATTTTTTTGAAGCTTTCTTTCGATAAAGTTTCCCTTATATTCCCAGGAGGGGAGCGTGAATCCCGGATTTTTGTTGGGGAGGGGCCTAGCACTTTTAATAGTGACAAAATAGAAATGAAAAGATAATTGTTTTCGACTTTAGTGTCTAACCATTTCTCTTCGAAATTTTAGTGATTTTAGCTATAACATTTGAATAAAAGGCAGTAAGATATATTCTTTATTGATATGCCTTTCGCTTGAATAAATTGCAAGATTAACTCAATGAGAGGGTAGACCTAGGATGGGTTAATTTTCCTAAATTTAGGAGAGGGGGCGTGAATCCAGGATTTTTGTTGGGGAGGGGGTTAGCACTTTTAATTGTGACAAAATAGAAATGAAAAGATAATTGTATTCGACTTTAGTGTCTAAACATTTCTCTTCAAAATTTTAGTGATTTTATCAATAACATTTGAATAAAAAGGCAGTAAGATATATTCTTTATTGATATGCCTTTCGCTTGAATAAATCGCAAGATTAACTTAATGAGAGGGTAGACCTAGGGTGGCTTAATTTTCCTAAATTTAGGGGGAGAGAGTCAATTTGAATCCAGGATTTTTTTTGGGGAGGGGGTTAGCCCTTTTAATAGTGACAAAATAGAAATGAAAAGATAATTGTTTTCGACTTTAGTGTCTAACCATTTCTCTTCGAAATTTTAGTGATTTTAGCTATAACATTTGAATAAAAAGGCTGTAAGATATATTCTTTATTGATATGCCTTTTGCTTGAATAAATCGCAAGATTAACTCAATGAGAGGGTAGACCTAGGGCGGGTTAATTTTCCTAAATTTAGGGGGGGTAGACAAAATTCTGGTTAGTGTGGATACTAATTCTTCTTCTGTAAAAAAGGGGAGAAATTATTTATCATACTAACTTTTTTCTCTTCTATAAGGCAAATTGTGAAGAATGTGCCCCACCTCCTAGTAAAAAAAAGAGAGGGTGAGGCAGCCCCTGTAAGAGCATCAGTTATACAATATGGTCGTCGGCCAAAACCCCCAAGCTCCACGCTGCCTGACCCAATTCAGCCTCTCAGAAAACCAAAAAGAGAGTGGGCGGATAGCTACAATGTCGAAGCCCCTCCTACGCAAGATTGTGAGGTTGCCTCTCATCTTGCTTTTTCAAGGATATCAGGAGCTGCCCTGACTGCACAGCCCTGCGACATTGCTGGCTCAGCTGCACAAGATCATGAGGTCCAACTCGCGCTACCTGGACCATCTGGCATCTAAGTGCAGTCAGGATTTGCAAATGTGAGCATTTTTTCCTACATATCTTATAGAAATATAAATCTATTTCTTCCAATGTTTTTTCCTTTCACTATTTTTCAACACTGTGTAAAAGTGTATCTCAGCGGGATATTAAAATATTAACCCCTCGCCCCCAACCATTGTTTTCTCTGCTCCCCCCTCCCTCGGAGATATCTAAATATAATGTAATTTTTTCGCAAAGAAACCGCTGTTTTTTTATAATCTTTGCTATTTTCTCTGTTGCTATCGCTTCGATATCTCATAAGCGAATATTTTTAGGTAATTTTCTAGTTTTTACTGCAATCTCTCACCACTATGAAACTCAAAATGCTAGTTCGTTCACAATTGAATATTATCTTGTTTTAGTATTTGGCTTAAACCTCCACTCAAGCACATAAATAGATCTGCTTCACCACTTTTCAAGTCTTGTTGTATCATTAGTGGTTAGGCCGTCAAGTCTAGGATTTTAATGCGTTTACGCAATTCTATGTATATTTCTGAAAATAGCGGAATTGTTTGCAAAAATTAGCGTTAGATAATTAGGAAATTGGAATTCTATGTAAGAGCGAAACAAGTTATATTCCCAAAAATAATGATTGCTATTTATGACATCGCTGAAAAGGGGGAGGGGGGGGGCATAGTTGCCCTCGAATCTTTTTGGTCACTTAAAAAGCGCAGTCAATTACTGCTAATACTCACCGTCTTTGAAACTCTGTGAATGCTATTCCGGTCACAATTGAATATTCCATAGTTTTACGAGAGAGAAGGCTGCAGAGATTATCCCCATTTATCTATCTGTCAAATATCGGTATTCTAATTTGCACTGAATATTTTTAAAATAGCTTTCAATCTTACAACTTGCCGCCATGATTTTAGCGATGGGAAACATTCTGACAATGCCTGAGTTAACGGTTCCCGGCATTTAATTGTGCATTTTTGTAGCTGTTGAAGTTCAGTTTTGGAAATTGGAACATATGAGCGGCTTACAAATAATCTAGGCTAATTTGGAGTCCTAGACAACCTGTACGGGAAGTAGGCGATACGACATATGCCATCTAACAAAACGGTTTTTAGGGCATTATGTAAACGATTGGGACCACCACGGCTCCCGGGAAGCGCTGGTGGGCCCCGGGAAGCACAGCAGGCCCGAGAAGCGCCGCGGGAAGCACTGCGGGGATGCGCCGCGATGGCCGGCTCGGAGGGGGGAGCATTAAATAGTGGAAATTTGGGAAAGGGGATTGTTTGAGCAAAATTAAAATTTTGTTCTATGAGAAACGTTTTAGATTGTTATTAAGCAGAATATTGATAGAGTATACCAAATGCTATTAAGCGCGTTTTAAGCAATAATAATTCCAATTTTAAAAACAGTAGGGATGATTTGAACACTTTGAAAATAATTTATTTTTTTCATTTATAGGTTGGAGCATTGGTCCCTTATTCACCATCGTCATCAGCTGGAGGAGAGGAGCTCTCCAACAACAATTCAACATGGGACGGTATCATTAACAATATTCCAGATAATATTGATGAGTTTATAGATGATTTTTTAAATGTAGATTATAGCGCAGTTGGGCAGGGCGACTTGAGCCGAAATACACTACAGCTTTTGGAGGATTTTACAAACGAATTAACTGGGAACCCTCCTCCTCTATCCCCCACTGATTACCTACTTCCACTTCAAACACCGGAAGTGGAGCATACCCAAAATATTGTGGAACAGCTTGGGGGAGGGGGTGGGTATGATATACACGAGAGGGAGGGGGTACAACTTTTCCCGATTTTCAATTGTCCAACACAATTTTAAATGCAATAGATGTTTACACTGCGACTTTTGGGGATCCTTTTAATTCTCTAATGGGGGGAAAATTTGTTTTTGACCCCGTAGAAATTGTGCATGACTATGTAGATAAAATTCGTGCGCTACTGGAGAACCAAATTCAATTGTGGGGGAGGGATTCAATTAAGGTTTCTATTGTTTTAAAGGTATTCTATTTAAATGGGGGGAAAAGTGAAGTATATCATCATTATATACATTCCGAGATGCGTTTGGTTTATTCGAATTTAGAAAATTTTGAGGGTGCTTTCATGGATTGGGTAGGTCAAATTATAACGCATCTTGAGAACTTTAATGAAAACGGTAGTGGGTCTCTAGTTTTATTTGTTGAAAATTTAAGCGTTAATATTTGTAATTTTAAGAAAGATTTTATTTTTAGAGGGAGGGGGGGGGCAGGTGGGGGGTATGAAAGGGATACAGTTTTAAAAAATAATCCAGATCTAGTAGGTTGTCGCGGTGTCCAGATGATCTGTTTTGAAACAGGTCAAAAATGTTTTAGGTATGCTTTCCTCATATCAGCATTTCAGCCTCTAGCAGATGACGCTACCAAGACGAATTTAGATCACTGGGCTGTACATGGAAAGGAAGGGCCCAATTTCACCATTGTAGATTTTTCTTGTTTAGAGAGGAAATACCCAGTAACGCTAAGATCTATCGATATTTTTGAAAGGGCTAATACCCACTTAAATATTGGCGTTACTCTGGTTTAGTATGAACCTGAATTTTAAGATGGGGGTCGTTTAAAGAAGAAGGGACTGGTCTTCCCTGTAAGGGGTCCGTCAGTTGATGTGGTCAGACACTGGATTTGGCTGTTATATACACCACATAGTGAACCGCATGCAACTGGTCATTTTAGTCCTATCACTGACATCAGTAGAGTTCTGGGGGAGGGTAAGAATAGGGGGGTACTTTTTTACTGTCCGACATGCCTCTCTAGATTTTGGACTGAATTAAAGTTGCAAAATCACATGAGGCATTGTAGCCGACATGGCTACCAGACAGTAAAAACGGTTTCAGGGGATAGGGCTATTTTACGCTTTAAAAATTCTGAAAATGGGTATTTCTCGTTTGAGAAATACCCATTACCCAATGGTTTTGTCTGCAGAGGATCGTTTCGCGATTAAAAATATAAAAATATGTTGGGTATGTAAGGGGGAGTTTGTAGAGGGGGATAAGGGGACTAAAGGGAAAAGAGGGGGAGGGGGAAAGTCAAAGACCATGATCACTTGTGGCAGGACATATCCTCGGGGGGCAGTAATTTTAGACGGGATGCACATCAATCGTGTAACTTAAATGTTAGCCAGCAGTTTTTTATCCCAGTTTTTATCCACAACTCAAATTATGACTTAAAATTTATTTGATCGGCACTGGCACGTATGCACAGGGAGGGAGGGGGAGTAGATAGTCCATGGGTAAACAGTTCATTTACCTATAACATTATTCCCAAATTGGCCGAGAAGTTGCTGCTTCTCGAACTGAAATGGCAGGTAGTGAATAATGTACGTAAGGGCTCGAATACAGTTATGTTTTTAGATTCTTTTAGTTTTTTTCCCAAGGCATTGAGTCATCTGATTCAAGTGCAGAAAAACGATAATTTTGATAGTTTTCAGTTCCTTAAACAGGAATTTCCAGATTGTGTAATGTATGACCTATTAACTAGAAAACGCGTATATGCATATGACTATTACTGTTCTGGCGCTCGCTTAAGCGAGGTGAAACTACCGCCAATTGAAGCTTTTTACAATTTACTGACCAACGGTGAATGCACAGGCGAGGAGTATGAGTTTGCCAGGAAGGTGTGGTCTAAGGGGGATTGTAAAAATGGGTGGGATTAATGTAGACTGTACTTGACCAGTGACGTTCTAACTCTGTTGGATATAGTCTGTAGGAACACAGACCAAATCTATTCAGAGTTCAGGTTAGATATAAGGTATTCTTTTTCCACACCCCATCTGGTGATGGATTTGATTTTAAAAATTAACAGGAAGGACATAGGTCTAATCACCGACGTAGATCAACAATTTATTGTAGTGCGTTCAATGAGGGGAGGGTATGTTTTTCACGGGGACCGCGTCTTGTCAACCAATCCGAGCGGACAATGCTCCGGTGTAAAGTCAAATGCAGTGTTCTTGGACATGAACTCATTGTACCCCTCGGCAATGTCTCACTACTCTTTGCCGTGTGGGAACTATCAATGGCTTGAGAATCCTTGTGAGTTCCCCGACATTACCACCGTCGAGGACAATGGGCCCCACGGATGGTTCTTTGAAATTTACGGTCACATTCCACTGGCGCTTCACGACTCAGTCAAAGAGTTTGTTTTCCCCTTTATCAATCGGCCCATGAGCAGGGACTCTCTGAGCCCCTACAATCGATCATTGGTTAAGGATATGGGGATGCACTGGACTCCCTCCAAACAAAAGCTGATTGCTGATTTGGACCCAAAGAAGAATATCGTTGTTCACCATGTGCTTTAGCACTGGTTGGTGAACAATGGTTTCAATATCACCAAAATACATAGGGTCCTACAGTTAAATCAGCGACCATATTTGAAAACGTTTATCGATGATTTTGTCGATAAATATTCTAGAGCTAACTCAAAGTTAGAAAAGGAATTGTACAAACTCATTCTAAATTCAGCGTTTGACAAAATGTGTGAAAGCTTACGTAACAGATCTCGTTGCGACGTCGTGACTGACCCTCTAGAGTGTGCACGAATTATTGCAGATCCCAATTTTACATCGTTCACGAGCATAGAGGCTAGCATGGTTCTTCTACACAGGCGAAAGCGAAATGTGGTACTGAACAAGAATATAGCAGGCGGCAGTTCAGTACTAGAAATTTCCAAAAAGCTCATGTTGTCGTTCTTTTACAATGTGCGCAAGGTGCAATGGCCACGGGAGGGGAGGTTCAAGTTTACTATGGGGATAGAGATTCTCTGCTGTTAAAGGTAAATGGGACTGAATATTTATTGGGTGATTTAGAAAAGGGGGAACACATCAGCTCGCGGATGGATTTCACCAACTGGAATCCATCCCTCTACCCCGAGTTTGTTAAACGTCAAGCCCCCAACCAACTATTAATGTTAAAATCAGAGACGGGGAGTGATTTAATATCCAGGGGGTGTTCCCGGGCCCCAAAGTTTATTGCATTGAAACTCATAGTGGAGATGAAAAGAAGGCGTGTAAAGGGGTGCCTACAAATTTTGTAAAGAGCAATTTCAACATGAGCGTGTACAGAGACTTTGTAGAAAGTAGCCTAGTGCCGAGAGCACAAGTGCTTGCAATTCGCTCTCTACAGTATAGAAATTATACTGTGAGAGGGGAAAAGAATGCAATGTCGCGTATATCCGACAAAGTCTATGTGCTCGAGAATGGTGTGAGTGTCCTACCTCATGGCCACTACCGTATTTCAGACCGAGTTGAATGCATAGACTATCGCAATCAACTTGGTCTGGATAAATTAACCTAACTTGAACTAACCCAACCACTAACCACTATCAACCCATTCATAAATTAAATAACCCAACCTGTTCATTAATTAACTAATCTCAACTAACCCAATCTCAACTAACCGGTAGCAGCAGTGACGACAACTATTGTGTACAATCCATTTTCCCCCGCGGTTCCCGGGGGGGGGCCCTTCCCGCGGCTGCCCAGGGGGTCGGGGGGTCCCGCCCGCGGCCGGCCGGCCTTCGGCCCCGCGACCCCGGGGGGGGGGAGACTTTTAAATTCACTGTAATGTTCAACTGTGCCTAGTTCATGTTCCAAGTGTTTTCAAGTGTTGTTTTCAAGTGCTCATGTTTTGTATAGAAAAGTGTGTGTTTGCTACTAATGTTAATAAAGTGTTGTTGTTGATGGACAAAGTGTTTAAAGACAATAAGTGTTGATCTTCATGTTGATGGACAAAAAAGTGTTTTTAAAGACAATAAGTGTCATTTTTATCATTGCAGTTCATGTTGAACAAATAGAGTTTTCATGCAGTGTCGAAATAAATAATGCCATGAAATATTGTCAACTGTTCTTGTTGAACATAAAGTGTTATTCATATCGTTGTTGTTCATGTTGAACAAATAGAGTTTTCATGCAGTGTCGAAATAAATGCTGCCATGAAATATTGTTGTTGTTCTTGTTGAACAATTGTTATTTTATCGTTGTTCATGTTGAACAAATATTTGTTTTCATGTTGCCGAAATAAATGCTGCCATGAAATATTGTTTTTTTTGTTGTTAACCAGTACTAGATAGATCTACGGGAAAATTATTACTACTTATTCATTGGACACGTATGATTTACAGTTAGTTGTAGTCCAACTGTTGTCAGCAGCAGCAGCAGCAGCAACATGTATCAATTTACAACACCCTTCAGGTCGTTTCTGTGTGGTCCCTCAATGTCAGGGAAAACAACACTTTTAACTAAAATAATTCAAAATTGCGATAAAATGTTTTTGGAAAAGCCGAAAAAAATCTACTATTGCAATAGTATTTGGCAGGAGTCCTATGATCAAATAAAAGCTATTGCCACAACCATACCAATACAATTCATACGGGGACTTGATGTTTTCAATAGTATTGAATCGAACTCGTAGATGATTATTGATGATTTGGCTGAATCCATTGAACAGTTCTCACAGGAAGTGCTACAACTGTTCACCGTTCACTCCCACCATGAACACATTTCCATAGCCCTAGTTCTACACAATCTGTTTCATCAGAGCAAATGTATGCGAACCCTTGCTTTGAATTGCACCATCTATATTATCTATCGAGTTGTTCGTGTTCCTAGCTCGCTAATAACTCTCAATAAACAGATATACCCCGGCGCTCCTAAATTTTTGTTGTCAGCGTACACTCAGGTGACTAACAAGCCCTATGGTTAAATTTCCCTGGATCTTAATCAGAACAAATCTGAGGATCTTCGTGTAGTAACCGACATTTTCGACAAAAAAATTACAGTATATCTTTCGGTGAATAGTAGAAAAGGCTATTAGTTGGCGTTATGACACTGAAGAAACTACACGAACAACGGCATCTTTTCCCGTTTTAAGCACTTCAAAACCCTTACTTAGGAAGGCTATACTCAAACATGGGGTTGACAATGATTTCATTAATCTAATATCTGAACTTTGTTTAAATTTAACTGAGGGCAATGTTCAACTGTCAGAAGGTGTTAGACAACGGAAAAAGCAACATCGTACCAGTTTACGCGCCTTGTCTATAAAAAAAACGTTAACAATTTTTTAAAGAACACGACTCCTTCAAGTGGGCGGTAGCTTTTTCAAACTTTTACTGCCAATAATTGCTGGACTTGTAAACAGTTTTCTCTAGAGAATGACAAAACGATATAAATTGACACCATTTGAACTTGTCCTCTCGCCCATCGAACATTTTGAAGACAATCTAAGCAAATTCATTAATGATGAGAATATTGCCGATGACTAAAAACTGCTTTTACTTCAAGATGCATTGCGACGTGTGGATAAACATAAACCTTATCGTGAGAGACCCACCGTCGCCACCGATCCCTCTAAACAGGAAACATCTCCTGAAGATTCTGCAGCAGTGCATTCAAAGGAGAAGGAATTGAATTCAATTGTAACGAAAATTGGAAACCTATTGCCACTCACCTATCGTGAACAAAGTAAAGGAGTATTATCATATCTCATATTGGAAACTGATGATGAACATCAAGTTCAAGTCGATAGCACAGGGAAACGAATTATAATTCAGGGAAAAAGTTATAATCTAGTTGATTTAATATGTGATATGGTGAAGAATCGTAAAGTACTTTTATCCTTTGACAATAATCTATACACCTTTCTAAATGCATCAAACTTTCCCAAAAGTCTTATTGGCAATAATCAAATTCTAAAGAAACTAAGAGAATATAGTCCTCCTCCAACACCAGCACCATTTAAAAAAGAAGAAGAAGATTCAATATTTGAAAATACTAGTAGCAGCAGCACCACTGATTTTACAACACCTGTGGCTGCTAGTCAAAAGCGAAGACGAATTGATTCACCCTCCAGTGTGCAAAAGGGGAGTGGACATTACGTTGCATGTTTGCGTTCAAAATGGATGAAGTTCTGAAAGGTGTCTATGAAAATACTGGTGAAGCGGGAAGTTTAAGTTCTCCCAAAACGCTTTCTAAAGCTGTCTCCGGCACCACATTGAAAAAAGCAAAAGAGTATCTAGAGAATGAACCGAGTTACACACTGCATCGGAATCACAGGCTTCGCAGCAAACAATATCGACAAACTACAGCCTTTGTCCCTCTGAATGTAATACAAACGGATCTCTTCACTCTAGACACAGTTCGAAGATACCGCAGTGCACACTCCAACGATAGTCGAATGGCTCACATCATTTTTAGTTGTGATGAATATACCCGTCCACTACAGTTAAAAGGTGGTATTGGGGGTTAACAAGGCCGCGAAAGCAGTCTTGAGCAGGGCTTACCTGGAGCAAAGCCCATGTATTTTGGTAGCGACCTTTTCAACCCTATGTTACACAGAGTTCTATTGAAATATAATACAACACTTTATCATAGTCACAGCCCGATAAAGGCTGCATTGGCTGAACGATTAATAAGAACGATTCGTCTATTAATTTCAAGATATTGTACACTGAAAAATACACCGGCTTTTATTCATGATTTGGATAAAATCGTGCAGATATACAACCATCGACCACATCGATCTCTGTCCAACTCTAGTGAAAAAGAGAAAAAAAATGTGAAGAAGAAATTCAATGTTGGTGATACTGTTCGAATTAATAGAACCACCAATATTTTTGAAAAGGGGAATTATTTATGGAGCACTGAACTTTTTAAAGTGTCCAAAATCCTGGACACCGAGCCCACGATATATGGACTGCGAGACATCAAAGATGATGAGATTTTCGGAGTTTTTTATGAATATGAACTGCAAAACATTAGAAACACTAGCGAAATTTATCAAATTGAAAAGATATTAAAGAGTTGTACTCGTAGGGGCAAGAGACAGTTGCTTGTTCGTTGGCTAGGATACAACTCAGATTTCGATTCTTGGGGTCAGTGCTGAAGATATTAACAATGCCCAATGATTTCTATGTGACTTTCATGTCCAATGTTTCTGATCCTCTCTACAATGATCTGAATAGAACAAGTGATTTTTGAACGAATCTCTTCCCCACCATCAAATTCGACGACGGAAAGTATGAAGTGGCTCTTGTCGACTGTATTCTCAAAAATACCTATGACATCCTGAGAAAGGATCGTAAATATGAAATAAAAATTACACCCTATGATTGGCCGCCACCACCATCCTCAAGTGATCAAGAACAAATTCAAAAAATCAATTGGATGGATTATCCATATATTGAATTACCCTACGAGGAACTCACCTGTATGAATGATTTATGTCGTTCTATTAATAAAAGAATTTCCGCTCGTAAAAAAGGAGCTTTTCATTTCAACTATTCAAAGGAGGAGGGTAAGATCTACATTAGTTCACCTATTGCCAGTGAAAAGGTTATTCTCAATGATAGTGTAAAGGACGTTTCTGGTTTGAAGTTCAGTCTACAAAACGGTAGAAGTCCCGGTGACAATTACTTCATTCTCGTTGACCATCCGTCTGTCTTCTCCACAGATGCCTGCTTATATCAGTCTGCTATTTTTGTGCAAGCATTTTAAGTCGATAATAGCTAAGTCACCCTCAAACATCCTCTTGAATGAAAAACCAATCAAGAGCATATTCACCACTACAATATAAAGCATCTTCAGTATATTCCTGTAAACACTTCCTATTTGGAACTCTGTCAGTTAACACTAAGAACTGAATTGGGTGATCCCATAGCAATTTCAAAAGGTTTGGCTCTGATTACATGTCATTTTCGACCCATTCTTCAACAGCACGATGTCTCATAGAAAAGTGGTATTCACTGGTTCTGATTTTGACTGCTATGTTAATACTCTAGCTCCAAGACAACAGGGCAATGGACTGGAGTATTACAAAGGACGCTCGTCAATTTCTGGCTATGGTCTTGGCATCTGGTTTGCTAATCTGTATCGCTCTTCGCTAGCACTGGCTAGAAAATATCTTGTACCGGCTGCGACAGATTTTGCATCCTCTACACTATACGATTGGGGCTCTGGCAAGGATTTTAAAAAAATTGTTTCGGAAAATCTTCGGTCCAGTGCGCGAAACCTTGGCGAGAAATTAAAACAAAATGGTAAAGGCTTAAAAAGGTCGAGAAACAATGCATCACTCATCAGTCTCCACTCAGGTCGGAAACGAAAGACATCATCCTTCTTGTCAAAGAAAAGAAGGAAAAAGCCGACACGTGCTGTAAACAGAAGAAGAAGCCCCAGGAAGAAAATGGTTAGATCGAAACTAGATTTCTTCTCCTAAGATGTCCTACCTGCCACATAAGGATTCTCAACCTTCAATCACCGCCTCATTGAATCTATTCAATGCAGAAAATGTTGATGTGAGTGTCAAGCATGGATACTATGAACAATTTTATCCACAACAACCCCTCTCCGACAATATCCACTTTCAAAATTTATTCCAATGAAGACTACTTTGTGGACATGTCTTCAACATTTATAGATTTGCAAATGAAAGTCAGGAAATCTGATAATACAATGCCAATTCGAGCCGATGGAATATCCTATAAAAATTGTATATTACAGAATTTCTTTCGTCAAATTAGTTTGTACATCAATGGCACGCTGGTGAGCACTAGCAACAATCTCTCAAATTATACGAGCTATATGCAATTCCTGCTGATGATACCCAAGTAATACAAGGAATTGAGAGGCATCTCCAATGGATATGAATATATTACTAATACTGATAGTACAGATGCACTTAAAAATGCTACAACTAGTGAATTACATCTAGTTGGACAAATATATCACGAAATATTTAATATACCCCAATGGCTGCCACCCAATGTTAAAGTGGATATAAAATTGACGCTTGCACCCTCCAATTTCATATTGAGAAAAGAACTTGCTGCCAATCCTAATGTAAGTCCCTCCCTCACCTCGGCAATACTTCATGTACGCAAACAACAGGCCATGACTTCTGTTGCTTTGGCAGTGGAAAAACTGAGAGCCAATGGCAACAATATTAAACTACTTGTTCCTCATACAATCACCAATCAACGTCATATTGCAATGGGCTCACGCACCTTCACCGATTCATCCTTTATCAATGGTTAAATTACATCAAAACTTGCTTTGGCATTTGTAAAGAGCGCCAGTGCAATAGCACCATGGACTGAATACCCCAACAAATTTGAGATGGTTGGACTTTCATCTCTTGTGTGCAAAGTAAATAGCTTTCCAATCTACAATCTATCTTTTGATAAATCCTATAGTACCTTGCATGAGTTTACCTTACTAATCCTACATCATGACTCGCAACTATTTGGAAATGGCATAACTGAAGATATGTTTGCTAACATACATGGTATCATTGTTTTGGATTTGTCAGGCACACAGGATATGAGTATAGTACGTACGGGGACTGTGCGTTTAGAGTGTACATTTGCCGACCCATTGGCTGAGAGTATTGCACTAATCTCACTAAATCAATATGAAACCTATTGGGAAATCACTCCCGAAGGCAGTGTTCTACTAGACTTGGCGCGATGAACACCAGTCAAATAATCAATGTACTTAATATGGACCCCTACATGTCCCAGTACAAATCCTATTGTCTACCCTCGGACTTTCTTGGAAAAATTCAAAGTGTCAACAATACCTTGATTATTGTTAATAGCAGTCCGTCGACTGTGCTGACGGGTCATTGGCTGTGCATCTTTCAAACAATGAAGACAATTGAATTTTTTGATCCTCTTGGTCTACACTATAAATTCTACACGCCTTACATCAGCAACTATATTCAGAGGAGTGCGAAAACTATTATTAAAAATCGGAAGAGGGTGCAGGATCTGACGACTAAAAGCTGCGGTTTCCATGCACTACAATATTTTGTGTTCCGATATCGTGAATATACTTACAAGCAGTTTCTCCACCTTTATGTTGACAATCCACGTCTGAATGACTTTCTATTGGAAAATTTCCTCTCAGACCTATATAGTATTGATTTCAGTGCCCTAATAGTAAAGTGCTTAAAAAATGTTTGTGAATTTGTTTATTAATAAAATGCATATATATACTACAATGTCTTTAAATCTTCACTTTTAGATTTCTTCATCGGTGTATAGGCACCTGTCGTGAACCACTAATGCTGATAAATCATTTGGATTCACTGTATATTGATCTTGATTGACTGCAAAGTCAGGGTCACATTTTCTACAGTACAATGTAACTTCACTCTTGTCATATCTCTTTGTATAGTCAATGATACTATTTGCATTCATATTATGAAATTTACGAGTTTCAATCTGTCTATTTGAAGCAATATCACATACAGTGTTTTCAACTGGTGAACCACATTCGGTAACTGCCAAATACAAATCACTTGATTTATAGTCATAGTAGGCAGTGTCATCACAACGATGACGTAGAAACCAAATTGTCTTGTTACCCCAACAGTTGAATCGTAGACCAGATTCCTCTTCCCAGAATAATTTAAATTCCCGACGATACCAATCTCGTAGAAATAAACTAAAATCACGTTTAGGATTCTTTCCAATCATAACGGGGTAAGTATTCTCCCACTGATCACATTTATCATGGTGACAATTGGAGCACAGGTGCCCTCTAGGGTGAGAGTCACACACCTCTTCAAGACATGAATTACATCCTTTAATTTGTACTGCATAGTCTCTATGTAATTTACAAGGATTACATAATTTGCACTTTTCACTATAGTCGTCTATAATTGTACAATTCTCACATTGAGTCCAACTGCCAAGAGTGTACATGCACAATGGACATATATAGAACATTTTCTGGTTTCCGATGTCAACTCTCTCACAGCTAAAACGAAACTAATCATTCTCACTCCATAAATTCAGTAAGAGGAAATGTAGGGAGAGGAGTAGCTCTGTAATGTTACCTCTTTCGAATGACGGAGGAACCATCTACATTGAATCCGTTGGCAATGTTTTCACAAGTATATCCACGATATGATTATGCCTTGTTTCAATTAATATATCAATAAATTGACTATAAGCACATGAGTCACATTTTAAAAGTTTCTTACAATAGTCCAATGGGGGAGAATCGCTCCTCATTATATTGTCAAGTGTTCCCTGACAAGAGAATATCCTGCGTTTAAGAGATAACTCGAGAAAATCGTCATCCAAAATCAAATGTTTTTCCATAAACACTAGATTTGATCTAATTCTCTCTTTCTCAAATTTATTCATTTTTCAATCCTTTCACTCCGACTGCTGACTCTAGACTGACCCTGATTCGTTAGCCCCTAACCTAACCTAACCAGAAAAGAAAGAGAACATTTTCGATTTCGAAACAATTTTATTGAATAATTACAACAACATTAATAACACAGAGCATGTACAATTAGTGATAGAGTTTATTGTCTTCGATAAGCTTCACTAATGCACTTAAAGCACATTGAAGTCTATTCACATGTGCTATATCAACTTTTGCAGCGAAACATAATTGATCCTCCATTTTAAATTTGCTCAAGGATATCGCATATCTTGCATATACTGCATCCCACTCCAGACAAAGACGTGATCCTTTCTTGATTTCCACCGCAATGCTAGGTGCTCTTGTATTATTACCATCATCTCCACTATCAGCTTCCAAGAGGGTAAACATTCCACTCGTCATCATCAGCACAAATATATATCCAAATGAGTAAAGTCAAAACTGTTCTCACTCCTTTGAATTCTATTCACAGACTAATAAAACTATAGCAAAAACCCTTTCCTTATATTCACTCCGTCGCTAATATGTTCGCGAGCCCTCTGATTGGCTGAGAAGGAAACACGTGATCTAACGATTTCCTATTTCTGGAAACCTTTAACATTCGTCTCGAGCGTGCCCAAAACAACAAATACTGTTTCCTATTTCTGGACACCTTGACATTCACTGAGAGTGTGAAATTAAAACAACAACAACAAATAAATCGACCTTGACATTCGCTGAGAGCGTGCACTTACAACAACAACAACATCGACCTTGGAAAAAAGAGGTCATTGACCCCATTAACCACGTGTTCTCCCTAGGGACTCTATGCCCAAATTTGGTGTTAAAAAAAGTTGTAGGTGGCAGCAGGGGTGAGGGGTGGGACTATAAGATAGCTTTCTACTTATTACAGGTTCCATTAACTTGGTTTTTCCTTTTTTCAAGTAACCTATTTAAAAAAAATCATATTTTCGGGATATCCATTACCTACTAGAATATCCTTAATGAAAATTAGTTCACTACTCATATATTCTGGTGATGCTAATTTTAATACCCTATAAACTAAAGAAATAACTACATCCCTTTTTCTTGGATCGGATGATTTGATGCGAAAGACAAATAACAATTGTTATTAGTCGGTTTGCAGTAAATTGAAAACGCTAGTTCATTATTATTACACAAGTTTGCCTTATATTCAAATATTGCCACAAAAATTAAGATGAGAATTAAAAATCATAATATGAAAACATGATTTAATTCAGGACAAACTATAAGTTGTTTGCTGAATTATTGGAAAAAAAAGGTACCAAGAAACATACAAAAGGAAGTATACAAAATTCCATGCTCTTGTGGTAAATTTTACGCGGGAAGAACACAGTAGAATTTAGAAAATAGATTAAAGCAACACAAAAGTCTATAGATTGCTCGCTAAAACATATAAAAAACCGGAAACGTTTGAGTCAGCTGTTGCAGAGCACATTTATAATTTTCCTCATCACTGTATCTTATTTGATCAGACGAAAATTGTAGATACGTCTGTAGGACTTTTACAAAGTTTCAGAGAAATTATAGAAATAAAAAGGATTATCTATGGGGGTATTAGCAATTTATAATAGTTTAATTAAAAAGCAGGTGAAATATTCAACCAGTAGGGATTTTAATAATTGTCCGAAACAAATGATAACCTTGCAGACAAAGGTCAGAATGAGGTTAAAGCTGGGAAAAGTCAAGGAAGTGCGGCTAATTTAGCAACCCAAAAAATCCATTCAATTTATATTTCATTAATTGGTTTAATTAATCTGTGATTGTTAATTAGGGATTATGGACCTGGGGTTAGGTCACCTTTTTGTTTGTTCGTAAAAATATAGTCTTCACTTTTGATAGATTCCGATCCATGCACTTATTGTAAGAGGAGAGTGAAACATGGTTTCACTATAGACATTCGCTTTTGTTTCTAATGTTAAAACACCAGCGCTGGAAGTTTGTTTAATATGTAAGTTTGTTTCTTACTTATCTATTTATATTTTATTTTTCTTCTTCGTGTGTTTAGTTGTTGTACTTTTTATGTGTGTTATTTTTTTAAAAACATTTTTTTGTTGTTTTTTTGTTGTTTTTTCGCTGTTTTTCTTTCCCCGTTGAGAAAGGCACCTTGACGTGGGGCTGCAATATTCAGAATATTTTTTAATTAAATTGTTTATTTGTTTTTATTTATTTTTGTTTCACTGCTTTATTAATATTAAAACCCGCTAATTCTTGCTTAATTTTTCGACATTAGGTCCAAATAAACACAAGGGATTTTTAAACGGTACTAGGGAAAACTTCCAAGAAAATTCCCCAAGTAATTCGTCTTGAAGATTCTACTCACCCAAAATATCTCCGTAAATTAACGGATTATTTTGGATTATGTTCAAACTTTATGTATTCTATGAGAAGTATTTGGAATGTTGTTAGAATTTTTGTGTTCTGCACCAACTATATTTCATTTTGTTAGAACTATATTAGAATTGTGCAAAGTATTTTCGTATTTTGTAAGAGTTACCTTTTGTTTTGTAGGAATTATTTTGGATTATCTATGAACATTTCGTATTCTTTAAGAAGAATCTGGGATGTTTTTATTAGAATTTTCGTGTTTTGTGGCGAGTAGTCTCTTATGGCACAAAATGGTAGTAAACTTTCCTCTGCTGTCTTCTCTTAAGATAGGGTGGCTTAAAACCTCCTGTTTTAAAGATTTAGAGTATAAAAAGTTGATTTTTCTGATATTTTAATCTTGTTTGGGCAAAAATTTATCGTTTATGGCACAAAATGGAACTAAACGCCCCACTGCGGTGTTCTGTCAAGATATATATATATATATATATATATATATATATATATATATATATATATATATATATATATATATATATATATATATATATATATATATATATATATATATATATATATATATATATATATATATATATATATATATATATATATATATATATATATATATATATATATATATATATATATATATATATATATATATATATATATATATATATATATATATAGGGGAGGGGTGGTGTTGGTTCGGACAAAATTTTTTGGTTGGGTGCAGCTTCTGTCCCAATCAGTATCCATCTTCCGTTTTCATCTTAGAAGAAAGAGATTGTGTCCAAGATTTGTCAGGAATTTTAGTAGACTTTTATCTCTCGTCTTTAGACAAAAAAAAATCCAACAATAAAAAAAAAATAATTGTCCGAAGTTACCCCACGGTGGGGGGTGGGTTCAGACATGGTGTGGGGTTACTTCGGACAGCAGTAATATGGGTTCGGAAACCTCACAGACTAAAGAAAAAAACGCCATTTACTGAAAATTTGAATATGTATAAAAGTAAAACAAATAAAATGAAAGTTGAAGAAAAAAAATCAAATAATTTGAACCAAAGCTCACAGGAGCTCTATCTCACGTTGTAGCTGCTGAGATCACATTGAAAAGTGAGTCCTCGCTTTGTCCGTTCAGTCCCTCCAGTGGCAGTTGGTGATGGAAGAGAAAGAACAATGTCGTTTGAAGAGACGAAGGCTTTGTCCTCAATATCCGGAAAAATGAACCGTGCTCCATTTCTGCGAAGGAACAAGACTTCTAGATCGCTTCCAGTTTTTCCTTTTATCTGGCCAACGTAGAAGATATCCGACTTCTTCGATTTGCCCAATTTGAATTTTACCAGAACATAGCTATTCGTTTGAGCTTGGTCAATATCAAAAGGTTCAAGATCCTCTTCTACATCTCCACAGTGAAGAGACTCGTCGCTTGAGGAGTCGCTCGGGGCAACAGGTTCAGAAAGAGTCTCCGCCTCATTGGTTCCGTCGTCTTCGTTAGGCCTGCGGACCGCGCTGTTCTTACGTTTCTTTGTAGATGGCGTCGGCTTGGCCTTCGTTTCCTTTTTAGCTACAATCTCTTCTTTATCAGGGGTGTCAGTGAGAATACGGGTCCTCCCTCTGTTGCGATTCTCACGTCCTGGAACAGTAACAGCCCCCACTCGGGGAAAAGGTCTTACTTCTTCGGGCGACCTTATGAAAGAAGAAATTGGTGGTCCAGCTTCGGAGTTGGCTTGCGACGAGGGGCTCCGCGAGCTAGTTCTTTGGTCTAGCGGCCTATCCGTCACAAAGGATGGGGCAAATGCTTCCTCTGGGACTACATTGCGATTGAATGGAAAGATTCCAGCTGCTCGAAACGCAGAGACTATGTTGGATGCACTGAACTTCTCCAGGAAAGGAACCCTGCTGAGTGAGGCTACTTCATAAATTGAAACGTACTGTCCGGGATGCAACTGCAGCCATTCATTGAAGCGCTCTTTCAGTGCACCCTTGAAAGGAGAAAGCACTCCTACGTCAAGTGGCTGAAGCTTGTGGGAGCAGTGGGGTGGGAATGTCAACAGTGTCACGTGATTTTGCTTACAGTCTTCGATCACACGTACATCCAGATGGCTATCATGGTTGTCCATGAGAAGTAGGATGGGAGTCTCTTCATCTGGCTTGTTTATTTTCGTGAAGTGTCGCATAGCCTCGAAGAAAAAGTCGCCGTTGACCCAACCACTAGGATTCACAACCCCAAGGCAACCAGGGGGGCCTTCGTTTGTCATTCTAGGTATGAAATTCACTCGCGGAAAAATGAAGACCAGTGGAATAGTCGCTCCAGACGCACTGGCGAAACATACAGCAGTCACGTTTTGACCTCTTTCTGCAGACACAGTCTGACCAACCTGTTTTTGTCTAGTTGGTGCTATGACTTTCGGTGGTGGAAGCATGGTGACTATACCTGTCTCGTCAACGTTCCAGATGCGATCAGCCGTCAGTTTGGCTCCAAACCTTCCATAGACATCAAGTAGCTTGTCAAAAAACGTCTGAATGACAGTTTTGTTGAAACTGGAGGCTCTCGCCTGACTTGTGGCTTCAGGCTTCCTCACCAAGATGTTGGAATTCTGCTTCAGAAATGCAAGAAGCCAGTCCTTTGACGCTGCTTCATTGAAACACCAGTTTTCTGGTACAGAAATGTTATTCGCACGGGCGTAAGAGTAAGCAAATTTTCGTGCTTCAGTTGTTGTCAGTCCATGGTTCATTCTCGAACAAGTCCGAAAGTAGTCGGCTAGTTTTAGCTCGTGTTCGCTTTCAAAAACTTGCCTGTTATGTTTTGGTCTCGTCGGTAAGATTATCTGCAGTGGCCCAGGCTCTTCGTTGACACTTTTATCCGCTTCTCTTGTCTGCGGCCTCGAGCGCCTGACATAGTCCAGTAGCGTGGACTTCTTTATGCCGAAGTTTTCTGCAATTTGTCTCAATGTTTCTTCCTTTTTCAGATAAGCCCCGACTGCTTTCTTCATGTTTTCTAGGTTAACGAGAGGGTCTTGTTGCTTCTTTTTGTATTATCGAGGCATTCTGAAAGAAACTGTTTTTAGTAACAAGTAAGAAAATGCATATTAACAGGTACACGATGCGAAAAAAAGAGGAAAAGTTGGAAATACTTACCTCAAAAAATTGTCTGGGGTGGGTTCAGACAATTTCCGAATCCACCCCACTACCATTGTCCGAAGCAACCCCACCCGCGATAAAAAGCCTGAAACCTCACTGACGCTGTAACTACTATAGATGCCGCCAAAAACTAAAATTTAAACAACTTAGCAGTGCCATAGTTAAACGCTGCAACAGTCAGCAAAATTCAGTGACTAGTAATAACGGCCAAATAAAATCACAAACAAAGAAAGATATATGACGCCACACCAGCCTTTTTTCTGTTTTTCTCAAATATTTCAAAAACGATTGCACGTGTGATAACCAAACTACATACTCAAGTAGGGTACTAGATGGCACGTCTATGGTATTTTTTGGTGAATTTTAGAGGGTGTTGTAGGAAGAGAGGCTCTTGTCCAGACTCTATATATATATATATATATATATATATATATATATATATATATATATATATATATATATATATATATAAGAGTTTACACCTAATTAATCCTTTCATATATCAGATACATCGTTTCTTTATACGAAATCCGTCTCATATGGCAGTTCCTCTATTTTTTTTTTGCGGTTTAAAAGAGGTGTTAATAAAAATCCCAAGATTATGAGAGTGAGAATTAAGTCATTTTATCACTCTTTAATAACTTCGTTGAAAGTGTTTTATCATTCTATGAGAACTGTCGCGTGTGCTTTGTAAACGCCACCTAGCAGCTACAAAGCACTGTATTTGGCTAGGTCCTTTTATTCTTACCGTTTTAAGTTACGTCCACGTGAAACCTGGTTATTGGCAAATACGGGTAAAAAGAAGCTAAATACCCGCCCTCATCGGGATGACTATCCACTGGAGGAATTTTCGGTACACAGCATTTTTTCAGAGGAATTTCTGAAACAAAAATCTCTCGGTATTGAGTTCGACTTTGTTTAGATTAGTTTTATTTTTTAAACCAACGAATTCTATACTAATTTTGCAATTATTTATTATCACTTTCAAAATTTAGTTGTTTCTTTTTCAGTTAATCGGTGTGGTATGTCTTTCTTTAATTCCAACTTTCAATTTGCAATTTGGCGGAGAGGTGAATAAAGACAAAAATGTTTTTTTTTGTGATGATGTATCAGAATATAAACCAGATATTGATGACCGTGATTACGTCGGCATCCTTACACTGATGGGTATGACACTTGCCCCTGCCGTTTGTTTGGTAAGGTGTTATGTTTTGGTCTTGTGTTGTCATTCTACGCCAAGCATTTGTGGTAAGAATCCTGCAAGAACAGAAAAAATAGTAAGTAGACCTTACTTCGTGTCTTTCATCGAATTGTTTAAATGCAATAAAAACGGGCCTTTTTAAATGTCTTTTTCGTGATTTAATTTTTGTAAATGTTCTTAAGTTTTTTTGAAGAATATTTTTTAAGACTAAGCAGGACCCACATAAAACAATGGACATTTAATTTAATCCTGTGTATGTCCTCCCCATTTGTGTTAAGATATTTTTGTCCTCAGAGTAATTGCATAAATGAGTTATATTCAAATCATAATTCGCTGGGTCGATACGATCATTCTTTGGAATAGTCAGAAATGAACCTAAAAAAATCAGGCAGCTAACTAAGTCCAACATATACAATGGTTTGATCATCTAATAATCGTCTTTAAATATACTTCATAGTCTAAACCCGGAGACTGTGACATTACAAACAGGAAAAGCCTACGTTTTTTTTAATTGTTACTAAGGGTTACTAAGGGCAAGAGTTCGTTCTTTACTATGAAATTATCTATATAATGATTCACTTTATTACTTCCGTTACTATGGGCTACAGTTGATTTCTTAATGTAAATTCCATTGCCAACCTGTCTGTGGAAAAGGAAAAAAGGGGAAAAAAAGAAAAAAGATACCGTTTAGGCAGAATGCTGTAGCAGCTGCCACTTTTCCTTACCTTCAAGCCAATATATATCCCTTACTGGTCAAGCCAGGGAACAGAAAGTATCCTATATAGGAGTTTAAGACATGGCGGTGATAATGGTGTACTTTTTGTTTTGATCTGACGTTATTTTTAGGAGTTATGGGTTATTACATTTCTTAGCATTCGACGTAATTGTCTCTTACTAGGTTGCCAGCTACTGCTGCAGCCCGGATGATTACAAACAAGAAAAAAACCTACGGCTTTTTTTCTTTGGGATAGTTAGAGACGATCCTAAAAAAATCAGGCAGCTAACACAATCCATAATTTGTCTTTATCATAAGCTTCATTAATCAGATATTTTAATATATCATAGATAAACTAGTGGTTGGGATAGCTAACTCTAACCCAGTTGGATCGAGTTCGATTCCTGGTAGGGTAAATATAAGGATTCTTTTCATCACATCAGTTGCTAGGGGCTACAGTCAGTGTCTTAATGTAATTTCTTCTGGCAAAAAAATACCAAATTCTACATTTTTGCAGATAGGAGCTTGAAACCTCTACAATAAGGTTCTCTGATATGGTGAAACTGATGATGTGATTTTCATTAAAATTAATGACTTTTGAGGGGAGTTTTCTCCTTTTGTTTGAAAATAGGGCAAATTTTCCCAGGCTTGTAACTTTTGATAAGTAAGACTAGGCTTGATAAAACTTCCGTTTTTTAGATTTTCGGTTACTATTAAGACGATTCGCTCTTACTATACAGTTTGTTACCGCGAACTGTTTGGAACGATCGGGAACTGCCAAAGCACAGCCTCTAGTAGCTTCTTCGGGACAATAAGATCCGTCAGTAAATTGCTAAAGTTACGATTTTTTTTTCCTTTTGGATTCACAACATTGTTATCTGGGTCACTTATTTCTTCAAAAGGGATTTTTCTTTACGGTTCAAGATTTAAAATTTTTGAACTCCATTAATACGTACTAGGGCGAAAATACTTTTTTACATAACTGGTACTGTCGGGTTCCAATTTTAGAATCTCAAGTTACGAATTTTTATTCTTTTTGGATTCATAACATTGTTATCTGGGTCACCTATTTCTTTAAAAGCCTTTTTCTGTTTTGTAGATGAGGGCATTTTTCCGTTTGTAGATCTTCCATCAATATCAATGCTCAGCTTAAGTTTCAGCTTTAAATTAACCCAATAGATTACTAAATGGTGACACTAAATGGGACTTTCAAAAATAAATAACGACATTGCTATATACCCTAGTATCTTGTATAGATCCTGCCAGTCATCTGTTCACAACAACATAATCAATAAGTTTAACTGTCAAACTACCGAGTAAATACCATATTAACTTGTGGGCTATTTTATGACCAAATATTGTACTGGTTTTTATTAGATGGTTCTACGTAAAAACTTGCAGCGGTCTGTAATCATTCCTGTTTTCTTTTCCTTCGCCAAATTAACCTAGGCTAAGATACCATCTATCCCTATTCTTCTCAGCCTGAGCATTAAAGTCGTTTAATAAACATGCCATATTTCGACCTTGGACACTGTCTATTTTTTCCAGTGGCTTTGGCGTAAGGAAAAGCAATGGTTCCAGAACCAGGGCAGGACAGAGAAACATATTGTTCAAGCCTACATTGGACGCTTCAGCCGGAATAGAGCTGAACAGAAAGAATGCATAGATCATAGCCGAATGCAAATTCTATCATTTACTCGGCTGTAATTTTCCCGACGGGTGCCACTCCTCAGGGTTACCCTGCAACACTTTTAGCACTCTTTTGATCATATTACTTCGTGAAAAGTCTACCCTGATGCCAATATGAGGCCACTCAGGCTGAATTTCCCTGTCGGGGTTAGAGACAGAGAAATAAACTTACGACACAGCAGAGATCCCATACAGTCTCTCAACATCGGACATATTTAAAATCAGCATAAAAATCCAATTCTTTTGATGTATCTATTGATATTAAATTTACGTTTTTAGAATTTCGGTTACTATTGGGCCTTGTCGCTCTCACTCTACATACAGTTCGTTATCACGAACTGTTTGATTTGATGCATTTATTGGTATCAAAATTTAGTTTTTTAGATTTTAGGTTACTATTGAGCCGAGTAGCTATTACTATAGAATTCATTACCATGAACTGTTTGATTGCTTCAAAAATCAAATATCTTTGAAAAGACTGCAGTATGAAAATTTTCTTTATTTCAAGCCAATATATTTTTCATGTTATTCAAGCCAAGGGACGGTATTTATGTTATATAGAGGTTTTGGACAAGTTTCGGTTACTATTGAGACGAGTCGCTCTTACTATACAGTTTGTTTCCACGAACTGTTTGATTCTACAATGCCACTTTGGCAGGTTGTAAATAGGTAAGATACTCATGGGGTCAGTTGATAACGTTCTTTGTTGAAGATGAGTTTTTAATTGAAGACAAGACAACTGATCTTGACTTTGACTTTATTGAACGAAAACGCAGCACATGAATTTTATGCTAAGGAGACACAGAAGCATTTTGCTATTTAACATTCAATAGAATAAGTGGTTAATACTTTTATTAAAATCTCTTTAATTACTAGCTGAGAGATCAATAAATATAATAATTGCAAATGACTATAGAAATTCAGAATGAATATAAAAATTTGAAATATCTTAAAACAGAATAAATAATTATTGTTCTGAATTTGAGGGTAACATAACTTGGATAGTTTAATTTGGTTTTCTCTATCGAAAAGAGAGTGCAAGGTATTCCTTTATATGATATGACATTATGTTCGGCATGACAGTTCCAAAAAGATTATACAGATATTAGGGCGTGGTGGTGGGGCTGGTATACAATAAAACTAAAAATTAAATGTAAAAAATGACAATCTTGTTACAAAGTTGCTGTGAGAACAGTTCAGTTTATACCGTCTTACAACAAAAACCCTATTATTCCAAGATTCTTCTGTCATTATATTTAAGAGATGTATTTATTAGATTTCCAGAGTAACTTCTACTTTCACCTTAGTTTAGTCTGACAATGTCTAATGTTTTCTGTTTCAAGATTTCGCGACTAAGGAATGCATTGTTTCTGGTCTCAATTGTGTAAGTCTTTGCCCCATGTTCGATTGTCTAAGGCCTTAAGGGCAGTCTTTTAGGATAATCTTCATTTTGCTTTGATTACAGCTTGATTGGGGGGGGGGAGGAGGGTATTCTATATTGAATGACTGTATAATGGAAAGGAGTGAGAGCCATCGAGAAAGGTGTCGCATTGGAGATCATAACAGGTACTCTTAACGATGTGAGAAAGAACTGATAGTTTCTTGGGATGTCGAGATGAAGTTGTCCATTTGCTTTTCTCACTACCCAACGTCACCTCTTCATTCTCATTTATGTAGGAAATTAAAAGAACGCTCATTTATGTAAGAATTATTAAAAAACTTCCTAGCTCTAGGTAAGAAGAACCCTGATTACAAACAGGAAAAAGCTGGAGATTTTTTCTTCTTTGTTATAGTAAGGGACTAACCTCATAAAATCAGGTAGCTAACTCAGTCCAATATATGCAATGGTTTGTTCTTCTAATGATCGTTTTTTAAGATAAATGATACCGATTACACTTACATAATCCCCATTTATAATGATTAACTAGACCGATTCCTTGTATACGTTTTTGGTATATTAACGAATTTATTATCATGTCTTATACATAATTTATAATCTATAGGTTTTCGATCGTACGATAGTGCGAATACCCGCTTGTCACGCGGGAGACCGTGTTTCTATTTCCTGTCAGAGAGAATTTCTTATATCGTTCTTTATTATAATCTACGATACAAATCATCACTTGTGTATTTGTTCCTTTGTTTCCAAGAGACTGATTTGATGTAATTTTGAAGATATCTTCATTATATCCGTATTTAATGTTTCTTCGGATTGATGCAGACTCGACAGTACTTTGTTGATGCTCTTCATTAACTCTGTAATTAATGTTTCTCCGAACTGATGCAGAATTGATAGTGTTCTGACGATAAGCCTCATCATTTCTGTATTTGATTGATGCAGACTTGATAGTATTCAGCCGATAAGCCTCGTCATTTCTGTATTTGATTAAAACACGACTTTTTTTAGAGCTGCTGCTTTCTCATTCTGCTTATGTCGGTTTTTGAAAATCAATTTGAGAACGTCCTTGTTTTTCTCATACTTCTCTTTGCTTTTGCCAGCAAGCTGTATAGCTCAACTTTGATATCTTTTCTTATCCTTAATTTTCCTTTTTCTTACTTGTGAAACTATTACAATAAATAATTTTATTACTCAGTTAAATTGCTTCTAAAACTTTGTGTTTAAGTAACATATCAAGTATCAAAAACCTAACAGAAAAAACTAATTTTAAAATTTTCAGGTATAATTCCAGTTTAAGTTACAAGATTAAAATTAAGGCTCAGGTACCATAAATATATTTGCAGTTGAAAACTTTATCGAGTCTGAACTAAAACTAAAATAAAATAAAAATTGACTTTTTAAATTATAACGTAATCATTCATTACGTCATATATTGTTTTTACATATTGAAAATCCTCCCAAAAATTTAAAAATACCATTTTTTAGAGTTTGTTTACTATTGAGACAAGTCACTCTTACTATACAGTTCTTTACCACGAACTGTTTGATAATAACCCTGATTTTAAACAGGAAAAATCGTACGGCTTTTTCTTATTTGGAACAGTATGAGACGAACCTCAAAGAATCAGGCAGCTAACTAAGTCCAATATATGCAATGGTTTGGTATCCTTATGATCGCCTTTTAATATAATTTTATTTAAAATTTTCAGGAAATATTCTAGTTTCAGTTAACAAACAAATTTTTTGTTAAAACCGCCCAAACATACTGCATTTTTCATAATAATGGATAATTATATCAAACGAAACCGTATAGACAAACACCATTTATGATAAACTATATCGGTCTTTTATGTATCTCTTACTAGGTTGCAGGCTACTGCTACGACCCGGAATTGATATAATTTTATTTAAAATTTTCAGTAATTTTTCTAGTTTCAGTTAACAAATAATTTTTTTAACCCCCCCCCCCCCAAACATTACTGCATTACACACAATAATGGATAATTATATAAAATGAAACCGTATTGACAATCACTATTTATGATGAACTATATCAGTCCTTTATGTAAACTTTACTAACCTATTGTGGTAAAGTGATTTTTATGGTTGTATGGTGAAATTGTTTTAGATGCCTTTATTTCTCTCTTTATGGGGGAGATAAAATATGGCCCTAAGAAAATTAAACCTTGGTAGCTTGCCTTAGGCTATGACCTGACTAATGAGGTGTACCAGCTGGGTATACTCGAGGGACTAAATATAGATTGTAGAGAGGTTGGCTATAACACAATACTTTTATTCAGTTAACATACACTAGTACAGGGACTGATAATGGATACATATTCTGCTGGGACTGGTTGTCCCAGAGAGACCACAAGTATCAGAAATCTACAATAATATATAATACAATAGGAGACTTGGACACTTACAATAATCTGACAATATTCCAAGGTATTTCTAAATCAACGGACTAGAGGTCAGTCCGGCATAAGATTAGTATCAGGCTGCCAGTTCCCATAAAATGTATCTGTTATACATTTTATCAACCACACCTTATTGGAACCCACTGACGCACATAGCTAGGAAGTGGTGATTTTTTAATTTCCTAATAAGCATACACCTGCCAGGATATGTTCCTTATCTTAATAAAAAGTGGTATTTCTAAATTTTCGTATTTGCGTCTTAATATTTTACTAAATTTTAAATTGACTTAATTGGAAAGCGTCACCACAATAATCGCTATTTTGAGAAGAGTTGTCCCAACTCTAAATATTTTACTTTTAAAACATTTTAATTTTGTACATGGTTTTCAGCCATTTTTGGGTCAGTCTTTGCATATACCCTCAATGGGTTTCTTTAGGGTCGTGATTATGGCCAAATATATGTCATTTCCTTTCTTCTAAAAATATTAATTTTTGGAATTTATCCTTGTTTCTCTTTTTCTCTTTTTCCTTTCGTCTTTAAGATTGTAAAATACTATTTTCAATTTTATTCTTATATGCATCTTCTGTTTTAGTTTGACCAACATTGGCTTAAGCATTATATTAGTGGTTCTGCTTAAATTAGATTTTAAGTTGTATTAGAAACTATTTGATTAAGTGAGTTTAAAGCTAATTCCCATTAATAAATTAATTTATCTGGGCGATGTGGTTGATTTAAAATTTATCTTCCGGGTTTAGAAATGCCTTGGGTAAATTATATATAACAGTTTTGTTATTATAATTTCACATATTTATCCAATACAAAGCATTTTCACATATTCTTTCAATAATATAAAGCCATCTAGGGTACCTAGCACTTTCTTTGATATTTTCTAGGCATAATTTAAGTTTTGATTTTATCTCACTTTATGATGAACTGGTATCAAAGTCTGTAATACTGCATACAGTTTCCAAAATATTAGTTGACCAGTTATGGTTTGGTTCCTGATGGTGTGATCTGTTGGTATCAGGGTACAATCGAACTGGTTTTGAAATTTGCTACTTTCCAAAAATGCGTCAACAAAGATGATTGAAAAAAGGGATCCGAGAAGATGTTTCGAAAATTTTGGTTTCCAAAAAGAAACTAAAGCTGTATCTAAAATAAATACTCACTTTAGAATACACATAAAGCATAAAGTGTTACATATTTAGTAAAAAGAAACACCCAATTTCGTATATATCACTGCATTCTTTTTTTTTAAGCAAGAGGTTAGTAACTTCTTATTACTTTTCTCTCTTTTTACTCTAAACATAATATGCCGCTTATATAGAAACATTATGTTTCTTGATGGTGATTTGTTTCACCGTCCTTTTCAAACTTAATATAGAATTATTAATCACTTAACGGATTATTTCACAATAAAAAAAATATTTATACGTTGTCTCGAAGTCAAAAATTTATGTATAACATTAAATCACTAGTTAAAACTTAAATTGATTTCTAGAAATAAAAGCATAGTATATACACAAGCATTGTGAAATAAACTTACACAAGCATTGTTAGGCCGCGAAACTTGGAACATTTATTAAAAAAATACATTTGAATAAAGTTTTAAAAGTTATTTTAAGACACTATATAGTAATATAACAATACACAAAGCAATTTTTTTTTAATTAAAACACTAAAAATACCAATTAACTATATTTATATGGATAGTTTATGTCTTATATACTTATATATATCTATATATATATATATATATATATATATATATATATATATATATATATATATATATATATATATATATATATATATATATATATATATATATATATATATATATATATATATATATATATATATATATATATATATATAGAAGTTAAGTTGATACACAACTTAATTGTAAAAAAAAACAAATAATAATTATATACCGTAACAAATTGTTTAATCACTGCAATATTTATTCTTTGTAAAACTTTTAAATAAATCCGTCAAGACTTTTATCTTATCAGTCTTAACTGCGACTAAAATATTTACAAATAAAATTCACTCTAACAAATAGATTTATACACTATAACTGAGAACTGTGATTAGCCTCTATATAAGGGCTTGGCAATAGTTCATATAACAAGACTTTGCTTTTAAAATTCATACATTTACAATGTTATACGATAATAATTCCATATTTATTAAAGGTTTTCAAAATACCTTTATATCTATATATTTTCTCATTAACATTTGTTACCACTATATACATTTTCCATTTACGACAATATACATTTATTTTTCTTGTTTCCTCTTTTTGAATCTTTGTTTTACAGCTTTTCTTTGGTTCTATTTCGAAAAACAAACTTGTGTTAGTAACTTTCTTTAGCTTACTCTATGTCTGTTTGTTTATTGGAACTTGTGAGCTTTTTAATTCTTTTCGAATTTCAGGTACTTGAGACAGTTAAATAACGTCTCGTCTGAATGGTTTTTTTCTTTTCGTTTTTTTTTAGATTTAATGTCCATTTGGGATAAGGCTCTATTTGCAGCTTAGATCTGATAAGCTCAAAATTTAGCTGTTCACCTTTTTACCTGTTATGACACTTTCAACGTACTTGTGCCTTCATCTAAGGTTTGTTTACCACAAGTTTCTTCCTAGAGTTCCATAGTACATATCCAGGTTCTCTTGTCTGACTAATAGTGCTGAAATAACTGTTAAGATCCTGCACACAGCAATTAATTAGTTATAGCATAGCCACACTTTTTATTTGTGGCCATAGTTTTCTTTTGTGCTATTCACTTATCAAACATAATGGCCCTTCTGCAGGAAATATACCTTGCCTTCATGGCATACGGTATTTTAAGATATAAAATTGCTCATGCTATTTTCACTTTAACTTCCCAAATTTTAGTGGTCTTGTCTTGAGTTTCATTTTCAACTTAGGTCCTATAGCCTATTACTGTGCCTTTTTTTGATTGTTTATGATATTCTAGTGATTTTCCGAAACAGACTCCTACATGAAAGAATATAATTTTCTCTCTTTCTACCTGGAACATGTATATCCCGCATATCCCGCTTGGGGGAGTGGTAAACGCCAGCCAGCACAATCACCACTGGGAAAAAAACAAACAAATAAACACGCATCCTTGTTTCTTCTAATAAAAAAAAATATATAATTCCAAATTTTTGCAGATAGGAGCTTGAAACCACTAAAGTAGGATTACCCTGATACGCAGAATCTGACGTTGTGATTTTCAATAAGATTCTACGACCTTCAGGGATTGTTTCCCCCTTTTTTCGAAAATAAGGCAAATTTCTCAGGCTTGCAGCTATTGATGGGTAAGACTAAACTTCTTTTGATGCATTAAATAAAAAAGCAAGTTTTTCAAACTGAAAGCAAGGAGCTACATTAAAACTTAAAACGAACAGAAATTAATCTCGGCCAGAGCTACACCCCTGTCACGGTGGTTCCCTAGTATAATATTCTATTTATTTTTTGTATAATATTCTATTTATTTTGTACTTATTTAGTAGAAATGTCTCGTACTAATCTGGTTCGGTCAGCTCAATATGCAAGTATATCAAAGTTACTCTGCTCCTGTCTGGCTAAATTTTCAACTTGAACCCTTTTTTCCTTTTTTTATTATTTACTTTAATGTAGCTTAATGGGTAGCTATTGATGCTGCAGCTTGCAGCTATTGATGGGTAAGACTAAACTGCTTTTGATGCATTAAATAAAAAAACAAGTTTTTCAAACTGAAAGCAAGGAGCTACATTAAAACTTAAAACGAACAGAAATTAATCTCGGCCAGAGCTACACCCCTGTCACGGTGGTTCCCTAGTATAATATTCTATTTATTTTTTGTATAATATTCTATTTATTTTGTACTTATTTAGTAGAAATATCTCGTACTAATCTGGTTCGGTCAGCTCAATATGCAAGTATATCAAAGTTACTCTGCTCCTGTCTGGCTAAATTTTCAACTTGAACCCTTTTTTCCTTTTTTTATTATTTACTTTAATTAGCTTAAGAGGTTTTTTCAAGTCTTTTCCAACTTTTTCAGTACAATAGGTCTTTTCTACGCCTATATCTATATGTTTCCTTTTTTATTCAATAGCTTTTACAAGTTTTTACGCCGATTGCCATTTTACAGTGAATTTCATTATCTCCTTATTTTTAAGGGGGGGGATTGTTTATTATCGCAACCTGTATTTTTTTTTAAGTTATTTAAATTTCTCCGTCCAAAAGTGTTTGTGTTCTAAAATACTGTATTATTCAGCTGATGTTTAGAGCACTTTTAGTTAAGTTTTGAGCCACTATGTTTTGCACCACATTTTCTAGCCCTCATTTGTTCATAAAAAATGCAATTTTTAAGATATACTGGTTACATATTTTATTGTAAATTTAGTTACGAATTTATTTGCCAAAGAAAGAGAGAAAACAATTCTCTTGGCAAGGCTAAATAACTTTGAATGTGGTGCTCACTAACTGTGGTTTATTGATAAGCTTGAATCTATGAAAATTATATGAATGAATTTCTGTTCATTACTGCGAGTTTTTTTTCGTTGTTTAATGTTATATTTTATTTTCAAAGAAAAAGTGGATACGTTTAGTTTGTGCTAGGGTGTCACCGGATTGGGATTTGAGTGTTTGGGTTGGTACAGGTAACTACTGGTTGTTAAAACTCTTGTGCCAGTTCATTTTCTCAGATCCAATACTTCGCTAGAGCTAACAATATAACCATGAACTACTGCGGTTTGCTTGCGACAATTGGGGTTATTTTTGGCTTATTTTTACTGGATTTTGTCGTTGACTTTTATATGCTTGGTAAGTTTTTAGGTTATATCATATTTTTATATTGCTTTCGGTTCCTTTTACTTAGAACCCTTTTTTTGCTTTCTAAGCTTATTTTAAGTTTTTCTTTTATACTTTATAGTGCTTAGTTATTATCTTTATTTTTGTCCTTTTACCTTTTGTAAATAATAAAAAAAATATTATATAAGACGATAACTAATTATAATAAGATTACTGCTAGCTTGTACATGTAGTCGAATTAATATAAACTCTTGCTGCCTTTCCTTATTATTGTTATTTTTAATTTCCGTCAAAACAATTCTTTTCAAATTCGACAGGAGGTGCTACTTCAGAGGTCAAAGGTTAGTAGATGCATTGAATGTACTTAACAACGAGAGAACAGCAGTGATTGAACCTAGCAAATGCTAGGTTCCAATGACCTTATTTCCTTAGTCTGCCCTCCGTCATTTTTTTCAACAACCCCAAATTTTTTTGTAATATACATATCAAAAGAATTGCCTTTTAAGGCTGATTCTAAATATATAATTTTTATTAAGTTTAACTTAACCCATATTAAGTTAGGAATTTAAAAATTAATTATTGTAATATGAACTGTAGCGTCCTGTGTAATCATTTCCCTAATATTATTTCTATTTGGTTCCTAGATACAATCTACTTGTAGGCTAATTTGAATATAAGGGATTATCGGCTTCACTCTATTTGGTTTCTACTATCAGACCGTGTTTTATCTGATATACACTCTATCTCATATTCGACTAAACTGTACTGATTTATAATTATACTAGACTTGAGGGTGGTTCGTCATTGAGTAACTGTAAGAGTGGACCAGAATTATCAATTTTAGCTATCCCAAAAGGATGCAATGCCTTCTCTTTTTCCCTAATGTGGGCTTTTATTCTATGTAAACAAGCAAAATACTTTTCAAACTCTGGGTTGTTTTACATCTACATGGCTCAAAAGCAGCCATGGTTTAAAATTCAAATTTGAACCTTCTTCTGACTCATTTCGCGCATATAAGTCAGAATTGAAATTTTTCTAACACTATTATTCAAATGAAAGTCCTCTGTGTAGGTAAAGAAGGCCTTTTTAAGACATATCCCCGTGCCTCCATGGTCTGTGATTATCGGTTTCTCTCACCCAATTTCTTGCCTTATTCAGATTTCCCATCACAGCTGGGTAACAATTCTTTTTTTCACTTCCATCAGCGACTTTTGCTAAGCTCCCACATTTGTTTTCATACTTATAAGGTTACTTTTCCGTTTTTTTCATCCCTTTCCTCAAGTGCTTTAATTACATATTTATATATCTTTATCTTCCCTTTGCTTGTGGTGTTAAACAACTAACCTAGTATTCGGGTTAGCTTTAAGAAGGTAATTCTAATGCTTACTACTTCGTAAAATGTCATATTTTCGAAGCGTCTCTACTCCCAAAACCCTCGGAAATGGCAGCTTCTAACCTATAATTGTTCGGACCACAATTTATGTGCTTCCTTTGCTAAATTGTAGCAGTGTTATCCTTGAACAATAAGTTTACAGCCTGTACCTGTAGTAAGGCTGACATATGAACCTATTTGCTATTATTATGCCTGAAATTCTTCTGTATCTACCAACGTTTCATTGGTCAAGCTAGATTTTTTTTTCTTTACGTACTATCTTTTATTTTATTCCTTTAATTCGCGGTACGAATACTTTATTGTTTATTGATATACGGCACTACTGCATTGCATTTATTACTAACACTGGGCAAACTACTCATTATGCACTTACTTCTACTTGCTAAAAACTAGATACTGTATTTTTTTTCTATTTGACAACTCTTGATTGAGCCTTTTTTCCATTTTTTCAATTGTACCCATATCTTTGAGGGGACACAAATCTACTTCTAATATCCAAAGTTCGAGCAAAGCTGCTCGAAGTTTTGTTAATTCGAGTGCCGCTAAAAGCGAAGTCTATTTACTTTCCCCTTTTGAACAAAGTCATTTGTGTTTCAATATACAATTTTTATTTGGTCCTCTTGGCCCAGTTTTTCCAACCACCACCAGCTGTGGTAAAGGGATTTTTATGGTTGTATCGTGAAATTGCGGTAGATGCCTTGATTTCTCCCTTTATAGGGCAGAAAAACTACGGCCCTAAGGTAATTAAACTTTGGTAGCGTGCCTTACGCTATGACCTGACTAATGAGGCGTACCATCTGGGTATAGTCGAGGGACTAAATGTAGATTGTAGAGAGGTTGGCTATAATACAATACTTTTATTAAGTTAACATACACTAGTACAGGGATTGAAAATAGATATATATTCTGCTGGGACTGATTGTCCCAGAGACACCACAAGTATCAGAAGTTTACTATAATACATAATACAAAAGGATACTTAGACATTTACAATAAGCTGACAATATTCCAAAGTATTTCTAAATCAACGGACCAGAGGTCAGTCTGGCATAAGATTAGTATGAGGCTGCCCGTTCCCATAAAATTATTTTATAAATTTTGTCAACCACACCTTATTAGGACCCACTGACGCACATAGCTAGGAAATGGTGATTTCTCAATATCCTATTAAGCATACACCTGCCAGGATATATTCCTTGTCTTAATAAAAATGGTATTTCGAAACTTTTGTATTGTCTTAATATTTTACTAAATTCCAAACTGACTTAATTAGAAAGCGTCACAACACTATACTATAGTTAAGTAGCCTATAAAATTTAGTATAGTGAAGAGGTCGTTCTTTTTTATAAAAACATAAACAAAAATTAAACTATATTAAAATTTTTCAGATATTTTTCTCGTTTAAATTGAAAGATTAAAATTATTTCTTAGATACCAAAAATATTTTTGCAGTTTATAACTTTATCGACTGTGAATTGAAAACTAAAATAAAATAAAAATAGATTTTTTTAATTTTTACGTGACGTCCCTCATTACATCATATATGGTTATTAGTACACAATCAGCATTAGATATTACGTCATGTCACTTATTACTTCATATATGGTGGTGATTGCTTAAAAAATCAAATATCTTTGAAAAGACTGCAGTATGAAAAGACATCTAAACTGCAGTTTTTTTTGTAAAGGAGATTCTATCTTTAAACATTTTTGTTTTTTGATTAAGAAAGGTCATAGAACTTTTAATTTCTTTTCAAATAATTCCTCTTGCAAAATTCTAGGAACTCTGAGTCGATAAGATTACTCCTATTAAAAAGAAAAAAAGGCAAACAAATGAACATCTATTCGTGATTTTGCTTCTGGCAAAAAATACAAAATTCAACATTTTTGCAGAAAGGAAAACATTAATATATGTAATTAATGAAATCTATGTTAAATGACAAATTATATGCTTAAATAGATGCCTGATTCTGTTAGGATCGTCTCTTAATATTCCAAAGAAGAAAAAGTCGTAGGCTTTTTCCTGTTTTTAATCGGGTTTTCCGATTCCAGGTTGCAGCGGTAGCTAGCAACCAAGTAAGAGACGATAACTTCCAATGTTAAGAAATATTATAACCCACAACTCCTACAAATAGAGTAAGAGCGACTCGTCTCAATAATAACCAAAACTTTAAAAAAAAGAAATTTTGTTACCAATAGATACATCAATCAAACAGTTCGGGGTAACGAACTGTATAATAAGAGCGAAACGTCTTAAATGTAACTGAAACTCTAAAAGACAGAATTTTAGTATCAATAGCTAAACCAAAATAATTGAATTTTTATTTTGATTTTAAATATATGAATTATATCAAGTTTACTCATATCCATCAAAAGTTACGAGCCTGAGAAAATTTGATTTATTTTAAAAAGAAGGAAAAAATCCCCTAAAAGTCGTATAATCTTAATGAAAAGCACAACATCAGATTCAGCGTATCAGAGAATCCTAATGTAGAGGTTTCAAGCTGCTATCTTCAAAAATATGGAATTTTGTATTTTTGCCAGAAGAATGATCACGGATGCAAGTTTATTCGCCCTTTTTTACTAGGGGTGATCGTATCGACTCAGAGGTCCTAGAATTTTGGACGCGGGCTTGTTTGAAAAGAAATTAAAAGTTCTAAAGCCTTTTATAATAAAAAAAGGTTTAAAAATAGAATCACTTATTTAAAATAACTTATTTATACAACTGCTTTTTTTGTCTTTCCATACTGCAGTCTTTTCAAGAATATTTGAATTCTGAAGCAATTACATAAGGAATCATGTTAAAGATTAATTCAAATACAGAAATGATGAGGCTTATCGTCTGAATACTATCAAGTAAGCATCAATCCGGAGAAACATTAAATATAGACATAATGAAGAGTATCAGTATCGTCAAAATTACATTAAATCAGTCTCTTGGAAACCCAGAAACAAATACACAAGTGATGATTTGTATCGCAGAAATCATATTGAAAAGGTTACTATTTTTAATATTTTGACAAGATACAGAGGGATTGATTTTTCTTCTCGTAAGGAAAAGATGAGAAAAACATTAAACAAAGTCATCAAATTCTACAAAATTTTTAATAGAAGCCACATGTTGACTAAAAACGCACAATCCTGTTTCGTAAGCCTGTCCAAGCCCAATTCGAATCTGGCTAATAAACGGCAATCCAGTTTATTTGTAAGAAATTATAGAAAAATGAGTATATAGGTTCAGCTCTACAGCAAATTTGAATTCACATGTAGAAAACTTAAATACTATCTTTGATATATACAAAAAAAATGTATACAAAGATACAAATCTTTAAGATTACCAGATTGAGATTTAGTCGGATAGACTAGCAAACCAGCGATAAGGCCAGAAATTCAGGAAAAAAAAAGATCATGCATATGCGATAGGAGAAGCCTGGTAAAGAGCAAACCTGGACACAAGCGAAAGAGTGAAAACATATTTTCTTAGAAACTTCTAGTGAGAAACATTTCCCAAAAGACGCTGAGCTAGAAGAAAGAACTATTTTCAGAATAATGAATACAAATCTTCGTATGTTTTGAAAAGACCATGAATATCTTCAACATGATGTCTATTGGAAATAGATAACCATGTTTTAGCAAAGACTCATCTTGATATAGGCCTAAGTTGGACAAAAATTATTTTGTAGGCTTTAATAATGTGTATTTAGGAATTATATAAAGGATTGATAAAGTTCATTATAATTAGGGACTATGTGAGTTTCATCGGATCTAGCTGAAATGCTTATCTATCGATTATATTAAAAGACGATCATCGGAATAACAAACTACTAGATACATTGAATTTAGTTAGCTATTTGATTGTTTGAGGTTTGTATCTTACTATTTCAATTGAGAGAAAGCTGCTGGCTTTTTCCTGTTTGTAATAAGGTTTTACATAAAGTTACATAAAGGCCCAATATAGTTCATCATTAATGGTGTTTATCAATGCGGTTTTTCTTATATAATTATCCATTATTATGTAAAATATATTACTTTTTGGAGGATTTCAAGAAAAAAATTATTTGTTAACTGAAACTAGAATAATTCCTGAAAGATTTAAACAAAAATAATTTTATTTAACGGCAAAATGCAGAAATATTTATGATGTCTGATATTATAGCACAGAACGATCCCAAGTTGTAACTGACGTCATTATAAACTTTTACTATAACGTCATTTATAGTCGTAACCCACTATTATGACGTCACTCGGTTTGCAGCGGTAGCTTGCAACCTAGTAAGAGACGATCACGCCCAATAGTAAAAAAAAATACTGTTAATTCGTAAAAGCAGAGCCAGATAAAAATGTAAGTACACTTTACGAACCGCCATGTCTGAAACCCTTATACAGAAAACTTACCATCCCTTGGATTGAATAACAAGGAAAATATATTGGTTTTAAAATCAAGAAAAGTGGCTGAAACCATGAAATTCCGTTTCAAGCTCATCTCTTTTCTTTTCTTTCAAACAGTTCGTGGTAACGAACTGTAAGTAAGGAGCGACCCGGCTGAATGGTAACCGAAACTCTAGAAAACGGGTTTTTGATACCAATAGATATATCAAAAGAATCAAATTTCAATGCTGATTTCAAATATATAACTTTCATCAAGTTTAGTGCTACCCATCAAAAGTTATGCGCCTGAGAAAATTTGGCTGATTTTCAAAAAAAGGGGGAAATACCCCTAAAAGTTATAGAACCTTAATGAAAATCACACCATCATATTCAGCGTATCAGAGAACCCTACTGTAGAGGTTTCAAGCTCCTATCTAAAAAAATGTGGAATTTTACATTTTTTGCCAGAAGAAAGATCACGGATGCGTGTTTATTTGTTTGTTTTTTTTGTTTTTTTTTCAGGGGTGATCGTATCGACCCAGTGGTCCTAGAATATCGTGGGAGGGCTCATTGGAACGGAAATTAAAAGTTCTAGTGCACTTTTTAAGTGACCAAAAAAAATGAAGGGCAACTAGGCCCCCTCCCACGCTTATTTTTTTCCCAAAGTCCTCCGATCAAAATTTTGAGATAGCCATTTTGTTCAGCATGGTCGAAAATATGATAAATATGTCTTTTAGGATGACTTAATCCCTCGAAGTTCCCAGAGGGAGGGCTAAAAGTTATGAACTTTACCCAATGTTAACATATAGTTTTGGTTATTGGGAAGTATACAGAGGTTTTCAGGAGTTTTTTTTTTGTGGTTGTGGGTGGTAGGGGTGGGTCGGGGGTTATGTTGGAGGATCTGTTCATGACGGACGTTTGCCGGGGGGACGGGAACTGGCCTGGCCGGGGGCGCCGGACTTGCCAGCATTATTTATTGGTTATTGGGAAGTATACAACCATTTTCAGGAAGGATTTTTTCTGGAGGGGGGGGGGCTATAGGAGGGGGTTACTCTGGAGAATATTTCCGTGGAGGATGTTTCAAGGGACATTTCTATGAAGGGGGCGCCGGATTTCCAAGCATTATTTAAAAAACGATCAGAAATTAAATAAAAAAAAAAAAGTTTTTTCAACTGAAATGTAAGAAGTAATATTAGAACATAAGACGAACAGAAACTCTCACGTATTTATGTGGGTTCTCCCCCAAGTCAAAATGTCACTCTTTATGTTACAGTTTTTTTATTTATTTAAAAATAGCTATCTATTATAATTAAACAGCCTTTGTGATTCTGGGGTTTGGGACTGTCCCCTCCTCAACGCCTCACTCTTTACGCTAAAGTTTGACTCTGTCTCACAACTTAATTTTTTAAAACAATAAAAAACTTTAGCGTAAAGAGCGAGGCGTTGAGGAGGGACAGCCCTTTCATATACGGAATAATTACATTTCAACTGAAATGTAAGAAGGAACATTAGAACTTAAAACGAACAGAAATTATAACGTATGTGAGGGGGTTCTCCCCCAAGTCAATACCTCGCTCTTTACGCTAAAGTTTTTTTTTAGTGCTTTCAAAAGAGCTATCTTTTCTAATTAAGCGGCATTTGTGATTCAGGGGTTTGTGAATAAGATATTTTTTTAACTTTTAACGTAAAGAGCGTGGTATTGACTAAGGAGAGAACCCTCTCATATACGTAATAAAAAAAACAATAAAAAAAACAAGCGATACGGCTCAATGGTAATCTAAAATTTTAAAAACGGAATTTTGATGTCAATAAATGTATCAAAATAATGTGTTTATAATGCTGATTCTAAATATATAAATTTTATTAAGTTCAGTATTACTCATCAAAGGCTACGAGCCTGAGAAAATTTACTCGATTTTTTAAAGAGGGGGAAAACATCCCCTACAAGTGAAAGAATTTTAATGAAAATCACACCGTCAGATTCAGCGTATCAGAAAAACCTATTACATAGTTTTCAAGCTCATATCTGCAAAAATCTGCAACTTCGTATTTTTTTGCCAGAAGAAAAATATACAAATATAGAAGTTAGTTACGTAAGTTAATTTGTTAAGACATCCATATAGAAAAAGAAAAGTAAAATTTTTATGCAAATAAAAGCTGCATTAACTAAAAAACGATCATAAATTAAATAAAAAAACAATTTTTTTAAACTGAAAGTAAGGAGCGACATTAAAACTTAAAACAAAGAAAAATTATACCGTATATGAAAGGGGCTGTTCCCTCCTCAGAACTTCACTTTTTAAGCTGAAGTTTGACTCTGTCTCACAACTTTATTTTTTAAAACAATAAAAAACTTTAGCGTAAAGAGCGAGGCGTTGAGGAGGGGACAGCCCCTTTCATATACGGAATAATTTCTGTTCGTTTTAAGTTTTAATGTCGCTCCTTGCTCTCAGTTTAAAAAAATTGTTTTTTTATTTAATTACAGTAAGGACCAATGTCTATCTCATAGTAACTGATACAAAAGGTTTTTTGTAATCTTGGTTGCAGCGGTGGCTAGCAAACTAGTAAGAGACAATCTCGTCCAATACTAATCCAGGTTGCAGTGGTAGTTATAATAGAGATCTGTGTAATGGCTCATTTTAAAAGAAATTACTGTGTATAGAAATATTTTGTAATTAAGAAAAAAAATTATTGATGTAAAATAAATATTTACGATATGGTAAAAACGAACTCTAGGCCATAGTAACTAATTTAATTTTGAAAAGAAGGAATTACGGAAGAAACCTGAATGGTTGTATAAGTAAGCTGAAAGTTATAAAAAAGCTCCACTGAGATTTGAACTCAGATCGCAGGACTTCATGTCCTAAGTGCTAACCATTACACCAAGAAATTTTCATATTAGAAAAAATTTAAACAGTGTGTGATAAAGTAAAGACCGAACAATAACCACCAATATTGCAATGACGTCATTTTCCAACATAATTTTGAATTGATCTTAACAGTATCTAAAAATGTTTCTTTTAAATATCCAGGTTTCAGCGGTAGCTAGCAACCTAGTAATCCTGCAGAGATACCTGAAACCTAATTCAACAAAATTTACGATAAGGTACGGATTTTAGCCCATAGTAACTAAAGGAAGATTATAATTTAAGATTCAAACAAGTAATTTGTTTGCTTTGGTATAAAATACAGGGCGGTGGTGGAATTTGAACCCATGCCTCTGAAGAAACTGGTGGCTAACGCAAGTGCCTTAGACCACTCGACCACGCAGCCTTGCATGACTATGTGAATATTACATTTCAGGGAAGCTTTTGCGAAGATTTATGGTTAAGACTGTGTACTTCCTGGGGTTTAAGACAATTAAATTACAATTAAAAGCTTATTAGATTTTCATTCCAGAAAAAATTCAATTGAATTTTAAAAATGATGACCTCCTTAATTGGATTATTCTATTTTGTTTTATTGGTTATCGGAGACCCCTTGGTGCAAGGAAAGACAAAATTAGGTGGTCATCATAAGTTCATTGCTAGTGGTAAATATCCAAGTCTTGTTATTATCAAAAACGTCGAACAGCTAGTTCAACATCTCTCTAATTTAAATTGTACATTATAAAAAATTACAAATTTGCAAAGATTCATACGGGTTTCCTCTTTTCTGAGAACAAATGTATTTTGGACGGAGGATGATTTAGTTTTTGATTTAAATCTAAGAAGTTTAAAACAAATAACTAAAAAAATAGGTAAAGCACTTTTATTTAACTAGATCTTTCGGTTGCTTTTCAGTTCTGTTTTTACTCTATTTACATTTGAAAAATATAGTATTTATTTTTGAACAAACACGGTGTTAGTGTTATAAGAAACTGAAAATGTTTTTGCCATTCTTTTTTTTACCAAAAGTCATAAAATATGTATAAAATCGGCATTTCATTGTTATGGAAATCTAAGATAAACTCTGTGGAATTTAAGGAATATCTTGGAAAAAAATGAAAATTATTGCGAATTGGGTCTTATGCTTAATTTTTCCACCTACCTCCTCCCTCCAGAATCCTAAAATGCCATTAGTCTTTAAGAACATTATGAGAACCTCACAAATAAGTTCAATTTTTGAAGCAACCTGCATTATGCGTGGTTTCTAAAATATTCAAAGGAGTTTCTTATATTTAGTTTTTTCTTCTTCCTTATCTTCATATTTTCTTCTGAATCCTACAAGCCATATTGCACCGCTTTGTATAAACCATTTTGTTTCCCATTTTTCTAGTTTGGCATCAAATTTAGCTGCAGACTTCCGCATTTATAAATCTATTGCTCAGTTTCCTTATTAATTTATTTTTAGCTACATGAACCTTTTTTTGGAATTCTATTCTTTTTCACCGGAATGATCAGTGGCTGTTTAGTCATTATAAAGTATAAAGATTGGCAACCATCTGCAGACAGTGAAATTGAAAGGCAAAGAGCTGGTATTTCTATGGGAGTAAGTTCAAGTTTATAAATTTCAAGTTCAAGTTTAGGTGTATATATTTCAGTTTATTTCTAAGGGATTGGTATCGTCTTGGATTTAAATAGTCTTAGGAAGAAGAATTTAGAGTACGTTTCAATTGTAAAAACATCAAGAGAGTATGGTTTCTACGTCATTGTTGTAAGGACAATTGTAATTGTGGTTATAAGCCTACTGATTTTAATTTGGCTGTTACAAAAAGTGATTTTTCATATGAGAATATCGGTTGTAACATTATTTTAAATAAGCAAATAGAAACACATGAACTTTACAATATGAATCATAATAGTATCATTGACTTCACAAACAGATTCGATAAAAATGAAGGTGCACTATATTAGGGAAAATGTGACACTGACTTTACACGCCAGGATCAGTACAAGTTGAACCCCAAGGATTTTCCACCACTAATCTTTGTCGACGGCGATTACCACCTAATTTTATTAATAAACAAATTTACAAACACCATTAAAACACTTTATTCTCAGTGCACTGAAATCAATTTTATACAGGTAGGACAGGGTATTTTCTACTATGATTTCATTCAGTCGAGAATTGTCTACATAAATGTCGAAAAATTCATCGGAAGTATAGTCACGACATCAAAAAATAAAATATAGTAATCTATGAAAACCACAGCTTTTGGTTCATAGATCTTGTAATTGCTTCCGATTTTGAATAATTGATTTCCCACTTCTTTCAAGGACGATTATCATGTGAAGTGTTTATAATGCATATGATAGACTAAGAGGATGAAAAAATTCCATTTTTTTGCTGTTGAAAGATGTATAGCCAATGCGCAGTCTGCACAGTCGATGGCCTACTATTAACATTGATAATGGTATTGTGAGAATTTTGAATTCGTTCAAAGAGATCCGAGGGTACACAATAGTATTTGTATTTGTACATGCATGAATCCATGTTAAATACATCGATTATTTCATTTGTGTTCATGGTGCCAAGTCTAATAGAACACTACTTTCAGGGGTAATATCCAAAAAACTTTCAGATGTATTTAGTGGGATTAATCTCCGTCAACGGCTAGGCAAAGGTAAACTCTAAACTTGCAGTGCCCGTTCGGACAAAACTCATATCTTGAGTACAAGCCAAGTCCAAGACAATCATACCGTGACTTTTTGCGAAGATTGTGTCAGTTGTACCATTTTCAAAGAGCTGTGAATCTTGATCCAGGGATTGCGTTTTCAATTCATATAGGGGAATCCAAACATTTCAAATTCATGTGGAGAACTTATCCATGATCCTATGGCAGTAGCACTTCTTACAATTGCCAATGCAAGTTTTGAAGGGACTTCACTATTGATAAATGAAGAGTCTGTATAGTTACTTGAACCAGTGGCAATATGGCGTTGATTGGTGATCGTGTGAGGAACGAGCAGTTTGATATTGTTTCCAGAGGCGCTTAATTTTTCAATTGCCAAAGCAACAGAACTCATAAGCTGTTGTCTCCGTACATAAAGTATTGCCAAGATGAGATTGACATTTGCATCGGATGATGCATTAAGTAATTTCTCAAGGTGAACTTGGACGGAGCGAGTTGTAAATTTATGTCATTAACATTCGGGGGTATCCATTGAGGTATATTAAATATTTGATGATTTAATTTACCAAATAAATGATACTCCTTGCTCACTGTGCAAGTTAGGTAATCCTCAGCATCAACATTCGACCTATAATCGTAGACCACCACTAGAACTCGCAATTTTTATAGGACTTTGGAGTCATCAACATGGATTCTATGTAGTATGTATAGTTTGATAGATTTTTGCTAGTACTCACCGATGTTCCATTTATGTAGACAAATATATGCCTAAACAAATTGCATGGTAAGCAATTTTCATAGGATAATCCATCGGTAGCGGTGGGAGCTTTATTGTCAGACTTTTTCCTTCTAACAACTTTTAAATCAATAAATGTGGATGATAATTCTATGAAGTGGTCTTCATTGGAATAAATTTGAAAATCTGCGTTTTGAATAGGTGACTGTTGGGTGAGATTCCTTGTTGGATAAATTTGTCATTTCAGTCTAAGAAAAGAAATCCTTTTTCGATGTATACCCCAAAGCCACCTTTGGCCAACACAGCTACGCACGCGCCTCATTCACAGCCTTCCTGCTTACACTCTCCCAGGAAGTCTCCCTGTCCCTAAAATATTTCCTTACGACATCCTCCCACCCCAGACGAGGATGACCTGCTTCCCGTTTGGTCCTAAACGGTTTAATTTGCTAACTACAGAGACCAGACTAAAGCCTCTATAATTACCACACTCGTTCTTATCACCTTTCTTATGCAGTGGTTTAATCAAGGTTTTTTAAAATCGCTAGGTACTTCCCCTTCTTCAAAATCTTATTCATTATCTTCAGTAGCTTATTTCTAACCTCACAGCCACCATATTTAAGAAACTCATTCACCGCACTAACAGCACATGCAGCCAAATTAATTTTTAATCCTTTTAGTACTGTCGTTAGTCTATATATATATATATATATATATATATATATATATATATATATATATATATATATATATATATATATATATATATATATATTATATATATCCCCTACCTTTTTTAAAACCGCATTGTTCTTCTCTTAAAACTTTGTCTTCAACGATGCTCAGTCTAAAAAGTATCATATTACTAAATGATTTAGTACCTACAGAGACCAGACTAATGCCTCAATAATTACGACACTCAGTCTTATCACCTTTCCTATACAGTGGTTTAATTAAGGTTTTCTAAAATTGTTTGGTACTTCCCCTTTTTCAAAATCTTATTCGCAATCTTCAGTAGCTTATTTCTAACCTCAGAGCCACCATATTTAAGAAACTCATTCATCACACTATCAACACCTGCAGTTTTATTATTTTTCAATCCTTTTAGTACTGTCAATAGTTTATATATATATATATATATATATATATATATATATATATATATATATATATATATATATATATATATATATATATATATATATATATATATATATATATATATATATTTATATATATATACGGCTAAAAACCAAAAAACTAAAGTTTAAATATAGTTCCCGGAGTGAGAAACCCTTTGTTTATACTGCGTCTCATATAAGCACCGGGTAATGCCTATTTGTTCTCGAAGTACAATTCTTGCGTGACTTCTGGATTCTAGACACGTACCAATTGTTTTACCCCCTCCCCCCCCCAATAAAAAAAAAATAAATAAATACTATTAAAAAATTTGTGTCAAAGAACATATTCTCTATCAAGCTGAAAATAAATTTGTGCGAAATCAACCGTAATAAACCGTAATACACTAACCGTAATACAATAAACAAGAATAAACCGTAAGAAATCTATGTCAAAGAGCATTTCTCTCTCAAGCAGAAAATAAATTTGTTCATTGTTACAAAATGTATAATTTATTCATAAAAAATAAATTGTGTGCTATTGAGCATCAAAATGGCATTAAAAAAATATTAATAATGAATAATATCCCGCATCTTTACAGGCCACCATATCTTGAACCAAGTCTAGAATGGCAGAGTTGATCTAGGAAATATTATACGCCTTTTTTTCAATTATCTATGGCTTTGAGTGATTTTAAAAACCTTACACGAATAAAAAATGATATTTTTTTTTTAGTAATCAGAAAATTTGTTTTATTATAATATTAGTCTGAAAATTTCGTATTGTCAACTAACAAAGCATGTCAACTTCTTATAAACTACCCGGCAAGTTCTCGACTTAAAGGTTATATTTATGAAAACTCTTAGTCCGTTTGAGCTAAGAGATGGCAGAAAATAATAGAATTTTACTAAATTGGATTTTGAATATATTGAATCTTTTTTTTCACTGGCTTGCATTATCCTCGTTTCTCCCTTAGTTTTGTGATTAGCCAGGGTGGTCTGATAAAAAACTTATTAATCTTCCTCTATCAGAATTTAGCATATTTGGCTGTTTTTGTTTCAGGTACTGTTAGTAACCAACAGTCTTCTCTTCCTCGCTGACACAGTCTATGGAATCCTCACAATCTTCTCTTCTCGGTGCCGCAGCAACGAAATGTAAGAACAATATCTTTCCCTCTATACATATGAGAGTAAAATATGCTATTGATAGTACTATTAATTTCATCGGGTATGTTTGATAATACCAAATTAACAATTAGCATCCCAGAATAAAATTCCCTGGGTAACAACATCAGGAAACTACCACCCGAACTATTAATCCAAAATGGTTCAAGGCATGGACGCCCATAAGGGGCAGGGGGCTTTAACTCCCCGCCCTGGTTGAATGATGCTACCTTATATTTGTATTAATTTTAAAAGATTTTTCCACAAAGCAAGTTTTTCAAACAAAAGTAAAGAGCTCCATTAAGCCAAAAATGGGCAGAAATAAAGTCAAATAAGCTTCAAAGCGTAAAACTCCCTCAAGTCACTATCAGCAAATAAATGAAACTCAATACGAACAGAAATTAGAATGAAAAGCCAAGTCAAACTCAAAACGAGCAAAAATTAACATTAGTAGGGTTTGCAACCCTCATGCCTTCTCAAGACCAGAACATAATTTAGGCTTTACTGAAAAAAAAAATGACCCTGGATTGTCAGTTTAATATACATATACTGATATTCATTCCCTAAAGTCTTAATTTTTGTTATTTATTTAAGTGAAAGAAAGTGAAAACATTAAGAACGTATTTTGTTTTCAGTAAAGCGCAAATTGTGTTCTGGTCTTTAGAAGGCATGGGGGTTATCATCCCTACTAATATTAGTGTTCTAACAATATTTTTATTTCTTTTTCAGTGTTTTTTCTATAAGAATCCACAGTTTGGTTTGCTTTTTGTATGTTGGGAGAAGCTTTTTTAACTTTTTTTAATCCTGAGAAATAGTATTTTTCAATTTAATTTTATATTGCCTCAAGTTTACCTAAAAGATAAAACTTAATCTTTCCCCAAAGATTATATCTATGCTTTTTGACAACCTGGATACACTTACACCCTATTTATATATTTAAATTGTACGAGAAGAAGCCGTAATAGTACTAGCCCTGAAAACTGCAACTAAATACCCTCAGTCGTTCTCGATATATTGATGAAGGAGTGTCTTATTGGCAACCGTAAACACAATGCGTTTTGATTTAGTTTTAAAGTAACATTTTTTTTTATAGTATAATGGGCCAAATGCATAATTGGGGAATGTTGGTTGATATGCCCGATAAGACATAGACATAGTTGCTAAAGACATAGTTACTGGACTTAAGAAGAACCGTAATTTTTAATTTAAGATATAGAATAAAACTTTGCTACTAACATATATTGTAATTCAAGAATGTCATTGATTTTCTTCGAAAAACGACAAAGTTTGAACATTATTGCAAAAACATTCAACATATTCAAAATCCAATTTAGCTAGATCCTATTATTTCCTACTATCTCGTAGCTCAAACGGACTATGATTTTTCTTGAAAATGATCTCCAAGTCAAGAACTTGCCGGCTAATTTAGTAAAACTTAACATGGCATGTTAGTTGATAATACAAAATTTTCACACTAATATTACAATTCAAAAAAAAAATGTGGGATTATTAATGAATTCCTAATTTATTTATTTGTGTTGGGTTTTAAAATCGCTCAAAACCATAAATAATTGGAAAAATAGTGTATAATATTGCCTAGATCAACTCTGCAATTCTAGATGTGGTTCAAGATATGGCGGCTTTAAAAGACACGGGATATTATTCATTATTAGTATTTTTTAATTTCAGTTTGATCCTCAATAATACACAACATAGTTTTATGAATAAATTAAGCGTTTTGTAACAATGAACAAATTAATTTTCAGCTTCGAAGAGAATAGGTTCCTTGATAGATTTTTTATAGTTTTTTTTTTATTTTAGCCTCCTACTTTTCGTTCATTTTATGTCCAATTATATTTACTTATTTTTATAATAGTTATAAACAAGAATAGATATAAATAAAATAATAAACCATAATCTTGTTTCTTGTTTTTAACCAAATATCTTGTTTCTTGTTTTGTTTTTTTCTTTTTTTCCCGTACGTACCACACATCACTTTAATGCATTTGTCTGGTATACCATACAAGGATAAGACCTTTGCTAAAGCTCTTCTATCAACAGAATCGAACACTTGCTTATAATCTTTGAAACTGAGGACCAAAGGTGTTTGATAACTCAGGTACTTCTCAATTATTAACATAAGAGTATAAATTTGTTTGACACATCCTCTACCTTTTCTAAAACTGCACTGTTCTTCTCTTAAAACTTTGTTTACAGCATCTCCAAGTCTAAAACGTATCATATTACTAAGTAATTTGCTACCTACAGAAACCAGACTAATGCCCCGAGAGTTACCACGTGCACTTTTGTCACCTTTCTTATGGATTATGGTATTGATTAAGGTTTTCTAAAATCTCTAGGTTATTCCCCTTTTTAAAAAATCATATTCATAGTTTTTAGTAACATATCTATAGCCTCAAGACACTCATTTACCACATTATCACCGCCTGGAGCCTTATTATTTTTTATCCTCTTAGTACTCTCACTATTTCTTCCTCCCCAAAAAAAATCTTCCGTTGCATGCAAGGTATAACTTTTTTATTATCACTAATTATGACCCCGTTCCTATCTTTAACTGGGACTACTGAAATATAACCTTCATAAAACCCTTAATTTATTTAAGAATATAATTTGGCCTATTTATTATCATACTGGGGGTTTAAGTATTTGGTCAGCACCCGTACCCTAAACTAACATAACCTGACGTAGCCTAATCCCAACCATAACGTGCATATACTCAGATTATACAAGTCCAATGCATTCTATCACCTGTCACTTATCGTTTTTGCTATGAAACCAGTTTTCTTAGATCTAACCTAAGCGTAATTGTTAAGTATATTTTGTTTAATTAACAAGTACCTTTTAATGTTTTTGTATGTAAATTAGGTTCATTAAATTGTAAGTGCGTATTCAACCCTGGTAAGTTACTGGGAAATTCTGGAGAAAATAGTAACGGAAAAGTTTCTCAAAAATTCTTGAATTACTTTTATATTTACGTTGATGTACAAGAAAATCGTAATTTGTTAATTTAATATATCAAATATTTGGCTACCAACATGTCTTATGATTCAACCATGTGACAGATATTCATCAAAAATGACGAAACTTCTTTCAATAACATTCAACATAATTAAAATCCAATTCTCATACACCACTTTCCAACTATCTCATGCCTCAATTTAACTACAGTTTATGATTCTTCTCGAAAACAACCTCCAAGTCAAGAGGCTGTAGTTAGTTTATTAAAAAACAAATATCCTTTGTTAATTAATAATGCTAAATTCTCAAACCTGCATAGGAAATACGTACGCACCGAAGAATAATTTCTCTAATAAGTTTTAAAAACGCTCAACATCATAGATAATGAAAAGAGACTTGAAATATTTTTCAAATTGACCCTTCCAATATAAACTTGATTCAGTATATAGTGCCCACGAAGGACGTTGGACATAATTCAATATCTGATAATGAGAAATTGTCATTTAAAACTAACTTCACTTTGATATTTAGTAACACACATATTCTGTCTGTAAATTAATTTAAAATTTTGTATCAATTAACAAATTTAATTTTAGCTCGAGAAAAGACATAATTTTCAAATAAATTTAAAACAAAAAAAATTCAATTTTCGCAAGGAAAAAATTTTTTTATAAACAATTTTTCTTGCTTATTTGTTTTTGTTTTTTCAAAAAAAAAGTTGTAATGCAAAAAGGTATAAAATACGTTAGCGAATGCTCTTTTGTAACTGATTGAATAAAAAAACAAGTTGTTTTAACTGAAAGTAAGGAGCAGCATTGAAACTTTAAAACGAACAAAAATTATTCCGTATATGAAAGGGGCTGTCCCCTCCTCAATGCCTCGCTCTTTATGCCAAAGTTTTTTATTGTTTTAAAAAATAGCGTTGTGAGAAAGAGTTAACTTTAGCGTAAAGAGCGAGGCATTGAAGAGGGAACAGCCCCTTTCATATACGAAATAATTTCTGTTCGTTTTAAGTTTTAATGCTGCTCCCTACTTTCAGTTAAAAAAAAAAAATTGTTTTTTATTTCATTTTTGAACTTTTTTGAATTAATTCAGGTTTTGATTTTGGCTCAACGAAAAATTATAACAAAATTTGAATATTAATTTCACTTTTATTTGGTTAAAAGGCTTTCTCGAAAGTTGTTTAATTTCATTTACGAACGTTTTCATTAGAAATAAATAAATGTAACTCACGAATTAACTTACGTTACCTTATTTTTTGCAGTGTCAAGGCTGAAGACCATCAGTCACGTCAATGCAGTTTGTCAATGCAGTGTCAATGCGGAAAACAGAAATGATTGCCACCCTCAGAAAAAGTGGCCCTTCTTCTGGTCCTATTTATCTCTATGAAATTTGTATCTAATAGTGTTCGGATAATTGATAAGCTTTTTGTTTTAAGCTTTTATTTGCTTTCTCATAAGATTTTTTTGCTTTACACATCTATTTAAAATATTCAAATAAATATCTGCACTTGAATGTACAAATTTATTTGGGTAGAAGCTGAAATATGCAGAACATCAGAGGTTACAACGATACTATGATCATCTTTCCCATTTCTCCTCAGAAACAAGGGAAAAAATATGATTATGTCGTAAGGGATCCAAATATTGGGAGCAATTCTATAGATTTAGCAATAAATTGTATATAAGACTAGTTTTTGGCCAGTTATTCGGTCTTTGACCAATATTTCAAAACCCCTAAGCCTTCCCAAGGCCATAACATAATTTGTGTACCGTAAGTAGTATGTGATATATTTCAAATACGAAAAAAAATAAAATAAAGTTCCTCCAGTCAGGACAAATAATGCGAATTCAAACTTACTAATATCTGTTGCTAGATTTAGTAGTGTTATGGTAATTATATCGAGCGATATCATGGTAAGGCTCGCGTCTTTCACCACACGATCCACTTCGTTCCTTAAATAATTCATTACATTTACAGTCTTGAGATTTTCTTAGATATCATTTCGACTTTATCTCTTTGGTAGTTTGCTATGCTAGTTTGTATTTTTTGGACGTGCAAGGTTACGTTCATGGCATTATTCAATTTTTTCACATTGTCCCTCAGGATTTTTAAGTCTTCTTCCGTTGTTAACCCAGAAAAGCGGGAAGTGAGTTCTCCAATGATTGAAATTAGGCTTGTAGAGCTTCGGTATTTACTTCTTCGAAAGAATACTTCAAAAATCCTTGTAGTAGTTTGTTTTGATTTTTGTATTTCCGTGTTAAATAATTCAAATAAGGCTTGTAATCTTTGTCTGTATAATATCAAGAAGGCTTGATGAGTTGACACCTTCTGGGCGTTTTTATCATTTAGATAAGGTAATGGTTCGATACCTTCTTTTGTCGGCTCGTCGGCCATGGCTAGTCTAGCGCATGTACGTTTGCCGTCTATTGTCCAACATTTCTTATGTACGTAATTATCTTCTTCCTCTTTTTTGTAATTATTTTTCTTTTCTTCTGGCTTATGCCCTTGTACTTTTATCGTTTGTATTTCGGTATGCGTCACTGGGATTCTTGCTCTTGCTCTTATAAAAACTTTGCCAAAAGAATGGGTATGCGTAAATGTGGGCCCTGTTGATCATGTCCATTTTGTAAATGTCCTAGGTTTTAGATAAATTAATATAGTCAAATATCTAGGTGATTCTTTACTAAGTTCGATCAATCCTGACACTGTGTTTGCAGAGTTTCCGATGTCGATGACAGTATCTCTTTGGCTGGGGTCTCATATGTAGGTGTGGTTGTCGTGATATCTTCTTCTTTTCCTTCTGTGGGATTTATATAATCATTATCTTGTTGGGTATTTGAGAACTTGTTCCTTGATTTGTCTGATTCTTCTAGGTTGGTATCTTGCATTCTTAGGGGTCTGTTTCTATTTTCCTTTCTTACTTTAGATGATGTCCGTTCAGTGACGTTGTTCTCGGTATTACTCTGCCATAGTTCTTTGAGAAAGGTTCATGGGCTTTGTAGTTCGTTCAGCATTGCGTAATTTCCATCATAGAGGTTTCCTTTCCTAGTAGTCAATAATTTAGGGTTTTCCATAGATTTTATTGCAGTGAAGTCTCTCGACAAGTATTCAAAATTATTCGCTGACCTTTTCCTTCTGTTATCTTTGGTGCTTGTTCCTATTGCCATGTCAATTTCTGCCATTTTCTTATCAAAGTCATCTATTACGAACTTTGATTTCGGTTTTGGGATAAGTGGAATTGGGAACTCTTTATTATCTTTACTATGCATTATTTTACTGGTCTGCAATCCTTTATCCGATCTTAGGAATTAAAATATCGATTCTTTGAGTTTATTCATATTTTTCTCTAGTCTTGTTACTTGTTGGAACAAAGTTACGAAGGGTTTGGGGTCCAATTTCAAAAAAAAAAATTATGCGTTATAGCTGGCTAGCAATGAATTTTTATGCTTAAAGATTAGTCGATACTTTACAGTATCTTGGGCTGCTGCGTGAACAACGAGGATTATGATGACATTCTTAACCCTCATCTTTTTGTTTGCTTCTAGAATTAATTTGTTATTAATTTGTCTATTTTTGCAAAATTTTATTTACTTTGCTGTTTTATATTTTCAGAATAGTTTATGTTTTAAACTTTTAACTTGGGCTATTTCTTTAATTTATATTAATTCAATTTTTTTCACTATTTTATGGCATTTGCCAAACAAAACTGAATTGTAAGCATAATATATAATTTACGTTTATGAATTATATTTTAGGGTTAGCATAGTTATGGAAGTCATAGCTTTACTCTGGTTATGATATGCCTTTACGACTGGTTGTGACATACCTTAAAGACTTAGTGAATGAGTACCATACAACTTAGCTTTATATTATATTTTTATCTTCATACGTCAAGAGTGATATACATATATTTATTTTTTTGATTGTAAATTATTTATTCATTGAGTAAATAATATATAAATACGCTGGTAACCTATTTTTTATTATAACTCATTTATTAAAACTATTATTGTTATTATTACTAGGATTAGTGGAGTCTAGACTAAAGCAAGGTAACTCTTATATATGGGATAAATTTATCCCATAGTTTTATATTCCTATTATTTATAACTACCTAGCATAGAACTTGTAGGGTTACTACACTTAGCATTGAGGTAAATGCATGGTTCTAACTTTGCGTAAACTATGCGCTATTTTACTACTGTTTATTCACTTATTATTAGTATTTTTTGAGAAGGAAAAATTTTGAAAATAGAGGTTATGGTGTTATTTTGTGAATTTATAATTTAGGGCATTGCTTTGATAATTCTATTTGTATACATAATTCTTCCCATGTTCATCTACATTCAATTTTTATATTGACGTATCTTTCGGTAGTACATTACGTGTTTCTAACAACGCTAGCATGGTATTAAGTCGATGAACTTCCCACGATGACACATTTATGCTGAGGAACTTCAATTCAAACACTATGTTTAAATTGATTGATAAACTACGCTATAGTAAATAACACGAAATAGACAATCCTGGAGCAGTGGGCTCGGCAGAAAAAATAACAAACGAAAACTCAGAGAAGAGAGAAAATAACAAAATGAAAAATAAAGTCAAAAAGGGTGAAAAAACGAGGATTTTGTGAGCAAGCGAACCTTTAAAATTACAAAATATTAGCAAATATTTCTAAAAGTACCTCCGCAAAGTCTTCCTCATTGCCAAAAAAAAATAAAAATAGAAAAAAAAAACAAAAAAAACGAGAATCTAACCTTTTGAAGTTTCCTTTACAAAGACAATATATACACTTAATAAAAAACCAGGCAGGAATCATTGAAAACGAAACTTACCAAGACGATTGTGCAAGGATCTTTCGTCTTGCATTAATTTTGGATTGTCTAAACTTTGGGTTTTCAGTATATATTCAAATTTGTTCTTTTGAGTTTTTCCTTGTGAAAATATTGATTGAGTCCTTCAAGATTAAACTGTCGTAAATTGGGCTCAATGAAATATCTCCACTATCTCTATTTATTGCTAAATTTTGGTTCATATATTTTTTTATTTCAATTATCTCTTTAAAAGTTTGTGGTACGCCATTAACAGTTGATATTAAAGTTGCCTCGTCAAACAGAACTAGATGGGTCGGGTTTTTCCGTAAATTGGGCTCAATGAAATATCTCCAGTATCTCTATACTGAGATACTATACCGTATATATATATATATATATATATATATATATATATATATATATATATATATTTCACCCTTTTTGACTTTATTTTTCATTTTGTTATTTTCTCTCTTCTCTGAGTTTTCGTTTGTCATGTATAGCCAGTGTGGTCTAAGAATGTATTTGAGAAAAAATAACGATGCACAAGTATGAGGTAAATGAAAGGAGAAGGGGCGTAATTTGCTATGGGACAGGAGGTCAACTTTCCCCTCCAGACCCAACTTTGCCCCCCCCTCCCCTGGCTGAAACGTAGTTGCTGCAAAAATCATGTCAAGACTAAGATAAACCGGTATAATTCAAGTATCCAAAAAAACAGGTCAGTTTTGTTTGGTATATCTTTGCCTTTACGGATCATTTTTCAGTTTTCCCTGTCATGTTCACTTTATTTGGGAAAACTGGCTCTAGCTGTGCCCCCCCTCCCCCAGGATTTTGACGAAATTACGCCACTGGAAATGAAAAAAGAAATAACTTAGTTACAGATAAAATTTGTTGCCTGTGCGAACGGGACAAAGCAAAAATTTTAATTTGAAATGAAAGCTGAAAATACATTTTCAAACCTTCCAATAAAGGTGTGTGCAAAGACAATAGGGTTAAAAAGTAAAGGATAAATTACAGAAATGAAAACTTAAAGGATATTTTTAAGTTACATGATTTTGCAACTAAGTCTTCAAGGTTTGCTAGGATGGGGGGGGGTGTCCTTCAGACAAACTGGAGAGAGAATATCCATCCTCTTCCCTATGACCATGCATAATAACTTAGTCAAACAGATAAAGACAAGAAATTTTCAATTCTATTTCATAAGCATGTCCTTTCAGTTTGGTTATATATCCTTCGGTGACAGTCATTCCAAAGATACCTACATAACAGAGGAGGTGAAAATACTTCATCAATCTGCCCCTCTCCTCACCCTGGTATAATACCGATTACCAGTTTCAATATAATAGTATGACAGAGTATTAACTGTAAATAACTTATACCTTTGCTAGACACCTCAAACATCAAATTAGTGTTCTTTTTAGATTGAAAACTGTACTGGATATCTTTTTCCATTTGAGTTTAAGAAGCGCAGTTCCTTCTGACATTACAATATGAATGAGAAAAAAAATAAAGAAAAAACTAAAGTACTATCTGTAACGTGGAGGATAGACATTCCAACAATAAACACATAGCATACAAATGTCTTACTTATCCTTCCATTCCCAAACTTTCTTGATAAATGCCTCCCTTCCAAGCTCATGCCCAGTTTTCCCTTCCTCTTTTTCCAGCATCTTTTCGACAACAACTGGAGTCAGATACCCACAGTACAGTTTTTCCTTTTATTCAATGCCTATAAGTAAATACCTGTTAAAATATTAAATGTCTCTTCATTGCCAACCAAACAAATTTCACGAATTTTAGGAGAGAATAACTAAAAAAAGTCACTTTCAGAAAGCAATTTCATTTAACTTCAAAATTCTGGATTAGTCGCTGGAATTTTAGGTGAAAATAACTATAAAAAAAAGGCCACTTTCAGAAAGTAATTTTTACCCCCAAAAATGCGGAATAAGTAGCTTGATTTTAATGGAGAAAATAACTAAAAAAGCTCTTTTCTGAGAACAATTTCATTTATCCTCAAAATACTGGATTAGCCTAGTAGCTGGAATTTAAGGGGAAAATAACTAAAAAAAGCAACTTTTAGAAAGAAATTTCATTTATCCCCAAAATACTGGATTAGTAACTGGTTTGGCACAGAATCAGGAACTAAAAAAGGTTTATCCCAGAGAACGGATTTAAGGTTTTTAGAGAAGATGGCATGAAGCGAAAATGTAGAACTGACCTACACTTAAAACTGACCTACGGAAAACCACTGAAAAAATGAGTGAATTTTGGAGCTTTTGCGAGTTTATAGTGTGAGGCTCAAAAATCAGAGTTAGTCGGAATAAGTGGCTTAAATTAGTAATAAATAAAGATGAAGAGGTGACATTTTGTAGCGAGAAAATTTACCCAGTAGAAAGCTCCAATTATCTAGATAGCAATATCAATAAAGATGGTGGGTATAGCAAGGATTTGATTTGTCCCAGCTCACCATAAGGGACTAAATTCATTCCACTTTCATTCATATCGTTTTTGACAGGTATTTTGTCATCTATCCGTGAACGTTTTCAATTTACTGACGGCTTAAATGTCTTAGCACTGAGACTCAGCCCTTCGATTATAGAAAAGAGTAATCTGTTGACTGTTAATCTAATTGTCTGCCAGCTGAAGCTTAAGATTTTGTCTGCCAGCTGAAGCTTAAAATTTTTATATTGCAGTCCTACAAGACTATGTCTTTCGAGTGCATGTCCAGCTTTGCATCAAGGACTTGTTAATGACCAATTTGACCAACCAAAGACAATACAGCAGAGCCCCAAAAAATTAAACTTGGGGAAAATTATTCAACAAATCTAGACTGTGAAGTATCGATGTAAAATAAAATGCTTGAACTTTCCCTACTGATTGACTTATCATTAGATTGCAACAAATGAAAAAAAAGACTACAACTAACGGTTTACCCAGCTGTCATTGCTGAGACATTTTTAAGTCAAAAATACTAGGAAGTGTTCAAGAACAAAATTAATACATACAGTGAAGACGTGAAAAGACGAATGTCACATTGATTACTTTCTACTTATGTTTTTGAGCGGTCCCTACTTCGAACTCATATTTTTAAAGCAACAATCTGGCAACAATTTTCCCATACATGTATTCTGATAGCCAAATATCGCTACAAATATTTTTAGAAGGTTAGTCTAAATAAAAAAAAAAAAAAAAATAAAAAATGTAAAGCTTAAGAGAACCAATGTTTTCTGGTACTTTTATTTTTATTATAAAATAGCTATTTCACTATTTATCTGCTACTTCACCTAGCTAAACTATATATACATATACATATATATATATATATATATATATATATATATATATATATATATATATATATATATATATATATATATATATATATATATATATATATATATATATATATATATATATATATATATATATATATATATATGTATATATATATATATATATATATATATATATATATATATATATATATATATATATATATATATATATATATATATATATACATATATATATATGTATATATATATATATATATATATATATATATATATATATATATATATATATATAGTGATAGTATAGTATATATATATATATATATATATATACATATAGTGATAGTAGTGATGATATATATATATATATATATATATATATATATATATATATATATATATATACGTATATATATATATATATATATATATATATATATATATATATATATATATATATATATATATATATATATATATATATATATATATATATATATATATATATACATATATATATTATTCAAATTTAGTTAATAAATTGAATTTTTGTTAAAATTTGACCTGGAAATTTTTAAGAGGCTTGCCCTAACCAAGATTTTCCCCCGGGCGCCAGAGAGGCCAGAATCACTACTGGCCGTGATGCACTCGTCCCAAATAATACCATCCATACAAAGTAACTGGTGTTTCAATAACTTTTCACTTTCATCTGTTTGAGCTGATTCATTTGAGGCTTCAAATGTACAATTGTGTATGATTGGCCACTAGTAGTTAGGGAGGAGCTTCGCGGATGTTTCTGTGGGTGGAAGTAGAAGGGAGCCCAAAATTATCTTTTTCAGGCCCAAGTTTTGTAACTTACAGCGACAGGTACATAAGATATACATAAAAGGGAGCATTACCTAAAACAAGATTTTCCCAAATGGTCCTCTTTTAAAAACATGAGAATTTGGAATTTGGACTATTTTTATAAATTTAGGGGCCCCTACCCCTCGGGTAAATATATTGAACGGTATAACTTTTCAGGGACTCATTATTTCCACAGTATTGCAGAAAAAATATATAAGACAAACTTAAAAAATATAATTCTAGGGTGTCGTCTTCGGGACTCTCCTGATGGTCAACAAACATGTCGAGGAGAGCTTTTATCTGTTAGTTTTTCTGCGGGGATCAGGGGAGATGATGCGGAGAGTAGGGGCTTTATTACTTCAGTTGGATAGCAAATATCCGTGCAGTATAATAGATCTCTGCTCTCCTCGTAAACGCTATAGGAAGTGGTTGCAGTTTTGCAGTTGTTGTAATTACTCTTTCTTTTCTCGAAGATTGCCTTTGCTGTAGGGCAACTCAAGATGGGGCTGACAATGGGTTGGGCTTGCAGTAGGGGCGTGTTAGAGGGCGGATGGGTGTAAGATGCGGATGGGTGTTACGATACGGAGGAGGAAGGTGAGGAGTGGTGCAAGGGCGAATGGGTGCAAAGGACGAACGGGTGTTACGATGCAGAGGGGTTACCATCGGTAACCGGAACAGGCGATGATTTATTTGACAACTATTATTAATGATGTATTAGATAAAGGTTTTAAAATAGGTGCTATATTTTTAGATCTGATGAAAGCTTTCGACCCTGTGGATCATGAACTTCTACTTAGGAAGTGTGAGGTGTATGGTTTGAGGGGGAAATCATTAAATTTTTTAAGAAGTTTTTTAAGTAATCGTTATCAGTTATGTCCAACTAAATGATTCTTCTTCAGAAAAAAAGCGTATTGAAATAACTGTTCAGCCAGGATCAGTTCTCGGTCCTATATTATTTTTGATATTTATTAAGGATTTACCAAATTGTCTAAATAATTTTTGCTATAGAATAAATGAACTAACGGTAAACCCAACTAATGAAACAGTTTCACTTTTTGCTGATGACACAACAGCCATTAGCAAAGCTAAGACAGCGGAGCTGCTGCAGAATTCCATGAAGGAATCATTTAATAGAATTATGGCATGGCTTAGGGTAAATAAATTAAGGATTAATATAGCTAAGTCTAACTTTATTATTTTATCGCAATCACCAAACTTTTACCCATGGATCAAGGAATTAGATATGTCCAATGGTGTTATAAAACGGACTGCGTTTTTTAAATACCTTGGAATTGTAATAAATGAAACTCTATCTTTTAAGCAACATGTAACTTTAACTAGCAAAATTTTGGCAAGAAATCTCGGTATAATGCAGAAAGTCCAACATTGTTTTCCCAAATCTGTCCTTCGCTATCTTTATTTTTCTTTAATACCTCCGTATATACTTTATTGTTCGAGTATTTGGCTCTCTACTTTTTCTTCTATCCTAAAACCAATAAGAGCTCTACAAAATCATGCAGTAAGAATTTTAGCCGGTATGTCTCCTCGAATGTCTGTTCGAGAAATTTACCTAATTTACATAACGGCTGCAGGTCTTCGTAAATTCTATGTATTGTGGTTTATTTTTGGACTGCAGCAGGATGTTCAGCCTCGTTGTTTTGGTTATTTATTGTCCATTAGGTCTTCTGTTCATTCTCATGATACAAGAAGTAGTGCGGATTTCTGTGTACCTAGAGGTATATCTTCCCGTTCGTGTTTTTCTGTTTTTTATAGAGGTACGCGGAAATGGAATAATTTGAATAGTGATATTGAGACTATTTGAGACCCTAATATTTTTAGAAAAATTATTAAGGAACTGCTTTTTGCTGAACATGAGTTTAGACTGATTGATTTATTTATTTATTGTGGGGGTTTTGTTGATATGGTGTTCCCATAGGATGTAAAATATACCATATTATTTTGTATTTATTGTTTAGTGTGATGGTATTAGTGGTGTCGGTGGCCAAGTGTTCTTTGGTTTTAAGGATTTTGTTTTCTCTTCCTTCCCCACGGACAAGCTTCACTTTTTAGAGGAGGTAGCAGTAATTTTTTTGATATGTTTTTTTTTAATAAATCCTTCTCTCTCTTTCTCTCTCATTCCCGTTTTCCCTACCTGGTCTTGTTTTTATTTCAAGATCGTATTCTTGTAGGCATAAAGCTCACGTTGCCAGGCGCCGTTATCTGGTTTCATTATATTTAGCCAACGTAATGGGTTATGATATGTAACGATTATAAATTTCCTTCCATATAGATAATAGTCAAGGTTTTTAACCACGTATGCTATTGCCAAATATTCTTTTTCAATTGTGCTGTAATTTACTTCTGTTTTTATTAGCTTTTTGGATATAAATATAATTTGGTGTTCCCCGTCGTTAAATTCTTGAGATAACACTGCCCCAAGCCCATATTCTTAGCTGTCTGTTTGCAGTACAAATGGCAATGCAAAATTTGGGTTTCATAGTGCATTATTACTACATAGGGCGTTTTCTTATGCATTGAACGCTTGTTGTTCGTTTTCATTTAGTTCTAAATAAACACAAATTTCAGTCCAAGTTAAAGCGCTTAAACTTTAAAGTAAACGCTAAATTTAAGTTTTTATTCCCCTTGCTAATGATAACCACCAGAAGCACGGCTGAAACTTTCAAGTAAAATATTAATAGAAAATAGTGACAATATCTAGAGACTAGACAATTCTATAGAAAACACAAATTTCAGTCCCAGTTAAAGCGCTTAAACTTTAAAGTAAGCGCTAGATTTCAATTTTTATTCCCCTTGCTAATGATAACCACCAGAAGCACGGCTTTAATTCTCAAATGAATAATTAGTAGAAAATTGTGAGAATATCTAGAGACTAGACAACTCTATAGAAAACACAAATTTCAGTCCCAGTTAAAGCATTTAAACTATAAATTAAGCGTTAAACTAAAATTTGATTTTTATTTATTTTGCTGATGATAACCACCAGAAGCACGGGTAAAATAATAAAATTAATTATCAATCATCTCACGGGGAAAATATGCTGTTCCTTGAAATCGTTTTGAATTAATTGCGGAGAGCCAGTGTAGTTTTTCTGCTTTTACAAAAACCTCTTAGTAGCCATTCTTGTCACCAATATGTGACAATATCTAAGGACTAGATGATTGTATAGGAAACACAAATTTCAGTCCAAGTTTTGCTTGTTTCATAAAATATGCATAAGAAGTAGATTCCTAGTAATTTAGTAGATTTTTTTAGTTCATAATTTGACTGATAGTATTGCTATAATTGGTTTATAGATGATATTCACGATTCATTTGACCTCGAAAGTTGAAGAATTATTCAGTAAGCAGCCAAACTGAATAAACTTCCAGTTACTATTTGCCATTAAAAGCAAATACATGCAACCAACAAGACAAGCCTTTCTGTACTAAAGGGCGTCTTCTCCCACTTGAATCTTTCTTGAGGTGAAGATTCTTTGCTATCTCTGATTCGTTTTCCCAATTGTGACCCAGCCTGTCTAAAAAAATGTACCATTCAACTTTCTTTTACAAAACCACAATATACACAGAAAAGACAAAAACGTCGAAAAAAGGTTATAATAATAACACATTTGTTTTAGCTTTACCTTTATTGCGTTTTCCTTTTAAACTATATTTCAGCTGCTTTTTAAATTAGAAACAAAATTATTTTCTTAGAAATTGGCAACACTGTTCACTCAATTACGATCTCACGCATAAAACTTATTTTCACGTTTACACACACATTCTAATCAAATCTTCGGCAAAAGACTCCATCCACTCTGTATTCACTCGCTCTTTCCACCTTTCACTGTCACTTGCATGCACTAGCATTCTCCTACAAAAGTAAACCTTCTCAATTCCTCCCTTTTCATCTCTTCCATTTTTTTCAGCTATACTCACATCACCTTGTCTTATCTTCCCCAGGATTCAAAACCACTCCACAATCACATAAGCACTGGAACATTTATCTACAATTTCATCATTATAGATAGACATGTATTTATTGCAAAAAAATATTTGCAATAAAAAGTTCATACTCCAGACCATTGGTTATTACTTGATGCCACTGCTTACAGCGCTGGGCCGTCATATCTAGTAAAAAAAACAAGTTTTTTTTAACTGAAAGTAAGGAACGGCGTTAAAACTTAAAACGAACAGAAATTATTCCGTATATGAAAGGGGCTGTCCCCTCCTTAACGCCTCGCTTTTTACGCTGAAGTTTTTTGTTGTTTAAAAAAATAGAGTTGTGAGAAAGTCAAGTTTTAGTGTAAAGAGCGAGACGTTGAGGAGGGGACAGCCCCTTTTATATACGGAATAATTTCTGTTCGTTTTAAGTTTTAACGTCGTTCCTTACTTTCAGTTAAAAAAAAACTTGTTTTTTTGTTTAATTTTTTAACGTTTTTGAATTAATGCAGGTTTTGATTTTGGCTCACCGTACATGAATAATTAAAAAAAAATTGCATATTGATTTTACTTTTATTTGGTTAAATGGCTTTCTCGAAACTTTTTTAATTTTATTTACGAACGTTTTTGTTAATAATAAATATACGTAACCTACGAATTAACTTACGTAACGAAGTTCTATATTGAAAAATTTTAATACGCATATTAGGGGGTTCGCCCCTTAATCAATACCTTGCTCTTTAAGCTAAAGTTCGAATTTTGTTTCAATTCTTTAAAAATGACCCCTTAATCACAAAGGCCGTTAATTAAAATAAATAGCTCTCATAAAAGCACTAAAAAATCTTTTGCTGAAAGAGTGAAGCGTTGTAAGGGGTATGGACTGAAGCATATGCATAATATTTCCTGTTCTTTTAAAGTTTTAGTGTTGCTTTTCATTTTCAGTTGAAACATTTGTTTTTATTATATTTAATTTCTAATCCTTTGCTTTAATAATGCTGGAAAATCCGGCACTCCCTTCATAGCAATATCCCTTCCCCCATGAAAACTTCTTTCATGGAAAGATCCTTCCATATAACCCCCGACACCCCCCTACCTACCAGAAGAAATTCCCCCTGAAAACGTCTGTATACTTTCCAATAACCAATACTATATGTTAACATTGGGTAAAGTTCATAAATTTAAGCCCTCCCCCCCGGGACTTCGGGGGATTAAGTCATCCTAAGAGACATAGTTATCATATTTTCGACCATGCTGAACAAAATGGTTGTCTCAAAATTTTTATCCGGTGACTGGGGAAAAAATGAGCGTGGAAGGGGGCCTAGTTACCCTCCATTTTTTGGTCACTTAAAAAGGGCGCTAGAACTTTTAATTTCTGTTCCAATGAGCCCTACCATGATATTCTAGGACCGCTGGTTCAAAAAGATCAACCCTGGACAAAAAATAAATAAACACGCATCCGTGATCTTTCTTCTGGCAAAAAAATGCAAAATTCCACATTTTTGTAGATAGGTGCTTGAAACCTCTACAGTAGGGTTCTCTGATACGCTGAATATGATGGTGTGATTTTCATTAAGGTTCTATAACTTTTAGGGGGTCTTTCCCTCTTTTCTCTAAAATCAGCAAAATTTTCTCAGGCGCGTAACTTTTAATGGGTAAGACTAAATTTTAAGACTAAAAACACTCAAAAGTTTGACACTTTTTCGTCTTTCTTCCTTGCACGCTTGTGAAGCATTTCATCAGTGTCATGTTGATTTTGAAAAACAAATATTAGCCTCTAAGCCTTGCTACTGACCATCACAAACTTTACAAAACCCAAAGAAATACTATAGAAAGAATCAACTGTAAAATCATTAATTCACACACACAGAGACATCTGCTGGCGGATGATACAGGAATAGGTGGGGTTGTTTGATTATCTCATTGCTCCTAGATCGAGAGGGCATGAATAATTCATGTTTCTTTTGAGCCCATAGGTACATTGGAAACCGGTAAACATTGCAAATTCGGGACACTTACATTGTAGTCTATGGTTTGTCGGAATAAGGTACCTTACAATTTTAATGAGAAATACAGGTATTTATTAATTGATCAATTATCATTTACCTATATTTGTTGTTCTGACTTCTTAGAATTAGAAGTTTATCAAGGAATCATAAAAATCACTTTAAAATAATGTGATTAAAAAGCGTTCAATTTTTTTTACTGAAAAAATTAATTGGATATTTTCCACCTCCTGTATCTCTTAGAACTAATAATAGATAGTAATAGATTACTTAGGACGCTTAAAATTCTTTTATATGAGGGCTCAGTAAAAAAAAAATGCTGGAAAGGGGTCATAGTCTCCAAAAAATATATTGAATCCACAGCCACTACACCTTGTAAATCAGAAGGGCCGAAATTTCCAGTTTCTATCAAAGAATTTATTTTCCAACAAAGATAATTCACTTGATATTAAAATATGAAGGGGTCTACGGATGATTTCAGTATCACATTATGCTCTCTACGGATTTAAAGTCTTTTATCGTTTATGACAGACGAGGTTTCGAAATACAAATAGACAAAGGATCTGCTCCTGATCCCCATTAGATTTTGCATCTGGATCAAGTTTCTTTCCTTGAAAACAAAACATTACCAAATACTATATTTTGTTTGTCATTTTATGATGGCTTACTTTTATTAATGATGATTTTGCATGATTTTGGAGTGCTTCTATCAGATTGATTGTTGGTTTATACTGCTTTGTTTCAAGTTATTGGATAGGTAGGTAAGGCCAAGGCCTTCTTCAAATGATTATTTATCTCAATTGCTAAAGTAGGAAAATAGCTGTCTTCTTCTTTTTTTCAGTTTCTTTTCACGTTTTTTCTCTCTCTTTTTTATTAACCAAATATATCACATAATATACCTTTTAAAAGGATATATTGGTTGTCCAAATAAAAATGTTTGTTAAAAATACCTTATTGATGGTCAGAACTGCTATACCAATTCATACTTCCTACATAGAATATCCAGTATTAACTTGGTTCACAAAATAATGCTGAATTTTTCTTACTGTCACTTCGAAAGAAACACATTGGAAGTAAGGGAAAGAGTAAGTCTGGATAGTGGTCATGATGTTAATGTTATATAGGGATTGTCCTTCTATGCAATTTCATAGGACCAAAACCCCCAAAGAAGGTATTTGCTTAGAACCTCTAACCCCTATACCAGTCCCTTAGCGTCAAGTAAGACAGCATTGCTCCGCGCTTTACGCTATGGCAGCATTTTTGGAAATATAATTAATAGTCCGGGCGCCACTAAAGCGTATCTCGCTTATTTCTGAGTTGAGGTGATCAGAAAAACACAGTCGGTTTGACAACAGTTTCCGACTATATCGACCACGCTGAATCTGAATATGGGTGGTGGCAAAGCTGGAGGTCACGGCTTGACCTTGTAAAAGCAAAAAAACAATCTTTTTAGGCCTATAAAACGTGTACAGACTGTTTATTTTTTTTCTAAGGTTGTACCACTCCGATGTAGTGGCGTGACATCTCATTTTGTTCCTGACATAGTCTTCTCATAGAATATGTTCGATTTTTTCCGATATCTCGTATAGCCCAGGAGCTATAGGCTAATATTTATTTATTTTCCCCGAAAATCTAAAAATTCAAAGGTTCATTTTCCGCTAAACCACGTATCTTGGACCTTTCTGTAATTTTTGTATATTTCATCCTTTTCCAGAATTTACCTTGAGTATTTAGCTTCACATTGCCGTAAAGTTCAAAGCTTCAACTGTTCGGTGAAGCCGTCTAGAATTTTTTGAAAAAGTATACGTCAAAATGTATATGCAAAAATACATTTTTACAAAATGATGATATGACACATCTTTTATGCTAGAATTTAACACCAAATCTGAATATGAAATTTACTTTTCAACCAAATATCAAATTCGGTTTTTATAGGTTAATTGTTTTACAACTCCATCTTGAGATCAAATGTCGCAGGTACGCATTTTGTAGGAAGAAGAAGACGAAAATGATAAAAAGAGCTTTCGTGAAAGAAACAATCTTGTGAACTCTGTTGCTGATTAAACTTAAGGTTGGTAGTATGATTGAGAAGCTGTACTGTTAGTGGTTAGAGCTAAGAATAGGAACTGAACGACGCCTAATGCCTGCCTTATGTAACTGTGTATTGTCATGGATAGGTAGGATAAATAACTTTCAGATTGCTGGAAATGAGTGAACAGAAACTGAGTATTAGGCTTCAAGATGAAAACTCAAGACCAGGTTGGAATTAAGAATGAGTTTTTATCTCAAACTGTTTGATAGACATTTTGTGATATTTCTATGTAGACTTGGCCTATACTGTAATTAGGCTAAGTTAGATCAGACATTTTTTAGGGTATGTTAGTCTTGATGTTGCTGAGACCACCTTAAACCAATTTACCACAAATCCAATATTTTGGATACCCTACGCCAAATGCTGGGTATATCTAACATTTGGCGCAGCCTACCCTAGCCTACAGTTAGGGATATTACTTGTCTTATGTACTACCATCAACATAATGTACTACTTCACCCCTGCAGTAGTATACCATGGGATCTGTACCACAGAATTTGAGTACTACACCCCAACATCAGTACTACATTAAACATGGTGTAGGTCCTATTATGCTATACCTGGAGTAACAGAAACTGAGTATTAGGCTTCAAGATGAAAACTCAAGACCAGTTAGATCAGACATTTTTTAGGGTATGTTAGTCTTGATGTTGCTCAGACCACCTTAAACCAATCTACCACAAATCCAATATTTTGGATACCCTACGCCAAATGCTGGGTATATCTAACATTTGGCGCAGCCTACCCTAGCCTAGAGTTAGGGATATTACTTGTCTTATGTACTACCATCAACATAATGTACTATTTCACCCCTGCAGTAGTACACCATGGGATCTGTACCTCAGACTTTGAGTACTACACCCCACCATCAGTAAAACATTAAACATGGTGTATGTCCTATTATGCTATACCTGGAGTAGTACACTGTTGGTTAGACATAGGTCTCAAATTTTGAGGTACAGATCCTGTGGTATACTACTACAGTGTTGAAGTAGTACATTATATTGATGGTTATACATAAAATAATTAATATCCCTGACTGCTAGCCTATGCCTAATCTAGTCGATGCCTATCAACAACTTAAAATATTTACAATAAATTGTTTGCCAGTTGAGTGAGCATGGCTTGAAAGTGAACTGGGACACTAAAGTAAGCCTCCTGTACTTAGCTTAGTTAAACTGCAATGATATTCTGCTCGATTTGGTAAATATGAAGACTACTGGCATGGTCAGCAATGAAAAAAAAGCAATATGAAATGATTTTTGTGTAAAGTTTGTAAAAAGTGGACTTTAAAGACAATTTCTGATGTTTTTCTTTCTAGGTCAACAATGGAAAAGTTAAAGGGAAAACATCTGCGCTTCATGCTTCGCCCCCAAAATAAAACAACGATTAATTTCTCTTTGTGCATTATTTGCCAGAACAAGACAAAGAATGAGAAATTGTATAAGCTTACAGACATACGTCGAGTTGTGAGTGTCCTTCAAGTCAGGTGCAAGTGCAATTTAGCTTACAGAGCATTAAAAAAACAATCTTATGAACCAGATTTTCATGAGAAAGAGCACAAGTGGCACAAAGCCTGTTGCAAAAAGTTCCTCCGTTGTAAGCACCGCAATAAAACTGCTGATCAAGCATCAGCTACTGAAAAAAACATTCAAATTCCACCAGCATTGTCAGGCAGGACTCAATCCCAAGCTGGGGATGTTGAATTTGACTATAAAACCTGCTGCTTATTCTGTAGTATGAAGGGAAGTACTAAAAATAAGAAACTGAATGTGTATCAAATTCGGACTCTTGATAGACAGAACAAAGTGCGTCGACAAGCAGAAGAACTATGGCAACATATAAGGTATTTGGACTTTCAGTGCTCTGAAACAAGAATATACTGTGAATATCTGGTTTGTCTGTGGTTAAGGAACTTTTCTTCTTTGTGAAAACACATAAATCTACATTTACTATAGCACTACAGAAAGTAAAATAATAAAATGGTTGTATTTCTGTTTTTTTTTTTTTTTTTTTTTTTTACCAACAATTTGATTTTCAGAGAAAATAGCAAAAAGAAATTAAACATTTTCAATTTTCTGATTTGAATGTTTTTTTTTCTCTGTTTCGGTTTGGTTTCTCATTGTTTTTATATTTCTGTTTTAGGCTAAAACGCAAACATTCCCGAATCCATTTTAGTGGCATCTAGAATTCACAGTACATTAGCCAGTGTGCCATCTATATACTCATAAGTGTGGGAACATGAAAGACCTGGCCTTGTAAAATATTAAAGTATAACGTTATCCTACAGCACACCTGCAGTTTAATTTATTCTTAGATTAAGTTTAATTTAAGGAATTAGAAAATCAAAATACTTCAGAATCGGAAAAATAATTTCTCTCATCTGAGGTTCGATACCTAGGAGGAAAAGAAAAGCGGACACGCTTGGATGCAACTCTTTTATATTTAGGAAATCTTTCAAACTACAAAAAAGCAAAAAAATCTAATTTTAGGTAGCTAAATTACTTAGCTCTTAGACTAGTATTTTGCAGTTTTGGTTTTTCTTTCTGAACGAAATATACACAGTTTACAATGTGAAAAAAAATATGCCAATATTAAAAATGATGAGTTTAGTTGCGATTTAAACAGTTTTTGCTTTTGAAAAGAAGCATTTTAGTTTGAGGGTATGTGATGGAGTGTGTAAGGTAAATGGAAGGAAAATGCATTTTCATTTATTTATGGTGATATTTTCGCAGTGCCTATTGTTTTTTGCACAGTGCAAATATTCTATCAGTTATTCTCATTAATACAAAATGAGGTACTCTTCTATTAACTGGACTCTTTTATATAGTGCTAGTTTGGTTAATGCTAATGAAATGAAATAGAATGGGATGAATATATAATAGTTTGGAAACAAATTTGGGCTATCTATTTGCACATTAGGGGGAGGGGGTGGTGGGGGGCCAAAGCATACCATACATTAAATACGTAACCTAAGCTAACCTAGGTACCTTTTCCCTCACCTAAACCCCAAAAAACAACAATTTAAATACAGTTCTTGCCTTTGTTTATATCCCAGAAGGCATAATAAAACTGGTTTCATGACGCGTCCCGATCTATTTCGTGACTGGTATGCATTACCGTATATAAAAGAGTTCGGTTAATAAAACAGTACCCAAAATTACCACAATTTAGTGAATTTTAAATCCAAATCGGTATATATTTACAATTAAAATAATCAAACCATGCTAATTGAATTATTTCTGTTAAAATGATAATTTCTGTTTGTTTTCTACGTGAATTCAATATGGACAGTTTGCTCAATGAGTCTTCAAACATGAAAGCTAGAAAAATTTGTTTCTCATTATAAAAAGTTGTATGTTGTATGTCAAAGTTGTATGTAATTAAAAAAATTGCTTTATAAGTAGTATGTTCAACCGATAAATTGTGAATTATATTTTAACTTTCTATTTTAATCAATCACCTGGTCGTTTATTTAAATATTCAGTTTTAATATTTAAGTTAGAATTATACTTCACAATAAAATTGTATCTATTTTTAGTGTTACACTTTTTACTTGAAAACCCTGTACATCTTACTTTAAGGGTGTATAATTATATTTTGGCCTGCCAGGGGAGGGCCGAAGAATTTTCCGCTTACCTAAAAAAAACGTCTTGAACCGGCCCTGAGTGTATACTAGTCAGGTGATGACTTATTAGTTCTAGTAGCACATCACCTCCAAGGGGTAGGAACTGGAGCGGGGATAGCCATGGAATTTCTGATGTTAGGCTCCCTAAAATTGTGAGATATTCAGAATCTATTATAAAAGACATACATCTTCTGACTTTTTGCACATTTTGGGATATGTTGCCAAAAGATCTTTTAAGGATTTGGATCATTATTTAAATTAAAGTCAATTGAGCTGAAATTCCGTAAAGTCAAGCTGCCTTTCCTAAAAGAAAGGCAGCTTTGGGATTCTTAATTGTGTATACATTAAAAGCCCTGAGGTTTCAAAATTTTCATAATAAACAAAAAAAAAGTGATGATCGAAAACACAATTTCTATCAAATTTACAAGAGAGCAATCCACCCAAGATCAAGTTAACGGTCATTGGCGGTTCCTTATTCGAGTAAGTAATGTTAATTCTGGAGGAAAGTTGTTACATTTGATCCAGCTACCATTGGAGCTAAGCATTATCTGTTTCCAAGCCCAGCGATATCTCATCGAGCATCTGATACTGCTTCGAATACTACTAAATTTTGAGTGGGTACGGTGGAGTGGGTATCAAAATGCTAAGTTGGTCAGATTAAAACCATTAAGTAAATAAAATCAAATTTCAAAATAAAAAAGAGAAATAAAATCAAATCTAGTTAGAAATTAATCAACAAATTAATAATGCAACTTTTAAATTAACAATATAATTGATTTGCAACAAAGTTTGTTATATTCTGTTTATGTTTCAAAGTTCAGTTTGGATTTTTTTCTTTGAAATGTATGATTTGGAATATTTTTGTAGTGTTTAGTCGTGGTTTGTCTTGTCAGTGTTACATTCTGTTGATATTTCAAAGCGCATTTTGATTTTTTTTTCATTGAAACGGATGATGAATTTGAATATTTTTGTAGTGTTGTGTTGTGATTTATCTTGTCAAGGTCAAATTCTGTTGATGTTTCAAAGTACATTTTGGGATATTTTCGTTGAAACGTATGACTTGGCATATTTTTTTGTAGTATTGTGTCGGGGTTTATCTTGTCAGTGTACAATTCTGTTAATAATTCAAATTGCACTTTGGAATTTTTTTCGTTGAAACGTATGACTTGGTATATTTTTAGTGTTGTATCATGGTTTATCTTATCAGTGTTACATTCTGTTAATGTATCAAAGTACAATTTGGAATTTTTTGTTGAATCGTATGACTTGGATAATTTTTGGTAGTGTTGTGTCGTGGTTTATCTAGTCAGTTTTACATTCTGTTGATTTTTCTAAGTGCATTTTATAATTTTTTCGTTGAAACATATGACTTGGAATATTTTTTATAGTATTGTGTTGTGGTTTATCTTGTCAGCGATATACTCTGTTGATGTTTCAAAGCGCATTTTGGAATTTTTTCATTGAAATGTATGCCTTTGAAAATTTTCGTAGTGTTGTGTCATGTTTGATCGTGTTGTGTCATGGTTTATCGTGTTAATGTTACATTCTGTTGATGTTTCAAAGTAAATTTTGGAATTTCTTCGTTGAAACGCATGACTTGGAATACTTTTTTTATTTTTTGTAAGGCTGTGCCGTGATTTATCTTGTCAGTGTTACCTCTGTTGCTGTTTCAAAGTGCAGCATATCTAAATAGATTAGGTTACATTAAGTTAACTACTTTTAAATTAGGTTCCTTCAGGTTAGGTTAGCATGTTCTTCGTTAGTGTGGTCCCCGCTAACCTAACCTGAAGGAACCTAATTTAAAAGTAGTTAGCTTAATTTAACCTAACGTATTCAGATATGCTGCACTTTGAAACAACAAAAGAGGTAACACTGACAAGATAAACCATGACACAACATTGCAAAAAATGGAAAAATACTCCAATTCATACGTATCAACGAAAAAATTCTTAAAATGCTTTGAAATATCAACAGAACGCAATACTGACAAGACAAACCACGACACAATACTAAAAACTATATTCTAAGTCATACATTTCAACAAAACAATTCGAAAATGATTTTTGAAACATCAACAGGAGGTAACATTAAGAGGTGAACCAGGGTAAAACACAACGCAAAATATTCCAAGTCATACGTTTTAACAAAAAATTCCCAAATGCATTTTGAAACAACAACAAAATGTAAGATTGACAAGATAAACCACGATACAAAACTACGAAAATATTCCAAGTCATACGTTTCAAAGAAAAAAAATACAATATGGTACTTTGAAACGTCAACAGAATGTAACACTGACAAGATAAACTACGACAAAATACTACAAACATATTCCAAGACGTACGTTTCAACGAACAAACCCCAAAATGTACTTTGAAATATCAACAGAATGTAAGACTGATAAGATAAACCACGACACAACACTATGAAAATATTCCAAATCATATGTCTGAACGAACAAATTCTAAAATGCACTTTGGAACATCAACAGAATGTAACCTTGAGAAGATAAACCACGATATAACACCACAAAAAATATTCCAAGTCATACTTTTCATCAAAAAAAATATATTCCAAAATGCAGCTTGAAACATCAATAGAATTTAAAATTGTCAAGATAAACCACGACACAATACTATGAAAATAATCCATGTCATATGTTTCAACGAAAATATTCCAAAATGTACTTTGAAACATCAACAGAATGTAAAAATGACAAAATAAACCACAACACGACACTACAAATATATTCCAAATCATACGTTTCACCGAAAAAAGAATTCTGAAATATACTTTGAAACATCAGCAGAAAGTAACACCGACAAGATAAACCACGACACAACGCAACAAAAATATTCCAAGTCATGCGTTTCAATGAAAAAAAAATTACTTTGAAGCATCAACAGAATGTAACACTGACTAGATAAACCACGACACAACACTACCAAAATATTCCAATTCATACTATTTGACGAACGAATCCCAAAATGTAAATTGAAAAATCAACAGAATTTAACACTGACAAGATAAACCGCGACACAGTACTACAAAAATATTCCAAGTCGTACGGATCAACGAACAAATTCCAAAATGTACTTTGAAACATCAACAGAATAAGACACTGATGAGATAAACCACAAAACAACACTACAAACATATTCCAAATCATATGTTTCACCGAAAAAATTCTAAAATGCACTTTGAAACATCAACAAAATGTAACACTGAGAAGATAAACCATGATATAACACTACAAAAAATATTCCAAGTCATACGTTTCATTGGAAAAAATAAATTCCAAAATGCACTTTGAAACATCAACAGAATGTAAAACTGTAAAGATAAACCACAACACAACACTATGAAAATATTCCATATTATACATTTCAACGAAAATATTCCAAAATGCACTTTGAAACATCAACAGAATCTATAACCGACAAAAGAAACCACAACATGACACTACAAAATTATTCAAATTATAGGTTTTGTGAAACAAAAAATCAAAAGTGCACTTTGAAACATCAGCAGAATGTAATGCCGACAAGATAAACCACGACACAACATTACAAAAATATTCTAAGTCATACGTTCCAATTAAAAAAAAAACAGAAATGGACTATGAAGCATCTACAGAATTTAACACTGACAAGGTAAACCAGGACAAAACACTACAAAATATTCCAAGTCAGATGTTTCAATGAAAAAAAAATTCCAAAATACACTTTGAAACATCGACAGAATGTAACACTGATAAGATAAACCACGATGCGACACTACAAAAATATTCCAAGCCATACGTTTCAACGAAAAATTCCAAATTGCACTTTGAAACAACAACAGAATGTAACACTGACAAGATAAACCGTGACAAAACCCTATAAAAATAATCCAAGTCATACGTTTCAATGAAAAAATTCCAAAATGCTCTTTGAAACATCAACAGAATGTAACACTGACAAAATAAACAACGAAGAAACACTACAAAAATATTCCTAGTTATACGTTTCAATGAAAAAAAATTCCAAAAATGTAAGCCTATATAGTACTTAATTTCACTAAGACTAAGCTAGTTATCCCTGAATGCAGACACAAAAATATATTTTATTCAGATCAAGAGCTTGAGTGTGGTCACTCTAATTGACAAGAATCATAAGATGAAGCCAAAAGGGATCATTTAGCCAACTCTAACATTAGATAATTAGTTAAAATATATCTTGTAGTTGTTTATCTCAGTGAGACTAAGCTAATTATCTCTGAATGCAGACACAGATATCAGTTTTACTCAGATCAAGAACTTGAGTGTGGTCGCTATAATTGAAAAGTATCATAAGATGAAGCCAAAGAGAATCACTAAACCAAATATATGTATTCAATAATTAATTAAAATAAACCTGGATAGTAGTTTATCTTACTGAGACTAAGCTAACTATCTCTGAATGCAGACACAAAAATTGGTTTTTACTCAGATCAAGAACTTGATTTTGGTCACTATAATTGACAAGCGTCATAAGATGAAGCCAAAAAAGATCACTTAACCAACTCTATACATTAGATAATTGATTCAAAAGTATCTGCATAGTAGTTTATCTCACTGAGACTAAGCTAATTATCTCTGAATATAGACATAGAAATCGGATTTGCTCATATCAAGAACTTGAGTTTGGTCAGTATGGTCACTTTAATTAACAAGTATCATAAGATGAAGCCAAAGTGTATCACTTAACCAACTCTATATATCCCCAAAAGCACCTTCAAACATCAACAGATTGTAACACTGACAAGATAAACCACGACACAATACTACAAAATATTTCAAGCCGTACATTTCCATGAAAATATTCCAAAATACACTTTGAAACATCAGCAGAATGTGACACTGACAAAATAAACCATGACACACGACTACAAAAATATTCCAAGCCATACGTTTCAGTTAGAAAAAAAATTGAAAATGTATTTTGTATTTTCAACAGAATGTAACACTGACAAGATAAACCTTGACACAACAATACAAAAATATTCCAAGTCGTACGTTTCAACGGAATATATCCAAAATGCAATGAAACATCAACAGAATGTAACACTGACAAGATAAACCACGACACAACACTACATAAAAAGTATTCCAAGTCATACGTCTCAACGAGAAAAATTCCAAAATACACTTTGAAACATCAACAGAATGTAATATTGACACGATAGACCATCACACACCACTACAATAATATTCCAACTCAAGCGTTTCAACGAAAATATTTGTTGAATTATCTTAGTCTCACTGAGATAAACAACTACAAGATATATTTTAACTAATTATCTAATCTCTGAAAGTTTCAATTAGAAAAAAATTGAAAATGTATTTTGTAAAATGCACTTTGAAACATCAACATAATATAACACTGAGAGGATAAACTACCTCGAAACCGGTTTTACTCTTATCAAGGACTTCACTGTGATCACCATAACACAAGACTACAAAAATATTCCAATCCATAAGTTTCAATTAAAAAAAATTTAAAATGTATTTTGTATTTTCAACAGAATGTAACACTGACAAGATAAACCTTGACACAACAATACAAAAATATTCCAAGTCATACGTTTCAACGAAAAATATCCAAATGCACTTTGAAACATCAACAGAATGTAACACTGACAAGATAAACCACGACACAACACTACATAAAAAGTATTCCAAGTCTTACGTCTCAACGAGAAAAATTCCAAAATACCAACAAGATAGATCATCACACACCACTACAATAATATTCCAACTCCTACGTTTCAACGAAAAAATTCCGAAATGCACTTTGAAACATCAACAGAATATAAGACTGAGAAGATGAACCACGATACAACATTACAAAAACATTCTAAGTCATACGTTTCAGCGAAAAAAATTCCAAAATGAACTATGAAACCTCAAGTCATACCTTTCAATGAAAAAAAAATCCAAAAATGTATACCTACATAGTGGTAAATTTCTTTGAAACTAAGCTAATTATCTCTGAATGCAGACAAAGAAATCGGTTTTACTCTTATCAAGGACTTCACTGTGATCACTATAATTAACAAATATCATAAGATGAAGCCAAAGAGGATCATTTAACCGACTCTATACATTAGATAATTAATTAAAATATATCTGATAGTAGTTTATCTCGCTGAGACTAAGCTAATTATCTCTGAATGCAAAGAAAGAAATCGGTTTAACTCAGATCAAGAACATGAGTGTGATCGGTATAATTGACAAATATCATAAGATGAAGCCAAACAGGATCATTTAACCAACTTTATACATTAAATAATTAATTAAAATATATCTGCATAATAGTTTATCTCACTGAGAATAAGCTAATTATCTCTGAATATAGACATAGAAATCGGATTTGCTCAGATCAAGAACTTGAGTTGGGTCAGTATGGTCACTTTAATTAACAAGTATCATAAGACGAAGCCAAAGTGGATTACTTAACCAACTCTATATATTAAATGAATTTTAAAATATATCTGATAGTGGTTTATGTCACTGAGATTTATCTTTGAATTCAGACACAGAAATCGGTTTTTCTCAGATCAAAAACTTTATTGTAGTCACTAAAAATATTCCAAGTCATACGTTTCTACCATAAATCCCAAAAAGCACCTTGAAACATCAACAGAATGTAACACTGACAAGATAAACCACGACACAATACTACAAAATATTCCAAGCCATACGTTTCCACGAAAATATTCCAAAATACACTTTGAAACATCAGCAGAATGTGAAACTGACAAGATAAACCATGACACAAGACTACAAAAATAATCCAAGCCATACGTTTCAAATAGAAAAAAATTGAAAATGTATTTTGTAAAATGCACTTTGAAACATGAACAGAATATAACACTGAGAGGATAAACTACCTCGAAATCGGATTTACTCTTATCAAGGACTTCACTGTGATCACCATGACACAAGACTACAAAAATATTCCAATCCATACGTTTCAATTAAAAAAAAGATTTAAAATATATTTTGTATTTTCAACAGAATGTAAAACTGACAAGATAAAACTTGACACAACAATACAAAAATATTCCAAGTCATTCGTTTCAACGGAATATATCCAAAATGCACTTTGAAACATCAACAGAATGTAACACTGACAAGATAAACCACGACACAACACTGCATAAAAAGTATTCCAAGTCATACGTCTCAACAAGAAAAATTCCAAAATGGACTTTGAAACATCAACAGACTGTAATATTGACAAGATAGACCATCACACACCACTACAATAATATTCCAAATCCTACGTTTCAACGAAAAAATTCCAAAATGCACTTTGAAACATCAACGGAATATAAGACTGAAAAGATGAACCACGATACAACACTACAAAAAACATTGTAAGTCATACTTTTCAGCAAATTTAATTCCAAAATGAACTATTAAACATCAAGTAATACGTCTCAATGAAAAAAAAATTCCAAAAATGTATACCTACATAGTGGTAAATTTCACTGAAACTAAGCTAATTATCTCTGAATGCAGACAAAGAAATCGGTTTTACTCTTATCAAGGACTTCACTGTGATCACTATAATTAACAAATATCATAAGATGAAGCCAAAGAGGATCATTTAACCGACTCTATACATTAGATAATTAATTAAAATATATCTGATTGTAGTTTATCTCGCTGAGACGAAGCTAATCATCTTTGAATGCAAAGAAAGAAATCGGTTTTACTCAGATCAAGAACATGAGTTTGATCGGTATAATTGACAAATATCATAAGATGAAGCCAAACAGGATCATTTAACCAACTTTATACATTAAATAATTAATTAAAATATATCTGCATAATAGTTTATCTCACTGAGACTAAGCTAATTATCTCTGAATAAAGACACAAAGATCAGTTTTACTCAGATCAAGAACTTGAGTGTGGTCGCTATGGTCGCTATGATTGACGAATATCATAAGATGAAGCCAAAGAGGATCATGCAACCAGCTCTATATACTAGATAATTTGTTATAATATATCTGCATAGTAGTTTATCTCACTGAGACTAACCTCACACATAGCACACATAAAAATCGGTTTTACTCAGACCAAGAACTTTATTGTAGTCACTAAAAATATTCCAAGTCATACGTTACTACCATAAATCCCAAACAGCACCTTCAAACATCAACAGAATGTAACACTGACAAGATAAACCACGACACAATACTACAAAATATTTCAAGCCGTACGTTTCCACGAAAATATTCCAAAATACACTTTGAAACATCAGCAGAATGTGACACTGACAAGATAAACCAAGACACAAGACTACAAAAATATTCCAAGCCATAAGTTTCAATTAAAAAAAATTTAAAATGTATTTTGTATTTTCAACAGAATGTAACATTGACAGGATAAACCATGACACAACAATAAAAAAATATTTCAAGCTATACGTTTCAACGAAAAATTCTAAAATGCACTTTGAAATATCAACAGAATGTAACACTGACAAGTTAAAGCACGACAAAACACTACATAAAAAGTATTCCAAGTCTTACGTTTCAACGAGAAAAATTCCAAAATGCACTTTGAAATATCAACAGAATGTAACACTGACAAGATAGACCATCACAGACCACTACAATAATATTCCAACTCAAACGTTTCAACGAAAAAATTCCAAAATGCACTTTGAAACATCAACAGAATATAAGACTGAGAAGATGAACCACTATACAACACTACAAAAAACATTCTTAAGTCATACGTTTCAGCGAAAAAAATTCCAAAATGAACTATGAAACATCAAGTCATACGTTTCAAAGAAAAAAATCCAAAAATGTATACCTACATAGTGGTAAATTTCACTGAAACTAAGCTAATTATCTCTGAATGCAGACACAGAAATCGGTTTTTTTCAGATCAAGAACTTGAGTGCGGTCGCTATAATTGACAAGTATCATAAGATGAAGCCAAAGAGGATCACTTAACCAAATCTATATATTAGATAATTAATCAAAATATACCTGAATAGTAGTTTATCTCACTGAGACTAAGCCAACTATCTCTGAATGCAGAAACGAAAATTGGTTTTTACTCAGATCAAGAACTTGATTTTGGTCACTATAATTGACAAGTATCATAAGATGAAGCCAAAGAAGATCACTTAACCAACTCTATACATTAGATAATTAATTCAAAAATATCTGCATAGTAGTTTATCTCACTGAGACTAAGCTAATGATCTCTGAATATAGACACAGAAATGGGTTTTGCTCATATCAATAACTTGAGTTCGGTCACTATGGTCAGTTCAATTGACAAGTATCATAAGATGAAGCCAAAGTGGATCACTTAACCAACTCTATACACTAGATAAATTTTTAAAATATATCTGATAGTGGTTTATCTCACTGAGATTTATCTTGAATTCAGACACAGAAACCGGTTTTTCTCAGATCAAGAACTTTATTGTAGTCGCTAAAAATATTCCAAGTCATATTTTTCTATGACAAAATCCCAAAAAGCACCTTGAAACATCAACAAAATGTAACACTGACAAGATAAACCACGACACAATACTACAAAGTATTCCAAGCCGTACGTTTCCACAGTCAAGAACTTGAGTTTGGTCGCTATGGTCGCTATAATTAGCAAATATCATAAGATGAAGCCAAAGAGGATCGTTTAACCAGCTTTATATATTAGATAATTTGTTAAAATATATCTGCATAGTAGTTTATCTCACTGAGACTAAACTCAGACATAGTATACTTAAAAATCGGTTTTACTCAGATCAAGAACTAGAGTATTGTCGTTATAATTAACAATTATCATAAGATGAAGCCAGAGAGGATAACTTAACAAGCTCTACACATTAGATAATTAATTAAAATATACCTGGATAGTAGTTTATATCACTGAGACTAAGCTAATTATCCCTGAATGCAGACACGGAAATCGGTTTTACTCAGATCAAGAACTTCACTGTGATCACTATAATTGACAAATATCATAAGATGAAGCCAAAGAGGATCATTTAACCAACTCTATATATTAGATAATTAATTAAAATATACCTGATAGTATTTTATCTCGCTGAGACTAAGCTAATTATCTCCGAATGCAAAGAAAGAAATCGGTTTTACTCAGATCAAGAACATGAGAGTGATCGGTATAATTGACAAATATCATAAGATGAAGCCAAACAGGATCATTTAACCAAGTTTATGCATTAAATAATTAATTAAAATATATCTGCATAATAGTTTATCTCACTGAGACTAAGCTAATTATCTCTGAATAAAGAAACCAAAATCAGTTTTACTCAGATCAAGAACTTGAGTGTGGTCGCTACGGTCGCTATAATTGACAAGTATCATAAGATGAAGCCAAAGAGGATCATGTAACCAGCTCTATATATTAGATAATTCTTTAAAATATATCTGCATAGTAGTTTATCTCACTGAGACTAACCTCAGACATAGCAGATATAAAAATCGGTTTTACTCAGATCAAGAACTAGAGTGTTGTCATTATAATTAACAATTATCATAAGATGAAGCCAAAGAGGATCACTTAACAAACTCTCGACATTAAATAATTAATTAAAATATTCCTGGATAGTAGCTTATCTTACTGAGACTAACCTAATTATCCCTGAATCTATACGCGGAAATTGGTTTTACTCAGATCAGGAACTTGATTGTGGTCACTAAAATAGACAAGTACCATAAGATTAAGCCAAAGAGTATCTCGCAGACACTAATCTAATTTCCTCTGAATATAAACATAGAAATTGGTTTTACTCAGATCAAGAACTTGATTGTAGTTGCTAAAATAGACAAGTACCATAAGATGAAGCCAAGAAGATTACCTAACCAACTCTATACATTAGATAATTAGTTAAAATATATCTGCATAGTACTTTATTTCACTGAGACTAAACTAATTATCTCTGAATGCAGACACAGAAATCGGTTTTACTCAGATCAAAAACTTGAGTGTGGTCGGTATAATTGACAAGCATCATAAGATGAAGGCAAAGAGGATCACTTAACCAACTCTATACAATACAGAATTAATTAGAATATATATGCATAGTAGTTTATCTCATTGAGACTAAGCTAATTATTTCTGAATGCAGACACAGAAATCGGTTTTACTCAGATAAAGAACTTGAGTGTCGTTGCTATAATTGACAGGTATCATAAGCTGAAGCCAAAGGGGATCATTCAACCAACTCGATATATTAGATAATTAATTAAAATATATCTGATATTAACATATCTCACCGAGACTAAGCTAATTATCTCTGAACGCAGACACAGAAATCGGTTTTGCTCACATCAAGAATTTTAGTGTGGTCGGTATAATTGACAAGTATCATAAGATAAAGCCAAAGAGGTTCACTTAACCAACTATATACATTATATAATTAATTAAAATATATATGCATAGTAGTTTATCTAACTGAGACTAAGCTAATTATCTGTGAATGTAGACACAGGAATCGGTTTAGCTCAGATTAAAAACTTGAGTATGGTCGGTATAATTAACAAGTATCATAAGATGAAGCCAAAGAGGATCACTTAACCAACTCTATACTTTATATAGTTAATTAAAATATATATGAACAGTAGTTTATCTCACTGAGACTAAGCTAATTGTTTCTGAATGCAGACACAGAAATCGGTTTTACTCTGATCAAGAACTTGAGCGTGGTTGCTATAATTGACAAGTATCATAAGATGAAGCCGAAGAGGATCATTTAACCAACTCTGCACATTAGATAATTAATTAAATATATCTGAAACTAACTTATCTCACTGAGACTATGCTAATTATCCCTGAATGCAGACACAGAAATCGGCTTTGCTCGGATCAAAAATTTGAGTGTGGTCGGTATAATTGACAAAAATCATAAGATGAAGCCAAAAAGGATCACTTAACCAACTCTAAACATTATATAATTAATTAAAATATATATGCATAGTAGTTTATCTCACTGAGACTAAGCTAATTATCTCTGAATGCAGACACAGAAATCGGTTATACTCAGATCAAGAACTTGAGTGTGGTCGGTATAATTGACAAGCATCGTAAGATGAAGCCAAAGAGGATCACTTAATCAGCTCTATACATTAGATAAATAGTTAAAATATATCTGCATAGTATTTTATCTCACTGAGACTAAGCTATATATCTCTAAATGCAGACATAGAAATATCTTACCAAGATTTTCTAAAAACAAAGAAGATTCATTAGGGAGTTACTATTCCTTCAGAATTAGCCTTAGTTTATAAACGATTAAAATTTCAACCCTGTACCGGTTTCATTCAATCCAAATATATTGTTTTTATTAATTCCTATCCCAATTACAGAATAAATGAGTCCTTTTTTCTCATATTAATTGAAAACAATTCTAACTATTAGTCTAATTAACTTTACCCTTTTCTTATGTCAATTAAGAGCATTTTCAGCTATTAGTCTAATTAACCCTTTTTTAATGTCAATTGAGGAAATTTTTAACTATTAGTCTAATTAACCCTTTTTTTTATGTCAATTGAGAACAATGTTAATTATTAATCTAATTAACACTTTTTTCTCATGTCAATTGAGAACCATGTTAACTATTAGTTTAACTAACCCTTTTTTCTCATGTCAATTGAGAACAATGTTAACTATTAGTCTAATTAACCCTTTTTTTCATGTCAAATGAGAACAATGTTAACTATTAGTCTAAATAACCATTTTTTCTCGTGTCAATTGAGAACAATATTAACTATTAGTCTAATTAACCCTTTTTTTCATGTCAATTGAGAAAAATTTTAACTATTAGTCTAATTAACCCTTTTTTCTCATGTCTATTGAAAACGATTTTAACTGTTAGTCTAATTAACCCTGTTTTTCCTGTCAATTGCGAACAATGTTAACTTTTGTTCTAATTAACCATTTTGTCTCATGTCAATTGAGAAAAATGTTAGCTATTAGTCTAATTAACTCTTTTTTCCCCTGTCAATTGAGAACAATGTTAGCTATTATTCTAATTTACCCCTTTTTTCTCATTTCAATTGAGAACAATCTTAAACATTAGTCTAATTAACCCTTTTTTCTCATGTCAATTGAAAACAATAATAACAATTAGTCTAATTAACCCTTTTTTATGTCAATTGAGAACAATGTTAACTGTTAGTCTAATTAGCCCATTTTTCTCATGTCAAATGAGAACATTGTTAACTATTAGTCTAATTAACCGTTTTTTCTCATGTCAACTTAGAACAATGTTAATTATTAGTCTAATTAACACTTTTTTCTCATGTCAATTGAGAACCATGTTAACTTTTATTCAAATTAACCCTTTTTTGTCATGTCAATTGAGAGCAATGTTACTATTAGTCTCATTAACCCTTTTTTCTCATGTTAATTGGGAAAGATTTCAACTATTAGTCTAATTAACCCTTTTTTTCATGTCCTTTGAGAACAATTTTAACTATTAGTATAATTAACCCTTTTTTCTCATGTCAATTGAGAACAATGTTAACTATTAGTTTAACTAACCCTTTTTTCTCATGTCAATTGAGAACAATGTTAACTATTAGTCTAATTAATACTTTTTTTCATGTCAATTGAGAACAATGTTAACTATTAGTCTAATTAACCCTTTTTTCCCCTGTCCATTGAGAACAATGTTAGCTATTATTCTAATTAACTCTTTTTTCTCATTTAAATTGAGAACAATATTAAACATTAGTCTAATTAACCCTTTTTTCTCATGTCAATTGGAAAAAATAATAACAATTAGTCTAGTTAACCCTTTTTTCATGTCAATTGAGAACAATGTTAACTGTTAGTCTAATTAACCCATTTTTCTTATGTCAATTGAGAACAATGCTAAGTATTAGTCTAATTAACCCTTTTTTCTCATGTCAACTGAGAACAAGGTTAATTATTAGTCTAATTAAACCTTTTTTCTCATGTCAATTGAGAACCATGTTAACTATTAGTCGAATTTACCCTTTTTTCTCATATAAATTGAGAGCAATGTTAACTATTAGTCTAATTAACCCTTTTTCTCATGTTAATTGAGAAAGATTTCAACTATTAGTCTAATTAACCCTTTTTTCATGTCAATTGAGAACAATTTTAACTATTAGTCTAATTACCCCTTTTGTCTCATGTCAATTGAGAAAAATGTTAACTATTAGTCTAATTAACCCTTTTTTCTCATGTCTAATTAACCCTTTTTTCTCATGTCAATTGAAAACAATGTTGACTATTAGTCTATTTAACCATTTTTTCTCATGTCAATTGAGAAAGATTTCAACTATTAGTCAATTAACCCTTTTTTTTCATGTCATTTGAGAACAATTTTAACTATTAGTCAAATTAACCCTTTTTTCCATGTCAATTGATAACAACGTTAACTATTATTTTAATTAAGCCTTTTTCTCATGTCAATTGTGAACAATGTTGACTATTAGTCGAATTAACCCTTTTTTCTCATGTCAATTGAGAAAGATTTCAACTTTTAGTCTAAATAACCCTTTTTTCATGTCAATTGAGAACAGTTTTAGCTATTAGTCTAATTAACCCTTTTTCCATGTCAATCGAGAACAACGTTAACTATTAGTCTAATTAACCCCTTTTTTCATGTCAATTCAGAACAATATTAACTGTTAGTCTATTTAACCCATTTTTCTCATGTCAATTGAGAACAATGTTAAGTATTAGTCTAATTCACCCTTTTTTCTCATGTCAACTGAGAACAATGTTAACTATTAGTCTAATTAACCATTTTTTCTCATGTCAAGTGAGAACAATGTTAATTATTAGTCTAATTAACCCTTTTTTTCTCATTTCAATTGAGAACCATGTCAACTAGCAGTCTAATTAACCCTTTTTTCTCATGTCAATTGAGAGCAATGTTAACTATTAGTCTAATTAACGCTTTTTTCTCATATCAATTGAGAACAATGTTGACTATCAGTCTATTTAACCAGTTTTTCTCATGTCAATTGAGAAAGATTTCAACTATTAGTCTAATTAACCCTTTTTTCTCATGTCAATTGAGAACAATGTTGACTATTTGTCTAATTAACCCTTTTTTCTCATGTCAATTGAGAAAGATTTCAACTATTAGTCTAAATAACCCTTTTTTTCATGTTAATCGAGAACAGTTTTAACTATTAGTCTAATTAACCCTTTTTTCCATGTCAAATGAGAACAATGTTAACTATAGGTCTAATTAACCCTTTTTTCTCATGTCACCTGAGAACAATGTTAACTATTAGCCTAATTAACCCTTTTTTCCCATGTCAATTGAGAACAATGTTAATTATTAGTCTAATTAACACTTTTTTCTCATGTCAATTGAGAACCATGTTAACTATTAGTCTAATTAACCCTTTTTTCTCATGTCAATTGAGAGCAATGTTAACTATTAGTCTAATTAACCCTTTTTTCTCATGTCAATTGAGAACAGTGTTGACTATTAGTCTATTTAACCATTTTTTCTCATGTCAATGGAGAAAGATTTCAACTATTATTCTAATTAACCCTTTTTTTCATGTCATTTGAGAACAATTTTAACTATTAGTCTAATCAACCCTTTTTTCAATTTCAATTGATAACAACGTTAACTATTATTTTAATTAACCCTTTTTCTCATGTCAATTGAGAAGAATGTATACTATTAGTCGAATTAACCCATTTTTCTCATGTCAATTGAGAAAGATTTCAACTTTTAGTCTAAATAACCCTTTTTTCATGTCAATTGAGAACAGTTTTAGCTATTAGTCTAATTAACCCTTTTTCCATGTCAAACTAAATAACGTCAACTATTAGTCTAATTAACCCCTTTTTTCATGTCAGTTCAGAACAATATTAACTGTTAGTCTAATTAACCCATTTTTCTCATGTCAATTGAGAACAATGTTAATTATTAGTCAAATTAACCCTTTTTTTCTCATTTCAATTGAGAACCTTGTCAATTATTAGTCTAATTAACCCTTTTTTCTCGTGTCAACTGAGAACAATGTTAACTCTTAGCCTAATTAACCCTTTTTCTCATGTCAAGTGAGAACAATGTTAATTATTAGTCAAATTAACCCTTTTTTTCTCATTTCAATTGAGAACCTTGTCAATTATTAGTCTAATTAACCCTTTTTTCTCATGTCAATTGAGAGCAATGTTAACTATTCGTCTCATTAACCCTTTTTTCTCATATCAATTGAGAACAATGTTGACTCTTAGTCTATTTAACCATTTTTTCTCAAGTCAATTGGGAAAGATTTCAACTATTAGTCTAATTAACCCTTTTTTCTCATGTCAATTGAGAAAGATTTCAACTATTAGTCTAAATAACCCTTTTTTCATCTTAATCGAGAACAGTTTTAACAATTAGTCTAATTAACCCTTTGTTCTCTTGTCAATTGAGAACAATGTTAACTATTAGTCTAATTAATCCTTTTTTCTTTTGTCAATTGAGAACAATGTTAACTATTAGTCTAATTAATAATTTTTTCTCATGTCAATGGAGAACAATAATAAATATTAGTCTAATTAACCCTTTTTTCTCATGTCAATTGAGAACAATGTTATCTATTAGTCTAATTAACCCTTTTTTATCATGTCAATCGAGAAAAATGTTAACTATTAGTCTAATTAACCCTTTTTTCTCATGTCAATTGAGAACAATGTTAGCTATTAGTATAATAAACCCTTTTTTCATGTCAATTGAGAACAATGTTAGGTATTATTCTAATTAACCCTTTTTTCTCATGTCAATTGAGAACAATTTTAAACATTAGTCTAATTAACCCTTTTTTCTCATATCAATTTAGAACAATAATAACAATTAGTCTAATTAACCTTTTTTTATGTCAATTGAGAACAATGTTAACTGTTAGTCTAATTAGCCCATTTTTCTCATATCAAATGAGAACAATGTAAACTATTAGTCTAATTAACCCTTTTTTCTCCTGTCAACTGAGAACAATGTTAATTATTAGTCTAATTAACCCTTTTTTCTCATGTCAATTGAGAACCATGTTAACTATTAGTTGAATTAACCCTTTTTTGCTATGTCAATTGAGAGCAATGTTACTATTAGTCTCATTAACCCTTTTTTCTCATGTCAATTCAGAAAGATTTCAACTATTAGTCTAATTAACCCTTTTTTCATGTCAATTGAGAACAATTTTAACTAATAGTCTAATTAACCCTTTTTTCTCATGTCAATTGAGAACAATGTTAACTATTAGTCTAATTAACCCTTTTTTCTCATGTCAATTGAGAACAATGTTAATTATTAATCTGATTAATACTTTTTTTCATGTCAATTGAGAACAAAGTTAACTTTTAGTCTAATTAACCATTTTGTCTCATGTCAATTGAGAAAATGTTAACTATTAGTCTAATTAATTTTTTTTCTCATTAAATTGAGAACAATATTAAACATTAGTCTAATTAACCCTTTTTTCTCGTTCAATTGGAAACAATAATAACAATTAGTCTAGTTAACCCTTTTTTCATGTCAATTGAGAACAATGTTAACTATTAGTCTAATTAACCCATTTTTCTCATGTTAAATGAGAACAAGGTTAATTATTAGTCTAATTAACCCTTTTTTCTCATGTCAATTGAGAGCCATGTTAGCTATTAGTCGAATTAACCCTTTTTTCTCATGTCAATTGATTGTAATGTTAACTAATAGTCTAATTAACCCTTTTTTCTCATGTTAATTGAGAAAGATTTCAACTATTAGTCTAATTAACCCTTTTTTCATGTCAATTGAGAACAATTTTAACTATTACCTTTTGTCTCATGTCAATTGAAAAAAATGTTAACTATTAGTCTAATTAACCCTTTTTATCATGTCAATTGAGGACAATTTTTAACTATTAGTCTAATTAACCCTTTTTTCATGTCAATTGAGAACAATGTTATGTATTATTCTAATTAACCCTTTTTTCTCATGTCAATTGAGAACAATTTTAAACATTAGTCTAATTAACCCTTTTTTCTCATATCAATTTAGAACAATGTCAACAATTAGTCTAGTTAACATTCTTTTTTCATGTCAATTCACAACAGTATTAACTGTTAGTCTAATTAACCCATTTATCTCATGTCAATTGAGAACAATGTTAACTATAAGTCTAATTAATTCTTTTTTCTCATGTCAACTGAGAACAATGTTAACTATTAGCCTAATTAACCCTTTTTTCTCATGTCAATTGAGAACAATGTTAATTATTAGTCTAATTAACACTTTTTTCTCATGTCAATTGAGAACCATGTTAACTATTAGTCTAATTAACCCTTTTTTCTCATGTCCATTGACAGTAATGTTAACTATTAGTCTAATTAACCCTTTTTTCTCATGTCAATTGAGAACAATGTTGACTATTAGTCTATTTAACCATTTTTTCTCATGTCAATTGAGAAAGAATTCAACTATTAGTCTAATTAACCCTTCTTTCATGTCATTTGAGAACAATTTTAACTATTAGTCTAATTAACCCTTTTTTCCATGTCAATTAATAACAACCTTAACTATTATTTTAATTAACCCTTTTTTCTCATGTCAATTGAGAACAATGTTGACTATTAGTCGAATTAACCCTTTTTTCTCATGTCAATTGAGAACAGTTTTAGCTATTATTCTAATTAACCCTTTTTCCAAGTCAAATGAGAACAACGATAACTACTAGTCTAATTAACCCCTTTTTCATGTCAATTGAGAACCATGTTAACTATTAGTCTAATTAACCCATTTTTCTCATGTCAATTGAGAACAATGTTAACTATTAGTCTAATTAACCCTTTTTTCTCATGTCAACTGAGAACATTGTTAACTATTAGCCTAATTAACCCTTTTTTCTCATGTCAATTGAGAACAATGTTAATTATTAGTCCAATTAATCCTTTTTTCTCATTTCAATTGAGAACCATGTTAACTATTAGTCTAATTAACTCTTTTTTCTCATGTCAATTGAGAGCAATGTTAACTATTAGTCTAATTAACCCTTTTTTCTCATGTCAATTGAGAACAATGTTGACTATTAGTTTATTTAACCATTTTTTCTCATGTCAATTGAGAAAGATTTCAACTATTAGTCTAATTAAACCTTTTTTCTCATTTCACTTGAGAACCATGTTAACTATTAGTCTAATTAACTCTTTTTTCTCATGTCAATTGAGAGCAATGTTAACTATTAGTCTAATTAACCCTTTTTTCTCATGTCAATTGAGAACAATGTTGATTATTAGTCTAATTAACCCTTTTTTCCATGTCAAATGAGAACAACTTTAACTATTAGTCTAATTAACCCTTTTTTCTCTTGTCAATTGAGAACAATGTTAACTATTAGTCTAATTTATCCTTTTTTCTTTTGTCAATTGAGGACAATGTTGACTATTAGTCTAATTAACCCTTTTTTCTCATGTCAATTGAGAAAGGTTTCAACTATTAGTCTAAATAACCCTTTTGTTCATGTTAATTGAGAACAATTTTAACTATTGGTCTAATTAACCCTTTTTTTCATGTCAAATGAGAACAACTTTAATTATTAGTCTAATTAACCCTTTGTTCTCATGTTAATTGAGAACAATGTTAATAATTAGTCTAATTAACCCTTTTTTTCATGTCATTTGAGAGCAATGTTAACTATTAGTGTAATTAACCCTTTTTTTTAATGTCAATTGAGAATGATTTCATTTATTAGTCTAATTAACTCTTTTTTCATGTCAATCGAGAAAAATGTTAACTATTAGTCTAATTAACCATTTTTCCCATGTCAATTGAGAACAATGTTAAATATTAGTCTAACTAACCCGTTTTTCTCATGTAAATTGAGAACAACGTTAACTATAAGTCTAACTAACCCTTTTTTCTCTTGTCAGATGAGAAAAATTTTAACTATTAGTCTAATTAACCCTTTTTTGCTTGTTAATGTATAACAATGTTAACTATCAGTCTAATTAACCCTTTTTTCTCATGTCAATTGAGAACAATCTTAACTATTAGTCTAATTGACCCTTTTTTATGTGAATCTAGATCAACGATAACTACTAGTCTAATTAACCCCTTTTTCATGTCAATTCACAACAATATTAACTGTTAGTCTAATTAACCCATTTTTCTCATGTCAATTGAGAACAATGTTAACTATTAGTCTAATTAACCCTTTTTTCTCATGTCAACTGAGATCATTGTTAACTATTAGCCTAATTAACCCTTTTTTCTCATGTCAATTGAGAACAATGTTAATTATTAGTCCAATTAATCCTTTTTTCTCATTTCAATTGAGAACCATGTTAACTATTAGTCTAATTAACTCTTTTTTCTCATGTCAATTGAGAGCAATGTTAACTATTAGTCTAATTAACCCTTTTTTCTCATGTCAATTGAGAACAATGTTGACTATTAGTTTATTTAACCATTTTTTCTCATGTCAATTGAGAAAGATTTCAACTATTAGTCTAATTAAACCTTTTTTCTCATTTCAATTGAGAACCATGTTAACTATTAGTCTAATTAACTCTTTTTTCTCATGTCAATTGAGAGCAATGTTAACTATTAGTCTAATTAACCCTTTTTTCTCATGTCAATTGAGAACAATGTTGACTATTAGTCTAATTAACCCTTTTTTCCATGTCAAATGAGAACAACTTTAACTATTAGTCTAATTAACCCTTTTTTCTCTTGTCAATTGAGAGCAATGTTAACTATTAGTCTAATTAACCCTTTTTTCACATGTCAATTGAGGACAATGTTGACTATTAGTCTAATTAACCCTTTTTTCTCATGTCAATTGAGAAAGGTTTCAACTATTAGAACAAGGTTAATTATTAGTCTAATTAACCCTTTTTTCATGTCAATTGAGAACAATTTTAACTATTAGTCTAATTAAACCTTTTTTCTCATTTCAATTGAGAACCATGTTAACTGTTAGTCTAATTAACCCATTTTTCTCATTTCAATTGAGAACAAGGTTAATTATTAGTCTAATTAACCCTTTTTTCTCATGTCAATTGAGAACCATGTTAACTATTAGTCGAATTAACTCTTTTTTCTCATGTCAATTGATTGCAATGTTAACTATTAGTCTAATTAACCCTTTTTTCTCATGTTAATTGAGAAAGATTTCAACTATTAGTCTAATTAACCATTTTTTCATGTCAATTGAGAACAATTTTAAATATTAGTCTAATTACCCCTTTTCCTCATGTCAATTGAGAAAAATGTTAAATATTAGTCTAATTAACCCTTTTTTATCATGTCAATTGAAAAAAATGTTAACTATTAGTCTAATTAACCCTTTTTATCATGTCAATTGAGGACCAGTTTTAACTATTAGTCTAATTAACCCTTTTTTCATGTCAATTGAGAACAATGTTAGGTATTATTCTAATTAACACTTTTTTCTCATGTCAATTGAGAACAATTTTAACTATTAGTCTATTTAATCCTTTTTATCATGTCAATTGAGGACAATTTTAACTATTAGTCTAATTAACACTTTTTTCATGTCAATTGAGAACAATGTTAATTATTAGTCTAATTAACACTTTTTTCTCATGTCAATTGAGAACCATGTTAACTATTAGTCTAATTAACCCTTTTTTCTCATGTTAATTGAGAGCAATGTTAACTATTAGTCTAATTAACCCTTTTTTCTCATGTCAATTGAGAGCAATGTTAACTATTAGTCTTATTAACCCTTTTTTCTCATGTCAATTGAGAACAATGTTGACTATTAGTCTATTTAACCATTTTTTTTCATGTCAATTGAGAAATATTTCAACTATTAGTCTAATTAACCTTTTTTCATGTCATTTGAGAACAATTTTAACTATTAGTCTAATTAACCCTTTTTTCCATGTCAATAGATAACAACGTTAACTATTATTTTAATTAACTCTTTTTTCTCATGTCAATTGAGAACAATGTTGACTATTAGTCGAATCAACCCTTTTTTCTCATGTCAATTGAGAACCATGTTAACTATTAGTCGAATTAACTCTTTTTTCTCATGTCAATTGATTGCAATGTTAACTATTAGTCTAATTAACCCTTTTTTCTCATGTTAATTGAGAAAGATTTCAACTATTAGTATAATTAACCCTTTTTTCATGTCAATTGAGAACAATTTTAACTATTAGTCTAATTAACCCTTTTCCTCTTGTCAATTGAGAAAAATGTTAAATATTAGTCTAATTAACCCTTTTTTCTCATGTTAATTGAGAACAATGTTAACTATTAGTCTAATTAACCCTTTTTTTCATGTCAATTGAGGACAATTTTAACTATTATTCTAGTTAACCCTTTTTTCATGTCAATTGAGAACAATGTTAGCTATTATTCTAATTAACCCTTTTTCCTCATTTCAATTTAGAACAATGTTAACTATTAGTCTATTTAATCCTTTTTATCATGTCAATTGAGGACAATTTTAACTATTAGTCTAATTAACCCTTTTTTCATGTCAATTGAGAACAATGTTAGGTATTAGTCTAATTAACCCTTTTTTTCATGTCAATTCCGAACAGTATTAACTGTTAGTCTAATTAACCCATTTATCTCATGTCAATTGAGAACAATGTTAACTATAAGTCTAATTAATTCTTTTTTCTCATGTCAACTGAGAACAATGTTAACTATTAACCTAATTAACTCTTTTTTCATGTCAATTGAGAACAATGTTAATTATTAGTCTAATTAACACTTTTTTCTCATGTCAATTGAGAACAATGTTAACTATTAGTCTAATTAACCCTTTTTTCTCATGTTAATTGAGAGCAATGTTAACTATTAGTCTAATTAACCCTTTTTTCTCATGTCAATTGAGAGCAATGTTAACTATTAGTCTAATTAATCCTTTTTTCTCATGTCAATTGAGAACAATGTTGACTATTAGTCTATTTAACCATTTTTTTTCATGTCAATTGAGAAATATTTCAACTATTAGTCTAATTAACCTTTTTTCATGTCATTTGAGAACAATTTTAACTATTAGTCTAATTAACCCTTTTTTCCATGTCAATAGATAACAACTTTAACTATTATTTTAATTAACTCTTTTTTCTCATGTCAATTGAGAACAATGTTGACTATTAGTCGAATCAACCCTTTTTTCTCATGTCAATTGAGAACGATTTCAACTATTAGTCTAAATAACCCTTTTTTCATGTCAATTGAGAACAGTTTTAGATATGAGTCTAATTAACCCTTTTTCCATGTCAAATAAGAACAATGTTAACTATTAGTCTAATTAAACCCTTTTTTCATGTCAATTCAGAACAATATTAACTGTTAGTCTAATTAACCCATTTTCCTCATGTCAATTGAGAACAATGTTTACTATTAGTCTAATTAACCCTTTTTTCTCATGTCAATTGAGAGCAATGTTAACTATTAGCCTAATTAACCCTTTTTTCTCATGTCAATTGAGAACAATGTTAATTATTAGTCTAATTAACCCTTTTTTCTCATTTCAATTGAGAACCATGTTAACTATTAGTCTAATTAACCCTTTTTCTCATGTCAATTGAGAGCAATGTTAACTATTAGTCTAATTAACCCTTTTTTAGCATGTCAATTGAGAACAATGTTGACTATTAGTCTATTTAACCATTTTTTCTCATGTCAATTGAGAAAGATTTCAACTATTAGTCTAATTAACCCTTGTGTTCATGCTAATTGAGAAAAATTTTAACTATTGGTCTAATTAACCCTTTTTTCCATGTCAAATGAGAACAACTTTAACTATTAGTCTAATTAACCCTTTTTTCTTTTGTCAACTGAGAACAATGTTAACTATTAGTCTAATTAACCCTTTTTCTCATGTCAATTGAGAGCAGTGTTAACTATTAGTCTAATTAACCCTTTTTTCTCATGTCAATTGATAAGAATGTTGACTATTAGTCTATTTAACCATTTTTTCTCATGTCAATTGAGAAAGATTTCAAATATTAGTCTAATTAACCTTTTTTTCATGTCATTTGAGAACAATTTTGACTATTAGTCTAATTAACCCTTTTTTCCATGTCAATTGATAACAACGTTAACTATTGTTTTAATTAACCCTTTTTTCTCATGTCAATTGAGAACAATGTTGACTAGTAGTCGAATTAACCCTTTTTTCTCATGTCAATTGAGAAAGTTTTCAACTATTAGTCTAAATAACCCTTTTTTCATGTCAATTGAGAACAGTTTTAGCTATCAGTCTAATGAACCCTTTTTCCATGTCAAATGAGAACAACGTTAACTATTAGTCTAATTAACCCCTTTTTTCATGTCAATTCAGAACAATATTAACTGTCAGTCTAATTAACCCATTTTTCTCATGTCAATTGAGAACAATGTTAACTATTAGTCTAATTAACCCTTTTTTCTCATATCAACTCAGAAAAATGTTAACTATTAGCCTAATTAACCCTTTTTCTCATGTCAATTGAGAACAATGTTACTTATTAGTCTAATTAACCCTTTTTTCTCATGTAAATTGAGAACAATGTTAACTATTAGTCTAACTAACCCTTTTTTCTCATGTCAATTGAGAACAATGTTAACTATTAGTCTGATTAATACTTTTTTTCATGTCAATTGAGAACAAAGTTAACTTTTAGTTTAATTAACCATTTTGTCTCATGTCAATTGAGAAAATGTTAACTATTAGTCTAATTAACACTTTTTTCCCCTGTCAATTGAGAACAATGTTAGCTATTATTCTTATTAACTGTTTTTTTTTCATTTAAATTGAGAACAATATTAAACATTAGTCTAATTAACCCTTTTTTCTCATGTCAATTGGAAACAATAATAACAATTAGTCTAGTTAACCCTTTTTTCATGTCAATTGAGAACAATGTTAACTGTTAGTCTAAATAACCCATTTTTCTCATGTCAATTGAGATCAATGTTAACTATTAGTCTAATTAACCCTTTTTTCTCATATCAACTGAGAAAAATGTTAACTGTTAGACTAATTAACCCTTTTTTCTCATGTCAATTGAGAACAATGTTAATTATTAGTCTAATTAACCCTTTTTTCTCATGTAAATTGAGAACAATGTTAACTATTAGTCTAACTAACCCTTTTTTCTCATGTCAATTGAGAACAATGTTAACTATTAGTCTGATTAATACTTTTTTCATGTCAAATGAGAACAAAGTTAACTTTTAGTTTAATTAACCATTTTGTCTCATGTCAATTGAGAAAATGTTAACTATTAGTCTAATTAACCCTTTTTTCCCCTGTCAATTGAGAACAATGTTAGCTATTATTCTAATTAACTGTTTTTTCTCATTTAAATTGAGAACAATATTAAACATTAGTCTAATTAACCCTTTTTTCTCATGTCAATTGAGAACCATGTTAACTATTAGTCGAATTAACCCTTTTTTCTCATGTCAATTGATTGCAATGTTAACTATTAGTCTAATTAACACTTTTTCTCATGTTAATTTAGAAAGATTTCAACTATTATTCTAATTAACCCTTTTTTTCATGTCAATTGAGAACAATTTTAACTATTAGTCTAATTAACCCTTTTCCTCTTGTCAATTGAGAAAAATGTTAAATATTAGTCTAATTAACCCTTTTTTCTCATGTTAATTGAGAACAATGTTAACTATTAGTCTATTTAACCCTTTTTATCATGTCAATTGAGGACAATTTTAACTATTAGTCTAATTAACCCTTTTTTCATGTCAATTGAGAACAATGTTAGGTATTATTCTAATTAACCCTTTTTTCTCATCTCAATTGAGAACAATTTTAACAATTAGTCTAATTAACCCTTTTTTTCATGTCAATTCCGAACAGTATTAACTGTTAGTCTAATTAACACATTTATCTCATGTCAATTGAGAACAATGTTAACTATAAGTCTAATTAATTCTTTTTTCTCATGTCAACTGAGAACAATGTTAACTATTAGCCTAATTAACCCTTTTTTCTCATGTCAATTGAGAACAATGTTAATTATTAGTCTAATTAACACTTTTTTCTCATGTCAATTGAGAGCCATGTTAACTATTAGTTTAATTAACCCTTTTTTCTCATGTTAATTGAGAGCAATGTTAACTATTAGTCTAATTAACCCTTTTTTCTCATGTTAATTGAGAACAATGTTGACTATTAGTCTATTTAACCATTTTTTCTCGTGTCAATTGAGAAAGAATTCAGCTATTAGTCTAATTAACCCTTTTTTCATGTCATTTGAGAACAATTTTAACTATTAGTCTAATTAACCTTTTTTTTCCATGTCAATTAATAAAAACGTTAACTATTATTTTAATTAACCCTTTTTTCTCATGTCAATTGAGAAAAATGTTGACTATTAGTCTAAATAACCCTTTTTTCATGTCAATTGAGAACAGTTTTAGCTATTAGTCTAATTAAACCCTTTTTCCATTTCAAATGAGAACAACGTTAACTATTAGTCTAATTAACCCCTTTTTTCATGTCAATTCAGAACAATATTAACTGTTAGTCTAATTAACCCATTTTTCTCATGTCAATTGAGAACAATGTTAACTATTAGTCTAATTAACCCTTTTTTCTCATGTCCACTTCGAACAATGTTAACTATTAGCCTAATTAACCCTTTTTTCTCATTTCAATTGAGAACAATGTTAATTATTAGTCTAATTAACCCTTTTTTCTCATTTCAATTGAGAGCCAAGTTAACTATTAGTCTAATTAACTCTTTTTTCTCATGTCAATTGAGAGCAATGTTAACTATTAGTCTAATTAACCCTTTTTTCTCATGTCAATTAAGAACAATGTTGACTATTAGTTTATTTAACCTTTTTTTCTAATGTAAATTGAGAAAGATTTCAACTATTAGTCTAATTAACAGTTTTTTTTCATGCCAATTGAGAACAATGTTGACTATTAGTCTAATTAACCCTTTTTTCTCATGTCAATAGATAACAACTTTAACTATTATTTTAATTAACTCTTTTTTCTCATGTCAATTGAGAACAATGTTGACTATTAGTCGAATCAACCCTTTTTTCTCATGTCAATTGAGAACGATTTCAACTATTAGTCTAAATAACCCTTTTTTCATGTCAATTGAGAACAGTTTTAGATATTTATTTATTTATTATTTATTTTATTTATAACCCACTGTACAATAAATGTAAAATAGTGGAGTAATACAAACACAAAAAAAAGAGAAAAAGAACAGCGACAATCTAACCACAAATATAAACACTAATAAAAAAACGGATAAGACTGTGATGTGGGCCCAACCGAAAACTAGCATCCTGACTGATCTTCGCTTGCACCATTTCAAGCGAGGACAGAATTTCTGTTGCACCATAACGACCAACAAGGCGCCTATTTCGCACAGCAAGCGGCAAATATAATAGGAACTTACACTATCTAAAATAATTAACCTTCATTTGTTTCAGATCATGCTTAGTAAAAAGCGGATACAGCCCAGAAGCGGATAAAATCGCATGGTCACAGAAACTACAGTAGAGTTTAGCAAGACCATGCCTATTAAAACGTCCACGGTTTGCAACAATTTTCCCATAACCAGCTTTAAGCTTATCCTTCGAATCACAAATAAATTTACGTCGGATACTTCCTACGGATTCACAAATGGAAATACCAAGCCATTTAATAACAGGGACCCTAGGTACCGTAAAAGTATTGCAAGCAAGGGGAGTAGCAGGGGGATTAACAGCGTTAAAGAGTATATATTCACATTTCAAAGTATTTAATGATAGGCCTATTTCACTAAGCATAGATCCCACCATGCTAACATTCCATTCAAGCCTCCTTTTTGAACGACTAATCAGGAGGAGGTCATCAGCATATGCTAAATAAGACACTTCCGAAAAACCAAAAAAACAACTGGAGGGAATCTTATTAATCACACTCGAAATACAAGCATTAAAAATATAAGGCGAAAGAACTCCTCCTTGCCTAACCCCGCTTTTAACAGGAATATTTCCAAAATCACATCCATTCGATTTCAATCTAACATATGAATTCGAATACCAAAAACGTAGCAGAGAAATAATCGATGGGTTTATACCAAGCTGATGTAAAGAATAAAAAGCCTGAGGGTGCACAACACTGTCGAAAGCTTTAGATATGTCTAAAGCACATATATGTAATGATTGACCTTTCGTTTGTGCATCCTTAAAAAGGAGAGCAAGCACCCGATGTGCATAATGACAAGAAATCCCTTTCTAAATCCAAACTGATTAGCATCATAATTCACAAAATCAATAATATAAGGAAGAAGCACATATTCAAAAAGTTTGCTAATATTGCAGGCGACAGTAATAGGCCTATAAGAATCACATTTATTTACATCTTTTCCTCTCTTTACAATTGAGGTAACAGTACCACATAGGAAACTATCAGGCACTAAAGAACAACAAAGACACATTTGAAAAAGTAGCTGCAAATGTTTTACTAGTTCCCGCGAATCTTCCCGTAAATGAAAAACGCTTATACCATCAATATCAATAGACTGAGACTTCAGCCGCCTGATCGATTCAGTAATTATATCAGCTGACACAAGAAGGACGTGCTTTTGTTGCATTTTTTCGGGAAGGCACTTAGCAAGGAGTTGGAAATATCGGCTATGTACAGCGAAATTAACACGGGAAAAAATATTAGAATAATGTTGAATCCAAGCTGATTGCGGAATATTATCACTCTTATAATCAGTAAACTTAGAAGAATTCGTCACAAACTTCCACTCTTTCGAACTGTTTGGAAAATTAACTCCAGCTTCACGAACGGACCGCAGTTGTCTTTTATAAGCCGTTTTCTTTTTACGTTTAATATCAAAAACAGTACCACGAGAAGGACGCCCACAAGCAATCCAAATAAGTAACCATAGCTTGGCCTGATTTTTCACTTTTTTCAAAAGAGGGTAATAATTCCAAACAAACTTTCGGGTGTTGGACCAAATACGTTCAATTGGGACAGCTACTTGTTCAGTTTTTTTCAAACATAAAATGATTTGATGATAATACGTATTCAATTGCAAACGAGCACTAGGTGAGCTAACTCCACAACAGAGGAGGTTATAAGGCACATTAATGGTACTCAGCAGGCTTGCAAGCGTGGCCACATATAAAGGCCAATCACAACGATTCCAATTTCGCCGTTGAAACCACTTTTTTTCTACGGATTGGGGAGCATTTATTACTAGTTTAGATGTGACTGACACACACAGAGATATGGGTATGTGATCATAATCTCTTTCATCTTCATCAACATGGACAGTTGAAGTTGTAACACCAGCAGAGCATACACAGTGGTCAAGGTTAGACCGGGAGCCGCTGGCATGTATGTAAGTAAATGGAAGATCTTTTGTCAGAATCCGGAAACCAAGGGGGAGGCACTCGAGCAGTGAATCGGATCGGGGGAGGACATTGTCATATCACAGTTCATGTCACCCATTAGTAGCCAATCATAACCAAGTTTCTCAATACCCGATACCAAATTTTTCAGTTTTTTGCACGCTTTAACAAAATGGTTGAATGACACAAGATCATTCTTATTATGCGGCAAATAAACATTGACTAGTACAAGATCACCAATCCTGACGGCTAAATAAATATCATCAGATCTGTAACACTGAGGGGAAAGGGAAGAGAGTTTCCGATTCAGCACGCAAGCCAACCCACCGGAGGGACGACCACGAGTTCTTCGGGCATTTGTAGAAAAAACCATGTGACTGGGGCTACGTCGAAGGAAATTTACGCTCACAGCCGGCAATAAATGTTCTTGAAAAAGGACTACATCAAATGTATCAAGAAGATTATCAATACAAATGTCCTTATCTTTGGTCCCATTAATATTAAAACAACAAATAGAGATAGGCAAAGATATCATTTGGCAATACCTTTGGTAGCAATAGCACGCAACTTGGGACATCGCAAACTATATGACACATGGTCTCCACCACAGTTAGCGCATTTAGGGTACAACTGACAGGGAGAGTCCTTTGATGATTCGTGGGGATCGGAGCATCGGGAGCATTTCACGACTGGGCTTCTGCAATTGGCAACTACATGGTCAGGAAAACGGCATCTATGGCAACAACGCGGGATCTGAAAATACTCAAAAACGCGCAAAAATTCGTAGTCAACTTTCAATCCATTTTTAATGGCATTGATCTTAGTTGCAATATCTACAAACAAAATTCTGAGTGCATGGGAAGTTCCAAGCCTTGTTACGTCAGAGACTCCAGGGTATTCAGTAAGGCGAGAGATATTATAATCAGTGCATATACCCTTTAATAGACCAAAATATTTCTTTTCGATAAGTTTGGCTTTAGAGTTCACTAAAACTGAGGGCACATCCTTGCAAAAATCATTCACGGCCACATTATCAATTCTTACAACAAGTTTATCGTTAGACGACCGTATGCTGCTAATTGCCTCATGACCGGAGATCTTGTCAATTACCTCTCTACGTTTTTCTGGGTTATTCAAAACCTTAGGCACATTCGAGATAACAATTGTGGCTAGAGTATCATTCGCGGGGACAGTAGGTAATGCCGGGATTTTCATATCATAATTTGTGAGCTTAGAATCAATAACTTCTAGAGTTCGGCCAATTTTATTAATCTTGGTAGCTAAGCGTTAATATGCTACAGCCGGTATGGTAGGAACTTTGGTTGGAAGTCGGATCACATAAATAGGAATAGTTATGTTCTCAGAATCACATTTCCAGATTAAATCAATCATATCTCTGATATTGTTTGTAATTGCTTTGTTATCAACGCGCTTAGGACAACAGTCATATGGAACTGTAGCTGAATAATGTTCAATCTTTGCAGTTGAAACGGCCGAATTCTTGAAAAAATCAACCGCATGACTCACAATAATATCGTCGTCAATTCCCGCTTCGAAATTCACTTGGATAAAGTTCAAAACAGGCGAATAAACATACCTGTCATTATCGCTTGCAACACTCATAGTCCGCTTTAAACCGGTTTATCTAAGCAGGCAATTCACATCACGTCTTGTCTTGGCAAGAGCTAAATGAATACTGATATGAGTCTAATTAACCCTTTTTCCATGTCAAATAAGAACAATGTTAACTATTAGTCTAATTAAACCCCTTTTTCATGTCAATTCACAACAATATTAACTGTTAGTCTAATTAACCCATTTTTCTCATGTCAATTGAGAACAATGTTAACTATTAGTCTAATTAACCCTTTTTTCTCATGTCACCTGAGAACATTGTTAACTACTAGCCTAATTAACCCTTTTTTCCCATGTCAATTGAGAACAATGTTAATTATTAGTCCAATTAATACTTTTTTCTCATGTCAATTGAGAACCATGTTAACTATTAGTCTAATTAACCCTTTTTTCTCATGTCAATTGAGATCAATGTTAACTATTAGTCTAATTAACCCTTTTTTAGCATGTCAATTGAGAACAATGTTGACTATTAGTCTATTTAACCATTTTTTCTCATGTCAATTGAGAAAGATTTCAACTATTAGTCTAATTAACCCTTGTGTTCATGTTAATTGAGAACAATTTTAACTATTGGTCTAATTAACCCTTTTTTCGATGTCAAATGAGAACAACTTTAACTATTAGTCTAATTAACCCTTTTTTCTTTTGTCAATTGAGAACAATGTTAACTATTAGTCTAATTAACCCTTTTTCTCATGTCAATTGAGAGCAGTGTTAACTATTAGTCTAATTAACCCTTTTTTCTCATGTCAATTGAGAAGAATGTTGACTATTAGTCTATTTAACCATTTTTTCTCATGTCAATTGAGAAAGATTTCAAATATTAGTCTAATTAACCTTTTTTTCATGTCATTTGAGAACAATTTTGACTATTAGTCTAATTAACCCTTTTTTCCATGTCAATTGATAACAACGTTAACTATTGTTTTAATTAACCCTTTTTTCTCATGTCAATTGAGAACAATGTTGACTAGTAGTCGAATTAACCCTTTTTTCTCATGTCAATTGAGAAAGTTTTCAACTATTAGTCTAAATAACCCTTTTTTCATGTCAATTCAGAACAATATTAACTGTCAGTCTAATTAACCCATTTTTCTCATGTCAATTGAGAACAATGTTAACTATTAGTCTAATTAACCCTTTTTTCTCATATCAACTCAGAAAAATGTTAACTATTAGCCTAATTAACCCTTTTTTCTCATGTCAATTGAGAACAATGTTAATTATTAGTCTAATTAACCCTTTTTTCTCATGTAAATTGAGAACAATGTTAACTATTAGTCTAACTAACCCTTTTTTCTCATGTCAATTGAGAACAATGTTAATTATTAGTCTAATTAACCCTTTTTTCTCATGTAAATTGAGAACAATGTTAACTATTAGTCTAACTAACCCTTTTTTCTCATGTCAATTGAGAACAATGTTAACTATTAGTCTGATTAATACTTTTTTTCATGTCAATTGAGAACAAAGTTAACTTTTAGTTTAATTAACCATTTTGTCTCATTTCAATTGAGAAAATGTTAACTATTAGTCTAATTAACCCTTTTTTCCCCTGTCAATTGAGAACAATGTTAGCTATTATTCTTATTAACTGTTTTTTTTTCATTTAAATTGAGAACAATATTAAACATTAGTATAATTAACCCTTTTTTCTCATGTCAATTGGAAACAATAATAACAATTAGTCTAGTTAACCCTTTTTTCATGTCAATTGAGAACAATGTTAACTGTTAGTCTAAATAACCCATTTTTCTCATGTCAATTGAGATCAATGTTAACTATTAGTCTAATTAACCCTTTTTTCTCATATCAACTGAGAAAAATGTTAACTGTTAGCCTAATTAACCCTTTTTTCTCATGTCAATTGAGAACAATGTTAATTATTAGTCTAATTAACCCTTTTTTCTCATGTAAATTGAGAACAATGTTAACTATTAGTCTAACTAACCCTTTTTTCTCATGTCAATTGAGAACAATGTTAACTATTAGTCTGATTAATACTTTTTTTCATGTCAAATGAGAACAAAGTTAACTTTTAGTTTAATTAACCATTTTGTCTCATGTCAATTGAGAAAATGTTAACTATTAGTCTAATTAACCCTTTTTTCCCCTGTCAATTGAGAACAATGTTAGCTATTATTCTAATTAACTGTTTTTTCTCATTTAAATTGAGAACAATATTAAACATTAGTATAATTAACCCTTTTTTCTCATGTCAATTGAGAACCATGTTAACTATTAGTCGAATTAACCCTTTTTTCTCATGTCAATTGATTGCAATGTTAACTATTAGTCTAATTAACCCTTTTTCTCATGTTAATTGAGAAAGATTTCAACTATTATTCTAATTAACCCTTTTTTTAATGTCAATTGAGAACAATTTTAACTATTAGTCTAATTAACCCTTTTCCTCTTGTCAATTGAGAAAAATGTTAAATATTAGTCTAATTAACCCTTTTGTCTCATGTTAATTGAAAACAATGTTAACTATTAGTCTATTTAACCCTTTTTATCATGTCAATTGAGGACAATTTTAACTATTAGTCTAATTAACCCTTTTTTCATGTCAATTGAGAACAATGTTAGGTATTATTCTAATTAACCCTTTTTTCTCATCTCAATTTAGAACAATGTTAACAATTAGTCTAATTAACCCTTTTTTCATGTCAATTCAGAACAGTATTAACTGTTAGTCTAATTAACCCATTTATCTCATGTCAATTGAGAACAATGTTAACTATAAGTATAATTAATTCTTTTTTCTCATGTCAACTGAGAACAATGTTAACTTTTAGCCTAAGTAACCCTTTTTTCTCATGTCAATTGAGAACAATGTTAATTATTAGTCTAATTAACACTTTTTTCTCATGTCAATTGAGAACCATGTTAACTATTAGTCTAATTAACCCTTTTTTCTCATGTTAATTGAGAGCAATGTTAACTATTAGTCTAATTAACCCTTTTTTCTCATGTTAATTGAGAACAATGTTGACTATTAGTCTATTTAACCATTTTTTCTCGTGTCAATTGAGAAAGAATTCAGCTATTAGTCTAATTAACCCTTTTTTCATGTCATTTGAGAACAATTTTAACTATTAGTCTAATTAACCTTTTTTTTCCATGTCAATTAATAACAACGTTAACTATTATTTTAATTAACCCTTTTTTCTCATGTCAATTGAGAAAAATGTTGACTATTAGTCTAAATAACCCTTTTTTCATGTCAATTGAGAACAGTTTTAGCTATTAGTCTAATTAAACCCTTTTTCCATTTCAAATGAGAACAACGTTAACTATTAGTCTAATTAACCCCTTTTTTCATGTCAATTCAGAACAATATTAACTGTTAGTCTAATTAACCCATTTTTCTCATGTCAATTGAGAACAATGTTAACTATTAGTCTAATTAACCCTTTTTTTTCATGTCCACTTTGAACAATGTTAACTATTAGCCTAATTAACCCTTTTTTCTCATTTCAATTGAGAACAATGTTAATTATTAGTCTAATTAACCCTTTTTTCTCATTTCAATTGAGAGCCAAGTTAACTATTAGTCTAATTAACTCTTTTTTCTCATGTCAATTGAGAGCAATGTTAACTATTAGTCTAATTAACCCTTTTTTCTCATGTCAATTAAGAACAATGTTGACTATTAGTTTATTTAACCTTTTTTTCTCATGTCAATTGAGAAAGATTTCAACTATTAGTCTAATTAATCCTTTTTTCATGCCAATTGAGAACAATGTTGACTATTAGTCTAATTAACCCTTTTTTCTCATGTCAATTGGGAAAGATTTCAACTATTGGTCTAAATAACCTTTTTTTTCATGTTAATTGAGAACAGTTTTAACTATTAGTCTAATTAACCCTTTTTTCAATGTCAAATGAGAACAACTTTAACTATTAGTCTAATTAACCCTTTTTTCTCTTGTCAACTGAGAACAATTTTAACTATTAGTCTAATTAATCCTTTTTTCAATGTCAAATGAGAACAACTTTAACTATTAGTCTAATTAACCCTTTTTCTCATGTCAATTGAGAACAATGTTGACTATTAGTTTATTTAACCTTTTTTTCTCATGTCAATTGAGAAAGATTTCAACTATTAGTCTAATTAACCGTTTTTTTTCATGTCAATTGAGAACAATGTTAACTATTAGTCTAATTAATCATTTTTTCTCATGTCAATTGAGAACAATGTTAAATATTAGTCTAATTAACCCTTTTTTCTCATGTCAATTGAGAACAATGTTATCTATTAGTCTAATTAACCCTTTTTTCTCATGTCAATCGAAAACAATGTTAACTATTAGTCTAATTAACCCTTTTTTCTCATGTCAATTGAGAAAAATGTTAGCTATTAGTCTAACTAACCCTTTTTTCATGTCAATTGAGAACAATGTTAGCTTTTAGTCTATTTAACCCTTTTTATCATGTCAATTGAGGACAATTTTAACTATTAGTCTAATTAACCCTTTTTTCATGTCAATTGAGAACAATGTTAGGTATTATTCTAATTAACCCTTTTTTCTCATATCAATTTAGAAAAATGTTAAATATTAGTCTATTTAATCCTTTTTATCATGTCAATATAGGACAATTTTAACTATTAGTCTAATTAACCCTTTTTTCATGTCAATTGAGAACAATGTTAGGTATTAGTCTAATTAACCCTTTTTTTCATGTCAATTCAGAACAGTATTAACTGTTAGTCTAATTAACCCATTTATCTCATGTCAATTGAGAACAATGTTAACTATAGGTCTAATTAATTCTTTTTTCTCATGTCAACTGAGAACAATGTTAACTATTAACCTAATTAACTCTTTTTTCATGTCAATTGAGAACAATGTTAATTATTAGTCTAATTAACACTTTTTTCTCATGTCAATTGAGAACCATGTTAACTATTAGTCTAATTAACCCTTTTTTCTCATGTTAATTGAGAGCAATGTTAACTATTAGTCTAATTAACCCTTTTTTCTCATGTCAATTGAGAGCAATGTTAACTATTAGTCTAATTAATCCTTTTTTCTCATGTCAATTGAGAACAATGTTGACTATTAGTCTATTTAACCATTTTTTTTCATGTCAATTGAGAAATATTTCAACTATTAGTCTAATTAACCTTTTTTCATGTCATTTGAGAACAATTTTAACTATTAGTCTAATTAACCCTTTTTTCCATGTCAATAGATAACAACTTTAACTATTATTTTAATTAACTCTTTTTTCTCATGTCAATTGAGAACAATGTTGACTATTAGTCGAATCAACCCTTTTTTCTCATGTCAATTGAGAACGATTTCAACTATTAGTCTAAATAACCCTTTTTTCATGTCAATTGAGAACAGTTTTAGATATGAGTCTAATTAACCCTTTTTCCATGTCAAATAAGAACAATGTTAACTATTAGTCTAATTAAACCCTTTTTTCATGTCAATTCAGAACAATATTAACTGTTAGTCTAATTAACCCATTTTCCTCATGTCAACTGAGAACAATGTTAACTACTAGACTAATTAACCCTTTTTTCCCATGTCAATTGAGAACAATGTTAATTATTAGTCTAATTAACACTTTTTTCTCATGTCAATTGAGAACCATGTTAACTATTAGTCTAATTAACCCTTTTTTCTCATGTCAATTGAGAGCAATGTTAACTATTAGTCTAATTAACCGTTTTTTATCATGTTAATTGATAACAATGTTGACTATTAGTCTATTTAAACATTTTTTCTCATGTCAATTGAGAAAGATTTCAACTATTAGTCTAATTAACCCTTGTGTTCATGTTAATTGAGAACAATTTTAACTATTGGTCTAATTAACCCTTTTTTCCATGTCAAATGAGAACAACTTTAACTATTAGTCTAATTAACCCTTTTTTCTTTTGTCAACTGAGAACAATGTTAACTATTAGTCTAATTAACCCTTTTTCTCATGTCAATTGAGAGCAGTGTTAACTATTAGTCTAATTAACCCTTTTTTCTCATGTCAATTGAAAAGAATGTTGACTATTAGTCTATTTAACCATTTTTTCTCATGTCAATTGAGAAAGATTTCAAATATTAGTCTAATTAACCTTTTTTCATGTCATTTGAGAACAATTTTGACTATTAGTCTAATTAACCCTTTTTTCCATGTCAATTGATAACAACGTTAACTATTGTTTTAATTAACCCTTTTTTCTCATGTCAATTGAGAACAATGTTGACTAGTAGTCGAATTAACCCTTTTTTCTCATGTCAATTGAGAAAGTTTTCAACTATTAGTCTAAATAACCCTTTTTTCATGTCAATTCAGAACAATATTAACTGTCAGTCTAATTAACCCATTTTTCTCATGTCAATTGAGAACAATGTTAACTATTAGTCTAATTAACCCTTTTTTCTCATATCAACTCAGAAAAATGTCTAACTAACCCTTTTTTCATGTCAATTGAGAACAATGTTAGCTTTTAGTCTATTTAACCCTATTATTATTCTAATTAACTAATCAAGTTAATTCTATTAAACTAATCAAGTCATTTGAGAGCAATGTTAACTATTAGTGTAATTAACCCTTTTTTTCATGTCAATTGATAATGATTTCAACTATTAGTCTAATTAACCCTTTTTTCATGTCAATTGAGAAAAATGTTAACTATTAGTCTAATTAACCCTTTTTTCTCATGTCAACTGAGAATAATGTTAATTATTAGTCTAACTAACTCTTTTTTTTCATGTCAATTGAGAACAATGTTAACTATTAGTCTAATTAATACTATTTTTCATGTCAATTGAGAACAATGTTAACTTTTAGTCTAATTAGCCATTTTGTCTCATGTAAATTGAGAAAATGTTAACTATTAGTCTAAATAACCCTTTTTTCCCCTGTCAATTGAGAACAATGTTAGTCTAAAACATTAGTCTAATTAACCCTTTTTTCTCATGTCAATTGGAAACAATAATAACAATTAGTCTAGTTAACCCTTTTTTCATGTCAATTGAGAACAATGTCAACTGTTATTCTAATTAACCCCCTTTTTCTCATGTCAATTGAGAACAATGTTAAGTATTAGTCTAATTAACCCTATTTCTCATGTCAACTGAGAACAAGGTTAATTATTAGTCTAATTAACCCTTTTTTCTCATGTCAATTGAGAACCATGTTAACTATTAGTCGAATTAACCCTTTTTCTCATGTCAATTGAGAGCAATGTTAACTCTTAGTCTAGTTAACCCTTTTTTCTCTTGTTAATTGAGAAAGATTTCAACTATTAGTCTAATTAACCCTTTTTTCATGTCAATTGAGATCAATTTTAACTATTAGTCTAATTAGCCCTTTATGTCTCATGTCAATTGAGAAAAATTTTAACTATTAGTCTAATAAACCCTTTTTTCTCATGTTAATTGAGAACAATATTAACTATTAGTCTAATTAACCCTTTTTTTCACGTCAATTGAGGACAATTTTAACTATTAGTCTAGTTAACCCTTTTTTCATGTCAATTGAGAACAATGTTAGCTATATTTCTATTTAACCCTTTTTTCACATGTCAATTGAGAACAATTTTAAACATTAGTCTAATTAACCCTTTTTTCTCATATCAATTTAGAACAATGTTAACAATTAGTCTAATTAACCCTTTTTTCATGTCAATTCAGAACAGTATTAACTGTTAGTCTAATTAACCCATTTATCTCATGTCAATTGAGAACAATAATAACTATAGGTCTAATTAACCCTTTTTTCTCATGTCAACTGAGAACAGTGTTAACTATTAGCCTAATTAATTTTTTTTCTCATTTCAATTGAGAACAATATTAATTATTAGTCTAATTAACACTTTTTTCTCATGTCAATTGTGAACCATGTTAACTATTAGTCTAATTAACCCTTTTTTCTCATGTCAATTGAGAGCAATGTTAACTATTAGTCTAATTAAACCTTTTTTCTCATGTCAATTGAGAACAATGTTGACTATTAGTCTAAATAACCATTTTTTCTCAAGTCAATTGAGAAAGATTTCAACTATTAGTCTAATTAACCCTTTTTTCATGTCATTTGAGAACAATTTTAACTATTAGTCTAATTAACCCTTTTTTCCGTGTAAATTGATAACAACAATAACTATTATTTTAATTAACCCTTTTTTCTCATGTCAATTGAGAACAATGTTGACTATTAGTTGAATTAACCCTTTTTTCTCATGTCAATTGAGAAAGATTTCAACTATTAGTCTAAATAACCCTTTTTTCATGTCGATTGAGAACAGTTTTAGCTATTAGTCTAATTAACCCTTTTTCCATGTCAAATGAGAACAACTTTAACTATTAGTCTAATTAATCCTTTTTTCGTAGGTCAATTCAGAACAATGTTGACTATTAGTCTAATTAACCCTTTTTTCTCATGTCAATTGAGAAAGATTTTAACTATTAGTCTAAATAACCCTTTTTTTATGTTAATTGAGAACAGTTTTAACTATTAGTCTAATTAACCCTTTTTTCCATGTCAAATGAGAACAACTTTAACTATTAGTCTAATTAACCCTTTTTTCTCTTGTCAATTGAGAACAATGTTAACTATTAGTCTAATTAATCCTTTTTTCTTATGTCAATTGAGAACAATGTTAACTATTAGTCTAATTAATCATTTTTTTTCATGTCAATTGAGAACAATGTTAAATATTAGTCTAATTAACCCTTTTTCCCATGTAAATTGATAACAACAATAACTATTATTTTAATTAACCCTTTTTTCTCATGTCAATTGAGAACAATGTTGGGTATTAGTCGAATTAACCCTTTTTTCTCATGTCAATTGAGAAAGATTTCAACTATTAGTCTAAATAACCCTTTTTTTATGTCGATTGAGAACAGTTTTAGCTATTAGTCTAATTTACCCTTTTTCAATGTCAAATGAGAACAACTTTAACTATTAGTCTAATTAATCCTTTTTTCGTAGGTCAATTCAGAACAATGTTGACTATTAGTCTAAATAACCCTTTTTTCATGTTAATTGAGAACAGTTTTAACTATTAGTCTAATTAACCCTTTTTTCCATGTCAAATGAGAACAACTTTAACTATTAGTCTAATTAACCCTTTTTTCTCTTGTCAACTGAGAACAATTTTAACTATTAGTCTAATTAATCCTTTTTTCTTATGTCAATTGAGAACAATGTTAACTATTAGTCTAATTAATCATTTTTTCTCATGTCAATTGAGAACAATGTTAAATATTAGTCTAATTAACACTTTTTTCTCATGTCAATTGAGAACAATGTTATCTATTAGTCTAATTAACCCTTTTTTCTCATGTCAATCGAAAACAATGTTAACTATTAGTCTAATTAACCCTTTTTTCTCATGTCAATTGAGAATAATGTTAGCTATTAGTCTAACTAACCCTTTTTTCATGTCAATTGAGAACAATGTTAGCTATTATTCTATTTAATCCTTTTTCTCATGTCAATTGAGAACAATTTTAAACATTAGTCTAATTAACCCTTTTTTCTGATGTCAATTGAAAACAATAATAACAATTACTCTAATTAACCCTTTTCTTATGTCAATTGAGAATAATGTTAACTGTTAGTCTAATTAGCCCATTTTTCTCATGTCAAATGAGAACAATGTTAACTATTAGTCTAACTAACCGTTTTTTCTCATGTCAACTGAGAACAATGTTAATTATTAGTCTAATTAACCCTTTTTTCTCATGACAATTGAGAACAATGTTAACTAATAGTCGAATTAACCCTTTTTTGTCATGTCAATTGAGAGCAATGTTACTATTAGTCTCATTAACCCTTTTTTCTCATGTTAATTGAGAAAGATTTCAACTATTAGTCTAATTAATCCTTTTTTTTCATGTCAATTGAGAACAATGTTGACTATTAGTCTATTTAACCATTTTTCTCATGTCAATTGAGAAAAATTTCAACTATTAGTCTAATTAACCTTTTTTTTTCATGTCATTTGAGAACAATTTTAACTATTTGTCTAATTAACCCTTTTTTCCATGTCAATTGATAACAACAATAACTATTATTTTAATTAACCCTTTTTTCTCATGTCAATTGAGAACTATGTTGACTATTAGTCGAATCAACCGTTTTTTCTCATGTCAATTGAGAACGATTTCAACTATTAGTCTAAATAACCCTTTTTTCATGTCAATTGAGAACAGTTTTAGATATGAGTCTAATTAACACTTTTTACATGTCAAATAAGAACAATGTTAACTATTAGTCTAATTAAACCCTTTTTTCATGTCAATTCAGAACAATATTAACTGTTCGTCTAATTAACCCATTTTTCTCATGTCAATTGAGAACAATGTTATTTATTAGTCTAATTAACCCTTTTTTCTCATGTCAACTGAGAACAATGTTAACTACTAGCCTAATTAACCCTTTTTTCTCATGTCAATTGAGAACAATGTTAATTATTAGTCTAATTAACCCTTTTTTCTCATTTCAATTGAGAACCATGTTAACTATTAGTCTAATTAACCCTTTTTTCTCATGTCAATTGAGAGAAATGTTAACTATTAGTCTAATTAACCCTTTTTTCACATGTTAATTGAGAACAATGTTGACTATTAGTCTATTTAACCATTTTTTCTCATGTCAATTAAGAAAGATTTCAACTATTAGTCTAATTAACCCTTTTTTCTCATGTCAATTGAGAACAATGTTGACTTTTAGTCTAATTAACCCTTTTTTCTCATGTCAATCGAGAAAGATTTCAACTATTAGTCTAAATAACCCTTTTGTTCATGTTAATTGAGAACAATTTTAACTATTGGTCTAATTAACCCTTTTTTCCATGTCAAATGAGAACAACTTTAACTATTAGTCTAATTAACCCTTTTTTCTTTTGTAAATTGAGAACAATGTTAACTATTAGTCTAATTAATCCTTTTTTCTTATGTCAATTGAGAACAATGTTAACTATTAGTCTAATTAATCCTTTTTTCTCATGTCAATTGAGAACAATGTTATCTATTAGTCTAATTAACCCTTTTTTCTCATGTCAATCGAGAACAATGTTAACTATTAGTCTAACTAGCCCGTTTTTTTCATGTAAATTGAGAACAATGTTAATTATAAGTCTAACTAACCCTTTTTCTCTTGTCAGATGAGAAAAATGTTAACTATTAGTCTAATTAACCCTTTTTTGCATGTTAATGTATAACAATGTTAACTATCAGTCTAATTAACCCTTTTTTCTCATGTCAATCGAGAACAATCTTAACTATTAGTCTAATTGACCCTTTTTTATGTCAATCTAGAACAATGTTAACAATTAGTCTAATAAACCCTTTTTTTCATGTCAATTCAGAACAGTATTAACTGTTAGTCGAATTAACCCATTTATCTCATGTCATTGAGAACAATGTTAACTATAAGTCTAATTAACCCTTTTTCCCCTGTCAACTGAGAACAATGTTAACTATTAGCCTAATTAACCCTTTTTTCTCATGTAAATTGAGAACAATGTTAATTATTAGTCTAATTAAACTTTTTTCTCATGTCAATTGAGAACCATGTTAACTATTAGTCTAATTAACCCTTTTTTCTCATGTCAATTGAGAGCAATGTTAACTATTAGTCTAATTAACCCTTTTTTCTCATGTCAATTGAGAACAATGTTGACTATTAGTCTATTTAACCATTTTTTCTCATGTCAATTGAGAAAGATTTCAAATATTAGTCTAGTTAACCCTTTTTTTATGTCATTTGAGAACAATTTTAACTAGTAGTCTAATTAACCCTTTTTTCCATGTCAATTGATAACAACGTTAACTATTATTTTAATTAACCCTTTTTACTCATGTCAATTGAGAACAATGTTGACTATTAGTCAAATTAACACTTTTTTTCTCATGTCAATTGAGAAAGTTTTCAACTATTAGTCTAAATAGCCCTTTTTTCATGTCAATTGAGAATAGTTTTAGCTATTAGTCTAATGAACCCTTTTTCCATGTCAAATGAGAACAACATTAACTATTAGTCTAATTAACCCCTTTTTTCATGTCAATTCAGAACAATATTAACTGTCAGTCTAATTAACCCATTTTTCTCATGTCAATTGAGAACAATGTTAACTATTTTTCTAATTAACCCTTTTTTCTCATGTCAACTGAGAAAAATGTTAACTATTAACCTAAATAACCCTTTTTTCTCATTTCAATTGAGAACAATGTTAATTATTAGTCTAATTAACCCTTTTTTCTCATTTCAATTGAGAACCATGTTAACTATTAGTCTAATTAACCCTTTTTTCTCATGTCAATTGACAGCAATGTTAACTATTAGTCTAATTAACCCTTTTTTCTCATGTCAATTGAGAACAATGTTGATCATTAGTCTATTTAACCATTTTTTCTCATCTCAATTGAGAAAGATTTCAACTATTAGTCTAATTAACCATTTTTTCTCATGTCAATTGAGAACAATGTTGACTATTAGTCTAATTAACCCTTTTTTCTCATTTCAGTTGAGAAAGATTTCAACTATTAGTCTAAATAACCCTTTTTTTCATATTAATTGAGAACAGTTTCCATGTCAAATGAGAACATTTTTAACTATTAGTCTAATTAACCCTTTTTTTCTTGTCAATTGAGAACAATGTTAACTATTAGGCTAATTAATCCTTTTTTCTTATGCCAATTGAGAACAATGTTAACTATTTAATAATTATTAAACAATGTTAAATAAATATTTCTTCATTTTTGATAGATTTCCATTTATATAATGGGAGGAGGCGAGTTGAATCATTATAGACATTCAGTGCATGGAAGTGTTTATTTAATATATTTCCATTTATATACTGGGAGGAGGCGAGTTGAATCATTATAGACATTCAACACATAGAATAAGTGTTTATTTAATATGTGAGTTTTGTTTTTGCTTATTTATTTATATTTTTTTCTTTTTTTCTTTCTCTTTATGTGTTTAGTATGTTTTATTGTGATGTAAGTTAAGTTTTTTTATTTTATTTATTTATTTTATTTATTTTTTTCCGTTGAGAAAGGCTCCCGGATGTGGGGCCGAAATATTCGAAGCTTTTGTGCATAATTAATTGTTTTGTATTTCACTGTTTCATAGAACATTAAAACCCGTTTTTATTGTTTAAAAATTTTAATGTTAACTATTAGTCTAATTAATCATTTTTTCTCACGTCAAATGAGAACAATGTTAAATATTAGTCTAATTAACCCTTTTTTCTCCTGTCAATTGAGAACAATGTTAGCTATTAGTCTAACTAACCCTTTTTTCATGTCAATTGAGAACAATTTTAGCTATTATTCTATTTAACTCTTTTTTCTCGTGTCAATTGAGAACAATATTAAAAATCAGTCTAATTAACCCTTTTTTCATGTCAATTGAGAATGATGTTAACTGTTAGTCTAATTAACTCCTTTTTCTCATGTCAATTGAGAACAATGTTGACTATTAGTCTAATTAACCCTTTATTCTCATGTCAATTGAGAACCATGTTAACTATTAGTCTAATTAACCCTTTTTTCTCATGTCATTTGAGAGCAATGTTAACTATTAGTGTAATTAACCCTTTTTTTCATGTCCATTGAGAATGATTTCAACTATTAGTCTAATTAACCCTTTTTTTCATGTCAATTGAGAAAAATGTTAACTATTAGCCTAATTAACCCTTTTTCTCATGTTAATTGAGAAAAATGTTAACTATTAGTCTAACTAACCCTTTTTTCTCATGTAAATTGAGAACAATGTTAACTATCAGTCTAACTAACCCTTTTTTCTCATGTCAGTTGAGAACAATGTTAACTATTAGTTTAATTAACCCTTTTTTTCATGTTAATGTATAACAATGTTAACTATTAGTCTAATTAAGCCTTTTTTCTCATGTCAATTGAGAACAATGTTAACTATTAGTCTAATTGACCCTTTATTCATGTCAATTGAGAACAATGTTAACTATTAGTCTAATTAACCCTTTTTGTCTTATGTCAGTTGAAAACAATGTTAACTTTTAGTCTAATTAACCCTTTTTTTCATGTCAATTGAGAACAATGTTAACTGTTAGTGTAATTAACCCCTTTTTCTCATGTCAATTGAGAACAATGTTAACTATTGTTCTAATTAACCCTTTTTTATCGTGTCAATTGAGAACAATGTTAACTATTAGTCTAATTTACTCTATTTTCTCTTGTCAATTGAGAGAAATTCTAAAAATAAATATATATTTCCCAGTCCTCTGGTCGCATGTTTACTTGTTTCTGTGTCGGTCTAAAAAGTAGGTTAAATTCATGTATATGCTCAGAGTAAATGGTTTTTTCTACTATATAGGTCATGGCTCTGGTATGTGTAAAGTCATAGACTATTTTTAGATCTAAGGTGGCGTGAATAGATGCATTAATACTCCTTTTTAAGTGACCAAAAAAATGGAGGACAACAAGGCCCCTTTCCACGCTCATTTTTTTCCAAAGTAACCCGATCAAAACTTTGAGAAAGCAATTTTGTTCAGCATGGTCGAAAAATATAATAACTATGTCTTTGAGGATGATTCAATCCCCCAAAGTCCCCAGGAGAAGTGCTGCAAGTAATAAACTTTTCCCAATGTTTACATATAGCATTTGTTATTGGGAAGCATACAGACATTTTCAGGGGGATTTTTCGCTGGTTGGGGGGGAGGACGGGTCGGTTGTTACTTGGGAGGATCTTTCCATGGAGAAAGTCTTCATGGGGAAATAGAAATTGCTCTGAAGGAGGCAGACGGATTTCCCAAAATTATTTAACAAACGATCTTAAGTTAAATTAAAAAACAAGCTTTTCAACTGAAAATAAGGAGCAACATCAAAACTTAAAACGAAAAGAAATTATTACGTACATGATTGGGTTCACCCCCTAGTCAATACCTTGCTCTTTACGCTGAAGTTTTTTAGTACTTTCATAAGAGCTATTTATTTTAATTAACGGCCTTTTTGATTAAGGGATCATTTTAAAGAATTGGAACTAAATTTAAACTTTAGCGTAAAGAGCGAGGTATTGACTAGGGGGCGAACTCCCTAATATACGTATTAGAAATATATAAATATAGAAGTTCGGTACGGAAGACGATTTGTAACTTACGTATATTTATTACTAAGAAAAACATTTGTAAATAAAATTAAAGAAATTTCGAGAAAGCCATTTAACCAAAAAAAGTAAAATTAATATGCAAATTTCGTTTTAATTATTCATGTACGGTGAGCCAAAATCAAAACCTGCATTAATTCAAAGTTGTTTAGAAATTAATTAAAAAAGCTAGTTTTTTAACTGAAAGTAGGGGGCAACATTAAAACTTAAAACGAACAGAAATTATTCCGTATATTAAAGGGGCTGTCCCCTCCTCAACGCCTCTTTTTTACACTAATTTTTTTGTTTTTTTTAAATAGAGTTGTGAGAAAGAGTCAAACTTTAGCGTAAAGAGTGATGCATTGATGAGGGGAAAGCTCCTTTCATATACAGAATAATTTCAGTTTGTTTTAAGTTTTAATGTTGCTCCTTACTTTTAGTTTAAAAAACTTTTTTTTTTAAATAATCGAGTAAGGAACAGCCAATGACCTTTAACTCGCTCTTGGGTGGATTTTTCTGTTCTAAATTTGATAGAAATTGCATTTTAGGTCATCACTTAGTTTTTGTTTATTAGGAAAAGTTTGAAACCTCGGGTCTCCTAATGTATGTACATTTATGATCTCCAAGCTGCATTTCCGTATATATTTGACTTTACGGAGTTTCAGCTCAATTGACTTCAATTTACATAATGGTTAAAATCCTTGAAATATCTGTCGGAAACATATCCCAAAATGTACAACAAGCGATAAGTTGCATATCTTTTATAATAGATACTAAATACCTCACACTTTCAGGGAGCATAACTTAAGAAATTTTCGAGAATATACCCCCTCCAATTCATACCCCTTGAATGTAATGTGTTGCTAGAACTAGTCAGTCATGACCTGACTAGTATAAACTTCCCCCTAAGATGGATCAATATTAAAAACTAAATTTTTTTGTTCTTTCTTTTTATGATTTGTTTTTTCTCTGTTTTTTTTTCTTGGTTGATTGAAAATATAAAATATCCTTGGGCAAGTTGCAAAAATCTGGATATTTGGGGACGTAAATAGTACCCCTACTCTGCTTTCAAATGCACAGATAGGGAAATTAACGTAGGGAAAATAGCATTGAATTTCAAGCGCACAGATAGGGAAATTAACATAAGGATTTCAAGCACAGCCATATCTCTTTTCCCATAGGATTTCAAGCGTACTTATAGGGAAAATAACATAGAGTTTCAAAGGCAGCCCTCTGACGTCACGCGACACACCTATTTCTAGGCGCCATTCCCGTCCTTGGCAAGAGTTCAAAGGTTGGGTGACCATAAACCCCTTTGTTCTTTTACAAAATACATATCCCTTTTCCCGTAGAATTTAAAACGCATGCCCTCTGACGTCATGGCATCCATAGGGAAAATAGCATTGGATTTCTACCGCAGACCTGGGACGTCTCACCTGTTAAACTTCCTGTCCTTGGCAAGGTTAGGTGGCACACCTTTTTCCCTGTTTCTAGGAAAAATCATGTCTAGACACGTTCCAAGGTGGTTGAACTCCCTGGCGTTGTTTTTAGTCAAAATTCCTAGATAGCAAACTCCCCTACGATGTTTTTTCAGACATATCCCCTACCTAGCGAAACGCCACTGCGATTCTTTTCTAGACATATCTCCTACATAGCAACACTCTCCCACAATGCTTTTCTAGGAAAAATTCCCAGGTGTCAGAAATCTCCTGTGTTAATGCTATGCAAAATCATGTCTAGACACGTTCCCAATTGGTTGAAACCCCCTGCAAAGCTTTTTTAGGCAAAAACATACCTCCCCAAAATATGATATATATAGAGCGGCTAGAGACATTTCCTCATCAGTATTCTTTTGAAGCTAAATTGTCACACAACAAACTGTAAAAACCGAATATGTCTCGTTCATATCGAGAAGTAAGTGTATTTCTGTGTTAGAACTTTTCCTATCTCCAGGTATTTGCTAATCGAGAGCAAGCCTCTACCCCCTAGCCCCCCTCCTCTTCCAAACCCAACTCCATACACACCGCATTGTTTATACTCGTTTTAAAGCTTATAATACCCTCTTTTCCTCGTGTATCAACCCCAACCTTCCAGCCCTCTTTTGATAACAATTAATCTTTTCAAAAGAAATTATTCTTTTCGTCAAAAAAGTACTATTTATGCAATCTTGTATTTCCCCCTCATGCCTTTAAAATATTAGCAAAGAGTCCATCAAATGTGTCAAATCTATCGTGCATGCTTTGCCTAAAATCGGCATCTGTCGTGAATTTTGCCAGAACCCTCTCAATGGGTGTCTGGTAAACAAGGAAGGGTTATTGTAAGGTTTGAAGGCTTTTGTATAATTCTATGTCTGAATTTTCTCAGCAAAATCAATGTGTAATAGTCACATTTTAGGCCTGGAAATTGCATGTAAGGATGGGACAATAAAAACATTTATTCTAGACAAAAATCTAGTTTTCAAGCTGCTTACTGCATATAAATGGTAAAAGCAATGTGTATCCCACTCCAATTTGATAGGGCTCCCATATGATCCATGACTACAGAAAAACTATTGTCTGGCATTTTTTACCCTTTAGTCTTCGGTTTATTTTCCATTTTTTAAATTCCTGTGTATAAAAAAAGATTGCTTATTATTTCTATTTCGTGCTTTCTTGAAAAGGAGGGGAAGACTTGCCCTTGGAACCTATTATTTTTTTGTAATGCATTTAAACATTTCTAGCGCATTAGTGTCTACTATAGGGAGAACATCGTACATGAGTTACTACTTGATGTTATACCATTTGGCAGCGGGATTCTATCCACGCCCGAGACCTTAAGCGGGTTTTATAGCAAAACTAAGGTTTCCAAGTTTTACCCTCCGGGAAAAGAAGGGGTGGGTCCATTTAAATGCTCTTATTTTTGAATTCATGGATTTTATCTGCTCTTTAGGTTTAAGGGAATTTCATAAAAATCATACTTCCACTAATTTATTTTCTTCCGTAACAGGGAGTCATTATTTTACACTAAATTTTCTCTTTTTTTAGAATTGCCCAGCTCTCGCTCTTCCCAAAAAGCGAGACAGAGTGGGCGAAGCAACCCCTGTAAGGGCATCAGTCATTAAATATGCTCCCCTTTCCGGACTGGCAATGCCCGTGCAACCCATGGATTCCCTTCAAGAGAAGGCCAACCCTATCAGGGCAATGCCTATGCAACCCTTGGCTCCCCGTGAAAAGAAGCCCAGCCCTTCCAGGGCTGTGCCATCCAGAGCGCCTTCCAGACAAGCGATGCCTGCACAAGCTCCATCCGCGCAAGCCCCTATGCAGCCAGGTAGAAAATTGAAGAGAGAGTGGGCGGTTAACTACAAAAAGGTGACCCCCAATGGCTCATCTGTGCAAGCCAGTGACATTGCTGCCGATTCCGCACATCCTACTGACATTGCTGGCCCGGCTGAAAAGGAGCCTGACGTCACCACCCCGTCCATCCTCCAACATGCACACCCAGGATCTTCTGGGGCCCAAGTGCAGCCTGAATTTGGACATGTAAGCTTTTTTACCTCAAATTTCTACCTGGTTACAGAAATGTCTAACTATTTTTTTCAACTTTTTAGGTCTTTAGTTTCGCCATTTTTCAGAACAGTAAAAGCTTGTCAGCGATAGTAAACGACATTTCTCGCTATTTTTTCAACCTAATAATCATATTTTTCACTTATTTCCAGTTTACTGTTAGAGAGCCTTTCATCTCACCATTTCAAGCTAATAATCCAATTTTTACATGTAAAAGAAATTATACTTTTCTAATCTTCAAACTTTCCTATTATCTCATTTTCTTTGTGCTATGGAAATATCTAAAGAAAATCGTTTTCAGATTTTTAGGCCTTTCTTTTCCTACCTTATATTTCCTACCTAGTAATTCTTTAGTTTTGACTTTTTTGTTAGAGGTCTCTAAATAAAGCTTGTCAGAGACACTAAAAAAGTTTTTTAGCTCACTATAGACATTCTCCCCCATTTTTTGGCTTTGAAAGGGATTTTTAAGCTAATATTGGCAAAGGAACTGGACAGGTAGAGGAAGCCTCAGATGAAATACTGGCCTGGGCCGAAGAATTTCTGGCCAAATTGCCAGAACCAAATCACCTTCGGTAAGTTTTGCAAGACTATTTTTTATAAAAGAGTATAGCACTAGTTTGGGCAAACCTTTCAATGCTTCATAATACATACAAAAGTTCTACTATGGAAGGGTCATTCCATTTATATCAGTAGTTGGGACATAGAACGCCTTTGCATTCCAATGAGTAGTGGAGGTCTACAGTTCCAAGAGGGCATGGTATCCCATCATAATTTACTGATACGTTCCAATGAGTTGTGGGGCTCTATGAATTCCAAGAGGACATGGTACCCCTTCATAGTGCTATGAGTAGTAGGGGTCTACAACCACCATCTCAAGGGACCTAAAACCTATACGAGAATATAGAGAGATCATAAATATGCAAGAGGTCCTGGAGAATAGCTAATACGAGGGGGTTTAAGTGGAGGGGCGAGTCCTGCAAGTGTACTTGATTTAAACAGTTTTGTGATGGATCTCGGCCTCAATATTGACTGTCAATTTGTAGATCATTTACCTGCTAACGAGGTCAATAGGGTGATAAAAGCGCCCGCCCCTCACAGTGATATGAAACAAAGTGGAGCTGGCTCACCCCCAGCGTTACTAGAGTGGTATTTAGCGGATACAGTTTTGAGCCATATTCATGTATATAGGGCCGAGTTTTGTGACCCGTTTAATTCCCTGTCATGTGGTACTATTCAAACGGACCCCATAGAAACCGCACACCTCTACTTCATCATGATTCGGGAACTTCTCAAAAACATTTACGAGAGCTGGGAGGGCGGGATTCATTAAAAGCATCCATCACATTTAAAATTATTTTTTTTATTGCAAGTTTGGGTGTTTTGCGTGACCATCATATTCAAACAAGAATGCAGACACTACACCGAGGACTGCATAATTTTGAGGGTGTGTTTTCGAATTGGGTGGGTGAAATTTTTAATAGGATGAAGGGCCATAATGAGAAAGGGAGTGGTTTATCGGTTTTATTTTTAGAAAGATTAGAATTAAACATTACTAACTTTAAAAGGGAATTTGCTTTGAGATGGGGGGGGTAAAAAAATATAATAGTAATTTAAAAGCCACTAAAGGTGTACAACACTTTCGTTTTTACACAGGCTTGGAGTGTTTCAAGCATTCAGTCCTTGTAGCGGGTCATAAACCTCTGCAAAAGGACGCTAGTAAGACGGATTTTGACGATTGGGCAGTAAATGGGAAAGAGGGTTTTGATTTTACAAAACCAAATTTTAATTTTTTAAGGGGGCATTATCCAGTAACGCTTAAAGGGATTGATATTTTTGAAAAGGCTAATGAACACTTAAAAGTTGGGGTAACAGTTTTAAAGTTTGATGAAGAATTTGAAGATTGGGAACTTTGTGATAAAAAAGGGGTAATTTATTCTCTAAGTGCACCGTCCATTGATTCAGTGAAACACTGGGTATGGATCCTCTACGAACCTGCCAATAATCCTGAATCAATTGGATACTTTTTCCCGATTCGAAATATTAGCAGGGTTTTAAATGAGGGTAAAAATTTTAATCAAGGGAAGACCTCTCATTACTGCCCATTATGTCTATCTGGATTTTATAATGAATTAAAATTAAACAATCATTTGAGACACTGCAAGCGTCATGGGTACCAGTCTGTGGAAACGGTTTCAGGGGACAATGCTACCTTGCGGATCAAAAGCTTTCAGAACACACTCTTACAGAGCAACAAGGTGTCATTTAACATTGAGGCTGCTCTCACGGATGTGTGGGATCCGTCAAATTCGAATCATGTGAAAAAACACGAAGCCATTGCGATCTCTTTTGCGCACACGCGGAGAGATTCAAGTAATACCATGCAATTGGTAGATTTTTTGCGACGCTGGGTGGACAGGATTTTGTTTGCACGGCTATGGTTGCTCTCATTAAAACAGCAAATGAGGCAATTTCACGGCTGCGTCATACACACTATCCAATGAATATATCATCAGAGGACGAGCTGGCAATCAAAAATCAAGATATTTGTTGGGTTTGCTAGAAAAAATTTAATGAGGGGGATGCGAAAACCCGGGATCATGATCATTTATACCAAGAAATTTCATCAAGGGGAAGTACCTTTCGGGGGGTCGCTCATAAATCGTGTAATTTAAATACTAGGCAGCAATACTTTTTACCGGTTTACATACACAATTCCAACTATGATTTAAAATTCATATTACCAGCATTGGCATGATTGCAGAAAGGTGAAGTTGTAGATGGCGCATGGATAGATGATTCTTTTTCATATAACATCATACCAAAATCATCTGACAAGCTAATAGTCTTAGAATTTAAATGGCAAATATTTTATAATGGTAATACGTGTTGGAATAAAATCCGTTTCCTTGATTCTTTTAGTTTCTTCCCTAAATCCCTAAGCCAACTCATTCAAGTAAAAAAAACCGAAAATTTTAATAGTTTTCCCCTCCTCAAACAGCATTCTCCTAGACGAGGAACTGTATGATTTTTTAACACGTAAGGGCATATATTCGTACGAGTACTACAGCTCCGCTACGAAGTTAAATGAGGAAAAATTACCGCCCATCGCAGAGTTTTATGATTCACTTCGCGATCGTCAATGCACCACTGCCGATTACGAATTTGCCAAGGGTGTTATGGCAAAGTGAGAGTGTAAAAATGGGTGGGATTACTGTAAAATGTATCTGGCAAGTTATGTTTTGAAGTTGTTGGATATTGCCTCTAAAAACACGGACAAAATTCATGAAGAATTCGGTCTGGATTGGAGGTATTATTTTTCCAATCCTCTTTTGGTGATGGATTTAAATCTTAAAATTAGTGGAACAGAAATAGGTCTGATCGCCAACGTGGATCAGCACCTGTTTGTAGAAAGATCCATGCGGGGAGGGTAGGTTTTTCACGGAGATCGTATTCTTGAAACCGACCCGACTGGACAACACACCGGTGAAAAGTCGGATGCCAATTTCTTGGCTTGGATATGAATTCCCTTTATCCGTCGGTAATGTCTCACTTTTATTTTCCGTATGGGAATTACCCGTGGCTTGGCCATCCTTCTGCTCCAGATTTCCAAAATATTCAAACTGTTGCGGAAAATGGACCAAAAGGATGGTTTTTTTAAATTGATGGTGAAATTCCTCTGGAACTTCATGACACGGTTAAGGATTTTGTTTTCCCATGCACCAATAGACCGGTGCATAGGGACTGGCTGAGCCCCTACAATGTATCATTAGTAGAGAATAAAGGCTTGCATTGGATACCTTCAAAACAAAAGCTTATTGTTGACCTGGAGCCGAAACTGAATATTGTTGTACACCACGTTCTTTTGCGGTGGAAGTTTGCCAACGGTTTCAATGTCACAAGGATTCATAGAGTCCTGCAATTTGACCAAAAACCTTGCATGAAGAAGTTTGTTGACACTTTTGTCAACAAACGGTCTCAGGGGAAAATAAAGGTCGAAAAAGAAATCTTTAAACTCATTTTAAATTCCGCCTTTGGTGAGATCTGTGAGAGTGTGCAAAAAAGGAGTCGTTGTGACGTCGTGACCGACCAAAAAGAGTGTTTCCGAATCATTGCGGATCCGAAATTCATATCATTCACGATCATAGACTAAAATATGGTCCTCTTACATAGAAAAAAAGAAATGGAGTTTTAAACAAAGCATTGCCACTGGTAGTGCCATTTTAGAAGTTTAAAAAAACTCATGTTGCAGTTTTATTACAATATATGTAAGCGCCATTGGCCGAGGGAGGGACAAGTTCATTTTTTTATAGGGATACCAATCCTTTATTGATTAAAGTTAAAACTAATAATTTATTGGAAGATTTGGAAAATAGAGAGTACATTAGCTCTCGGATAGACTACACAAACTTGGATGAGTCCCGCTATCCGGAGCTGGTGAAACGCCAGGCCCCAAATCAATTATTAAAATTAAAATCAGAAACGGGAAGTGATTTGGGAGTGGTAGACGGGGGAGTGGTATCACATGGTGTATTTCCCGATCCGAAGGTGTACTGCGTGGAAACTCACAATGAGACTACCAAAAAAAGTCTGCAAAGGGGTGTGATCATACTATGTAAAGGAAAATTTCAACATGAGTGTTTATAGGAACTGTATAGAGCAAAATTTAGTTTCAAGAGTGAATGTGACGGCCATTTGCTCTTTAAAATATAAAAACTATACAGTTCGATTTGAGAAAAATGTCATGTCCACCATATCGGACAAAGTCTATGTACTCGAGGGTGGTGTGAGAGTATTACCACATGGCCATTATCTTACTTCAGATCGAGTTGAATGTGTAAATTATAGAAAGCAACTTGGTCTGGAGAAAGCTCTATAGTTGTGGGAGGAGGGGTGTTTTTTCCGTCAACAGCTTAACGCTGCCTTTAATATCTAGCCATGTTTCCGTCACAAGCTCGGTACTGCCCTTTTTTATCTAGTCATTTCGCAAAGCGGTAATTTCCAAATGTTTATTCTATCTTGTCATTGACTCGGCCACTGGCCACTTCGGATGCCAGCTCGGCCGTTGGCCACCAGGGCTGCCGGTCCACCTGCTCACTTTCGATGGTCACCCCTATCGTAACATATATTTAAATTGTAAATACATTTTTATGTTGTTGTATACATGTGAATTAAAGAAACCATTTATTCTATTTCCTGTTGAATATTCATTCAACAGATTGAGGTTAGGTTAGGTTAGTTGCATTTTGGCATTGGAAGAGTAAGTATCAATTGAAAACACCCTTCAGATCGTTTCTTTGTTGACCGTCCATATCCGACAAAACGATACTTTTAACAAAACTCATTCCAAACCGTGATAAAATGTTTTTAGAAAACCCAAAAATATCTATTATGGCTATAGTATATGGCAAGAATCCTATGATAAAATAAAGATTGTTCCAAGCATAAAATTCATACATGGACTTGACGTATTTACTAGTATTGCACCAAACTCGTGCTTGATTATTGACGGTTTAGCTGAATCTATTGATGAATGTTCGCGGGAAATGTTATAATTGTTTACTGTCCAGTCCCATCACGAACAAATTTCTCTAACTATTGTTCTCCATAATCTATTCCATCAGAGTAAATGCATGAGAACACTTGCTTTGAATTGTACCTACAATATCATCTTTAGAGTTAGTCACAATTCAAGTTCTCTTATAACTCTCAATAAACAAATTTGTCCTGGTGAACATAAATTTTTACTTTCCGCATACAATCAAGCAACTAATAAACCTTATGGTTAAATATTATTAGACCTGAATAAAAAAACACCCGAAGAGCTGCGTTTAGTCACTTATATTTTTGATAATGAAATTACCCGTGAATAGTAAAAAGGTCATTAGTCGCTATCATGACATTAAAGACGTTACACGAACATAGGCATTTATTTTCCGTGCTAGCCAATTCAAAACCATGACTTAGAAAAGCAATTCTCAAGCATGGCGTTGACAAAATATTTATTAATCTCTTGTCGGAGCTTGTTTTAAATTTGACAGAGGGTAATGTTCAGCTATCAGATCGTGCTAAGCAACAGACAAGGCAATATCGATCACTTCTACGTGCAGTAGCTTTTAAAAGAAAACAATTTGTAAAATAAAACGTCTCCTTCAAGCGGGCAGTGATTTCTTTTCAGTGTTACTACCGATAATCGCTCGACTTGTAAAGACTATTCTCTAGAAATGGCTAAACCCTATATATTGACGGCAATTTAACTTGTTCTTTCACTCAAAATTTGAAGACAATCTTGATAAATTTATTAACAATGAAACAATTTCCGATTATGAAAATTAATTTTGCTTCAAAATGCCCCTCGTCGTGTCAACAAACATAAATCTTATCGTGAAAAACCACTTAAAGTCAATGTCATTGATCAACTTTCTGAAAACAGTGAAACAACGACAAAGGAAGAGTTATTAACAAGTGTTGTAGACCTGATTCCTCAATCCTATCGGGTACAAAGTAAAAGACTCTTGACGTTTCTCACTGAAAATGAACAAATTGATGAGAAAAAGAATGAAAATAATCATGGGCAAGCCTTACAATTTAATTGATTTATTATTGGATCTTATTGCGAATCTTAAAAGAGTCAAATCCTTTGACGAGCATTTATATAATTTTTTAAAGTCGTCAAATTTTCCTAAGAGTCTTATCGGCAATCAGTAAATTCTAAAAAAACTAAGAGAACACAGTCCATTAAAGGTTGAAGACGATTTTAAATATTTCTTGGAAAGCACATCTAGTGTCGATTTGACACCGGTAACGAGACAAAAGCGAAGACGTATTAATTCACCCAGTGGTATACAAAAGGGTAGCGGACGGTTACGACCAACATGGATCAAATTTTGAAGGGTGGTTATAAAAATATTGGAGAACCAGGAAGTTTAAGTTCTCCAGCTACACTTTCCAAATTCACTGGTGTTGACACTAAAAGTGTACAAGACAATCCACAAAAGGAACCCAGTATTACTCTTCATCGAAATCATAGGACTAGGGGTAATCATTATCGAAAAAATAAAGCCTTTTATCCTCGACATATATTACATCCAGATCTTTAGACGTCATAATAAACCCTGCAAGTATATTTTACTCGCAATACGTGTTTTTAGTCGATATGCATATGCAGTTCCATTGCAGTCAAAGAGAGGCAATGAAGTTGCTAAAGCCCTTGAATCCATTTTTGAACAAGATTCATATTAAAAAATTCAAACAGACCGTGAAAGTGAATTTGTTAATCCCCATGTAAACGAAATTCTATTGAAATATAATACAATACTCTATCATACTCATAGTCCTATAAAGCCGGCATTGGCTGAACGTTTAATACGAACTATTTGACTTTTAATTTCAAGATATAGTACATTGATAAGTACGGCTGCATTTATTGATGATTTAGATATAATCATGCAAATATACAATCAACGTCCTCATCGATCCTTGTATAATACTAACCCTCAGGAAGTTCATTATTGTGGCAATACACATTTCCTTAAACAATATTCTAATGAAAAGACAGGAAAGAAAAAAAATTAATGTTGGTGATACTGTTCGAATCAATCGTACAAGAAATATTTTTGAAAAGGGAAATTACTTGTGGTCTACAGAACTTTTTAAGTGTCAAAAACCCTAGATACTAAAACTATAGCATATCGGCTTCGTGATATGAAAGATGAAGAGATTCTTGGTGGTTTTAGTGACTAGAAATTACTAAAAGTTGGAAACACTGGAAAATATCAAATTGAAAAGGTATCAAAGACTCGTACACATAACGGCAAGAAAGAGTTGCTTGTTCTTTTGCTAGGATACAACTCAGATTTTGATTCGTAGATACCTGCTGAAGACGATCATAAGGTCTGATGGTTTTTATGTGACATTCATGTCAAATGTTTCTGATCCTTTTTATGACGATTTGAATAAGACTAGCAATTTTTGTACAAAACTTTCCCCTGCCATTAAATTTTAGGCAAGGTATGACGTTGCTCTTGTAGATTGTATTCTTAAAAATACATATTATATCCTTAGAAAGAATCGCACTTGTGACATTCAAATGCGACCTATTGAATTCAGTGATGAAGGTGCCATGGCAACTTTTGACTCTAATGATTATCCTATTGCTACCATACCCTACAGGGAATACAATAATATGCATGAGCTATGTCGTGCTATCAAAAAATCTTTCCGCTCGTAAAAATGGCGTCTTTGAATTCAATTATTTGACAGAAAAAAGGAGAATTTATGTTACCAATCCATTTGAGAAGGAAAGAATTTTCCCCAATGAGAATTTACGTGAGGTTCTCGGTTTTAACAACCGTATTATTAAGATAGAAAAGTTCAGTGGCAATGACCATGTTATCTATGCAGACTATGCACCCGCTTTCTCTTCGGACAGTTGTATATTTCTTTATGAATCCTTTGTCGAGAGATCAAGAGTTGGTAATACCAATGTCCCCCTCATACGTATTCTTGAAAGAAGAACCTCTATTGACCATGTTCACCACTAAATATAAAGCACCTTCAATACGTTCCAGTCAACACTTCGTATTTGGAGCTATGCTATTAACATTAAGCAGCAAATTGGGTCATCCACTGACAATAACAAAAGGTTTGGCTGTAATTACATGCCATTTTTGACCCATTCAGTGAAACGGCTTATAGTACTCAGTTTGTCTGTCCTGATATTGATTGTTATGTTGCTACTGTTGGACCACGCCAGTTGGGACATGGAATGGACTATTGCAGGGATCGTTCTTCAATGTCCAGGTACGGTCTCGGAAGTTGGTTTGCTAAGCTTTTTTGCTCTGCACTAACCTTGGCTAGAAAATATATTGCACGGGTTGCAGTGGATTTTGCGTCCTCTACATTACATTATTGGGGCTCTGGGAAAGATATTCAAGAAAGTTTTTTGCAAAATCTCAGGTCTAGCGCACAATCCCTTGGCGAGTGATTGAGAAAAAGGGGAAAAGGTTTAAAAAGGAGGAGAAAGATCCCTTCACTCATCAGTCTCAAATCAGCCGGGAAGCGTAAAGCATCGAATAAAGTAAAAATATCCAAAAAGGATTTCTTTTCCTAAGATGGTATATCTACCACATAAAGATTCATACCCTTCAGTCACCTCCTCTCTAAATCTTTTCAATGCTGAAAATGTTTTACACTGACAATGACGTCAGTGTAAAACATGGATACTATGAACAATTTTACCCACAACCACTGCTCCCTGAAAATGTCTATTTTCAAATTTATTTTAATGAAGACTACTTTATACATTTAAACTCGACACCTATAGAGTTAAATGTCATTGTTAAAAAATTAAACGATGAAAAACCAAGTGCCACCGAGGGGTTATACTACGAAAATTGTGTATTACATAATTTATTCACAAGCCTTATGTAGATCAGCACAAGCCTTATGTAGAAAATCCACAGCCGAGCGGTCGAATTTGCAGCAAAGCTGTCCTCGAACTTGTCAAACATGTCACTCATTGACTCAAGATGTTCTTTAACGCCCGAAAGTCGAACCTCCTCTGCTAAAAGCTTGTTGATTGAATCATTCAGTACATCAAAACACACGAAAACATTTTCATCTTCTGCGCTAAACTGCTCAAAAGCATCCCAGTAAAGCCTGAAAAAGGCTTCCACGACAATCAAATGGGCACGCAAAAACCGGTAATATCGTTTGCCTGTTAACGCTTTTTTAGCACTTGCGGGAAGCAATATTCCAGACTTGTGAAATATTTCTTCAAGTCCCGAACCAGTCAGCAAACACCCTATTGCCGACAGAAAGTTCATCGCAGGCTGAAATCCACCCATTCTAGGGACTACGTCTTGATACTTCTGTGGGTATTTGTTTTTCAAAGCCACAACAATTTCGTACACAGCTTGGTCGCATGTCACGACAGTATATGGTAGCTCGAGAGCATGAGCAGTTCTTTGGAGCACACTGAGGGCTTCTGCAACTACTGCCAGATTAGATGGACTGCTAGGAATAAAAGGCAGGTATCCTACACGAGTCACTAGTATATTTTCATCTTCTCTTGCAGTCCCAATGAAAAATTTAAAGCCTGGGACTTGATCTTGATTTTCGATGTTCATTTCCATCGTCCTGGTCAGGCCCATTCTGCAAAGAGTCCATGTGAGATATTCCCCGGTGATTGGGTTTTTACATTTTTTCAATCTCACTGAGGGTCACATTAAAGTTGCTGTCACTTAGTTTTCGTTTCAGGTACTCTTCCCCAAAGCTTCCGAATAATAAATTTGACTTGTTCAGGGACCTATCCCGTGTGCGATTGCTTTTTATCACAGGTGCTGCATGAGGTGCGTCAAATATCGAAAGTTTCCTCACAATCATGGTAGTTAAATGTGACGGAGAACCACCCTTAGTGTGTTCCTGCAAAGGGAATTTTGTTTCAATAAACAACAGTAGACTAACCTACTATCAGTTCAAAAAAAAAAAAACATTGCCTTGTAGCTGCAGAATAACGAGTGTTGCAGATTTTTCTTCAGCAATGGAGGATGGGGAAGGGCATCATTATCAGTTTTCGTTTTCCGGTAAATTTTTTACTAGGCCCTATTTAAATCCGCTGAAAGCCAACTACAAACCCACTCCATCAGACCGGAGTTATTTCACTGAAAGCTATTTCCAGACTTGGCCGCCTTTCAGACCAGCCCATTTCACTATTCAAAACACACCCAAGCTTCTGTTCCTTTATGGGGGACCGAGCACGCTAGATACAAGAATCACGCGAAGCGCAAAAGTCGAGTAAAAAAAATGACAGAAGGGATAACTGCAATCGAGGAACCACGCAGAAACGACGCTGGCTAAGAAGCGGTTTGTTTCTGTAAGGTTAATAATACGGGGTGGGAAAGATGTGTAGAAAGTAGGATTTGCTGTAGACTTAAAATAAACTAAATTTGAAACAGGACAATGAATCCGGACTTACCAGTCTGTCCAAGTTGTCTAGTGAAAAGTGCGCGAACTTCCCCTTCTCGATTCCATCTGGAATGTAAACGCCAACAGCACGGACTCTTTCTTCTACATCGACGGCTTCAGTCGTGAGAATCCGCTGAACAGTACTCACACTAACCGACTGTCCCAGTTTGTTCATGACTGTGGTTAGTCGCTTCGATTGAGTTTTGTGATAGAGATGGATTCCAATTGCCAAATGCTTAGGCGTTTGTACCTAACAAACACCAAACATGATGTCTTGAGCTAGTGTAACCGTCTGATGCTCTTTTTCTTTGCTCAAATTGTACCTCTCGGGAATGGCACTCGGCAGTCCACTGATGTCACACACTAAAAAGGCAATCATATTGAAAAGCATCGGGGGGGGGCATTTTATTTGCACACTCGAAAGATATCTCCACGTCTGTTTCATTTTTCTTAAGTTCATTTGCAAAATGAAAGAGTTCTGACTTTAACTTTTTCATTGTATAGTAAAAGGCACATATTTCGTCTTGATCATAAAGATTCTTAAATGATGGCAAACTTAGTTCTTCGTCATCAGACGACAGCAAGACATCATGCCCTGACACTTCCAGTGTATCATCGTCGGTTCTGTCACTATTTTCTGATTCAGAGGCTGTACTATCCACCAGCATTACAGCTTCGTCAACGCTTTTCATCATCTCGTTGACTTGGTCAGTTACGTCTCCAGGTAGAACACAAGATTTTAGGAAGTAACAGGCTGGTTTTCCTTTTTGGGCATCAAGTCCCAGATCTTTTCCATGTAGTTGCTTCAGTTTTTTCTCAATATGAGGTGGACCTCATCTCCTTGATAAATACAGGCTTGATCTTTTAAGAGCTTCAGAATACCGCTCTTTTAGCTCAACTGATGAATATATACGGCCTTGTGAAAATCTGGAATGCACCTGGTCTAGTACTTCAAGCAGGATAGAATTTTTCAACATTTTCAGTTCTTTTGACTTGAGACCTTCTTCAAATCTCGAAGGTTTAGTGTTGAAAAAATTCCTGATGCATGAAAAGTGATATCCAGCTTTCAAACAGATTAGATTTTTCCCATTACACCTGAGAAACAACTCTGGAAAATCAATCTGCTAAAGGCGTGCATGCTCAACTGTCTTTTTCACTCTGCTATCACTTGCAAACTTTGTAAGAATTTTATTTTTTATCCTGTGATTGCCTTTCTTTTCGCAGAAAAGACAGCACATTGCATAGTCAAAGCCAGGATTGGACAATTGGGCTCTAGTCAGTTTTTGAGTCTTCGGTACTACACTTGGCTCAGCTGTTGTGCTCTGAGTAGTTTTTACTGAATGCAGCTGGCATCGCAGAAAATGTCTACGACAATTTTCATGCCAGAGATGACTCTTCTCTTTAAAGTCACTGGCCCAAGAATCACGCTTTAAGGCCTGGAACTTCAAGTTAAAGTGGCATCTGTCCTGAAGGATTGCTATGACTCTTCCAACGTCAGTTACTCTCACAAGGCTCTCACTCTGATCTTGCTGGCAAACTATGCATTTTTTGTAGTCCAGTGATTTTGAGCATTTAGGACTTGACATAAAATTCAACTTTTTGGTAAACTTTTCCATATTGCTTCAGTTCTTGAACAAAAGATGAAACTGAAAATTCCAGAATTTCAATTCCACTGTAGTGAGGTCAATGATTTGCCTAGGCTTCATACTTGACCTCCAAACATTGGAGAGCCGAGAATGTAAACATGAATAATCAACTAAGCTACATAAGGTGCGTTCGGCCCACAAACCACAAGAGTCCAATTTGTGCTCACCAGTGATAAAAAACCAGACAGAATATATTAAACACATATACCAGGGAGTTCTCACCGGACAAGAAAAAGCAGCGCATAAGGTGAATTGCAATTTTTCTTACTGCTGAGCAAAAACCATACTAGTGCATGCACGCATCATATCAAAATAAAACGGGTTTATCTCTCCATAATACAGGAAGCGGGGAATTCTCGTAACCAAAATAAAAGAAAAGAACATTTCTGAGATTTAGGTGCGCTTGGCTATTTACATGAGTCTGAAATACCTACGAATATGACACCCCTAGATTTTCCAAATTGTCACCTTCAGTTACTTGCCATCAGAATTGCTTTTCGAAGGAGCAGGAAAATTATTTTTCTGGAAAACCGACTCCAAACAAGAGCAAGGTTCCTATTTCCGTGAGGGTTTGTATTTTCGCTATTGCATCATTAAATTTCGTTCAAGACTATATGTAATAGCAATGTTACCTATCACGAAAATGCCGCTGAAGGGGTTAGATATTTAGCGGCTACTGACATAAATATCCCGCAAACTGCACCAGATTTCGTGGCTTCTATTGGAAATGCGCACAAGAATTGGTGCCCACGAGAGTAGCCCGCTTCTTGTAGCATACAGCTAGCCTCGGAGTGTCAACATTAACACACTAAGTACTAAATAACACACTAGGCATCAACAGCTTTCAGTTTCTAGGCTACTACTTGGATGGTCTCATTTTGACATTGTTAATCTAATACTAACTGAAAAGAAGGCAGGTGGTAAAGGTAATGTAAGGTTAAGTGGTAGGGTAATGTAACCTATTCGAGTCGAGCAGGTGCTGGCAAAATTAGGTAAGGTATTGACTTGAAAGTCGTTTTCCTCACGAATCGTTACTATGTCCTAATTGTTTTAAGTATCATTTGAATTTTATGAGTTTTTAATAGCCGTGTGGTCCAATTTTTTTTTTCTTTCACCAGAAAGATGCCACCCCCAAGCGATAGTTTGAATGAGACAAATACGGATTTATTAATAACATTTTCACAAATATAAGACAGTATTCAAGAACAGCTGAAACCACTTGTCCCCATAATACAATTGTTTTGTAAAAATTCAGCATTAACAATCAATTTTTTTTTGCTTTTATGCTCTATGGTATAAACAACTAGAAATCAATTTGCAAACAATCCTAATGCAAGACTAAGTGCACTTTAACTTTTGTATATTACTTAGAACCGTTTACTCCTGAGTGTTTCTGATGCTAAGCTGACTTACAAACTGTCGTCTTTCTGACGAGCCGAAGCCTGGCCGAAGCTCACCCTTTTCCGGCAGATTGACCATACACTTGCAGAAAATTCTAAAGTATGTGAAAACTGAATCAATTTTCTTATCAATACTCCATTCCATTACTGAGTTTTGTTTGAAAGAAAACGTAATACCGATGATGGCAGCAAAATTCCAGTTTGTACAGGCTTCTGGAGAAGCAAGTTAGGGTCCAACTGAAGCCCAAGTTCTGCTGCAAACTTTGGCATAAATTTGCCTTGATTGCAACCCAACTAGGTGTCCAAACTCTACTGTAAAATAATTAAAAAAAGCAAGCAATTTTTGATGCTTTGCCTTATCGCAGAATTGTCACTGACTGAGATAGAGACTTATCGGCTACAGACTACCAGATTGACCAGACAACCATACATTACAAGACATACAGACTACCAGATATTTTATGTCCTACCAGACATAAAATATTGCATCGAAAACCCTTTGGTTTTAGGATTCCTTTACAGTCAAATTCCGGAACAGATAGGGTTTGCCAGAGTGGCGGATTACTGCAGACATTTTCTTCAGGATCAGGGCTTGGTATAAATTTAGAACTGTGACTCCTGATAAGGAGACATTTTAAGAAATCAATTCTTACTTTAAAATGTGTATAATAATCCTAGTTAACCTATTATCCAAGGGGAGAACCTTTATCAGCAAGTCTTTCCTCTTTTTTTCTTCTTTTTCCAACTTCAAAGAAAAAAATGTCAATATTCGTCATGCTATAACGCAATGCATAAATCTTTTGAAATTGGCTTTATGAATTGCCAAATAAGTTGTTCTATAGATAGCGTTCATCCCGGTCATTGTTAATTCCGTTTGTTTTTAATGAGCAGTGGCGAAAATACCGTTTTTTTTTTAATGAGCAGTGGCGAAAATACAAAATATGTACGGAATTGAAAAGAAAGGAAATGGATATGAAAACCTAACCTATACTATATACTCCGTATATATACTCTGTATGTATATATATTTATAGCAATATTTTGTATTTTCGTCACTATTGTATTAATATTATGTATTTCCACCACTGCTCAGTAAAAAAAAAACGGAGTTAACAATGACCGGGATGAACGCTCTTTCTAGAACAACTTACTCGGCAATTCATTGCAGCAATTTCAAAAGATTTACGCATTACATTTTAGCATAGAGAATATTGTAATTTTTTCTTTTAAGCTGGAAAAAGAAGGATTTTTAGAGAAAAGACTTGATGATAAAGGTTCTCCCCTTGGATAATAGGTTAACTAGGATCATTATACATATTTTAAAGGAAGAATAGTTTTCTTAACATGTCTCTTTATCAGGAGTCACAATTCTAAATTTATACCCAGGGCTTTAATTTGGGGCCCAAAATTGCATCGTCTAGCAAGCCTGTAGGCTACAAACCAGAATCTGGCAGCGAAATGATTAAAAAAAATAATAAGATTATGTACCTTAGTAAGCCTGGGTAGGCTTAGTAGGCATAATAACTGGGATGAACTTAGTTACCACAAGAACAGCCCTCAAGCCTAGGCTAGGCTGCACCACACTGGCTATACAGACATGCAAATACACGTAAAAGGGAGTAACTTACAATGACTGTCACTTCATACAGAACCATTGGATTAACAATCTGCCAAAAAATTCAGGTTTCTATACAAAGTGTTGCTATAGCATTACCAATCTGTATTATTTCTTTTGTTTCTTCTTTGTAACGCGAAACAAAAAAGACAAAAAGTTGTAGCGACGCCTGGGATTTTTGCAGTTTCAGCTCATAGCACAGTGATAGATTTTACTTTCCGGAAACCTTTGCGGTAAATTTAGGAATCTCTTGTTTGCCGACTCACACGAAAGTGCCGTTTACATATTCGACTTCGGCGTTTTTCAGTCTACCTATGACGTAATTTTCATAAAAATCTTTTCCCGTTGTACCCCCAACAAGAAATAAGCGGGATAGCCTGGCTTGGCGCCCTCACTATTACATTCTTTTGATGTTTTAAAGTTCATTTTGGAATTTTTTCATTGAAATGTATGACCTGGAATATTTTTATAGTGTTGTGTCTTGGTTTGTCTTCTCAGTGCCACAGTCTGTTAATGTTTCAAAGTGCATTTTGGCAATTTTATTGAAACTTATGACTTGGAATATTTTTATAGTGTTGTGTCATGGTTTATCTTGTCAGAGTTACATTCTACTGTTGTTTGTAAGTGTATTTTGGATTTTTTTCGTTGAAACGTGTGGCTCAGAATATTTTTTTTAGTGTTTTATCGTGGTTTATCTTATCAGTGTTATATTCTGCTGATGTTTCAAAGTACATTTTTGAATTTATTCGTTGAAACGTATGACCTGGAATATTTTGGTAGTGTTGTGTCGTGGTTTATCTAGTCAATGTTACATTCTGTTGATATTTCAAAATGCATTTTGGAATTCTTTTGTTGAAACGTATGACTTAGAATATTTTATAGTGTTGTGTCGTGGTTTATCTCATCAGTGTTACATTCTTTTGATTTTTCAAGGTGCATTTTGGAATTTTTTCTTTGAAATGTATGATTTGGAAATTTTTTGTAGTGTTGTGTCGTGGTTTGTCTTGTCAGTGTTACATTCTGTTGATGTTTCAAGGTGGATTTTGGAATTTTTTCGTTGAAACGTATGACTTGGAATATTCTTGTTGTGTTGTGTCATGGTTTTTCTTATCAGTGCCACATTCAGTTGATGTTTAAAAGTTCATTTTTTGAATTTCTTCGTTTAAACGTATGACTTGGAATATTTCTTATAGTGTTTTGTCCTGGTTTATCTTATCAGTGTTACTTATAATTTTGTATTTTATTGAAATTTATTTACCTTTTAATTTTTGGCTGTTTTTTTGTTGGTTTTGCTGACTTTCCGTGTTTTTTCTTCGGCATTTTCCTTGTTTATATTATTTTGTTGGCGTTGAAGAAGAGATGCGGTTGTTCTCTCGAAATATTCACTTTGTGTGTTTCATTTAGTCTTTAAAAACCCATTTTTGATCATTTTCTTTCTTTTTGCTACAGAAAGTAAAATAATAAAATGGTCGTATTTCTGTGGCTTTTTTTTGTTTTTAAACCAACAATTTCGTTTTTCAGAGAAAAGAATGAGAAGGAATAAAACATTGTCAACTTTATGATTTGCATTTATTTTTTTTCTCTGTTTCGGTTTTGTTTCTCATTGTTTTTGTATTTCCGTTTTTGGGATAAAACGCAAACATTTCTTACTCCGATTTAGTGCAATCTATAATTCAAAGTGCAATAACTAGTTTGTCATCTTACTTTCTTATTTACTTAACTCCCATCCGGCCGGATTGGCTAATTCGGGACTCCTCCTCTAATGGCATTATAACAATATTTTCGGTATGCCTCCCTGTTTGTTGCAGTCCTCAGCAGTTATTGGGTGGGGTGATCAGAGAAACTTGCCCACCAGAGCTTGGGAGGTCTTTCCCTGGGGTGAGAGGCATTTATTCTTCCCTCAAAGGATATTTTAGGCCGTTGGACTGGGGACATACGCTGAACATGTCCTAAACTTCGAAGCTGTTGGAGTTTAATGGTCTCCATGATGGCTTGGGAGTAATCCAAGGAGGAAAACAGTTGTTCGTTTGATACTCAGTCAAGGTAAGCGATACCACTGAGCTTTTGGAGCGATTTAGTTTCAAAAGCCGCCAGTCGGTGCTTGTTAACGGCTTTTAGAGTCCATGTCTCTGCTCCATACGTTGCAACTGGAATCACTAAGGCACAGAAGAGTCTGATCTTCACTTTTAAGGGGAGATATTAAACGGAAAGGTGGGAATATGAAAGATCTGGCTTTGTAAAATATCAAAGCATAACATTAGCCTACAGCACACCTGTAGTTTGATTTATTCTTAGATTAAGTCTAATTTAAGGAATTGGAATATCAAACTGCTTTAGAATCGGGAAAAACAATTTCTCTTATCAGATGTTTGATGCCTGCGAGGAAAAGGAAAGCGGCCACGTTTTGGTATAACTCTCTCTTATATTTGGAAAATCTTCCAAAAAACAAAAAAGAAAAAAGAAAATCTAATTTTAGGTAGCTAAATTACCTAACTTCTAGACTAGTATTCTGCAGTTTTGGTGTCCCGGATCAAAAAAAGAAAGCGTAGGATGGAAGGGGGTAGGCTTCAAACCTTTACATCATTAGTACCCCTACTCTGCCTTCAAGCGCATATATAGGGAAATTAACAAAAGAAAAATAGCATTGGATTTGAAACGCACACGTAGGGAGATTAACATAAGGATTTCAAGCGCAGCCATATCCCTTTTCACATAAGATTTCAAGTGCATAGATAGGGAAAATAACATTGGATTTTAAAGGTAGCCCTCTGACGTCATGTGACACACCCATTTTCGCTGTTTCTAGGCAAAATCATGTCTAGACACGTTCCCAGGTGGATGAAACTATTGATCGAGGATCAGTTACTTCCTAGAAGTGGGACAGTCAACATGGATGCTTATTCATTATTGAGTATTAAAAGTGCTGATGAAACGGGACCTAGAGCACCTAAGGTGGCGGTAGAAATTACAAGGGGTTCCGGACTAACCTTAGAGTGGGAGAGGATGTATAATGGATATGTTATAATATTAAGCAAATTAGAGTCGGAAGAACAATTGTGTTTCTTGGCTAAGGTGAATATAGCGCATATACAGAGACTACAAGATGGACTAAATGCAATGGCGAAATATATTGAAGAGAACAATTTATAGTGTCTGTGTTTGGCAGTAAGTGTGATGGTTTGAGAAACAGAGAATCATGCGTAATCTAGTAAAATTGGAAAAGTGGTTAGTTTTAGATGATGACTTTCTGGAATTATCTCTTCAAAGAAAGATATTTTCTAGGGAAATGCTTAACAATTTAATGGTAACCGATTCACCCTTCTTTGGACTATTGTTGTCGTGGCCCCCAGGCTTTTAATCAATTTATAGATATATTAATTGAGACAAAACAAAGTGATATTTTGGTTTTGCCCTTAACCTCTACATAGATGAAGACATGTCTAGACACGTTCCCAGGTGGTTGAAATTATTGATCGAGGACCAGTTTCTTTCTGGAAAGTAGGACAGTCAACAAAAAATGTTTTACACATGCCCATTATGCTTGTATACTTGGGGCAGCTGGTCATCCTGCGAGAATTGTACTTTTGCTGATGACTATAATGAAAAGTGTTAATTATGTAATCCGTATAAATTAAATAGAGGATATGCTGTGCAAATTAAATGCTGTAAATCTTGTCATGAAGAGATTTGTAAGTCTCATAATAGAGGACTCTTATGCTCCAATTGTCAATATGATAAATTTAATGAATGGAAAAATACTTATCCTGCCCTGATTGCGAAAAACCGTAAACGTGAGTTCAGTTTTCAAACAGTTCGTCGTAACGAACTGTAAGTAAGGAGCGACCCGGCTCAATGGTAACCGAAACTCTAAAAAACGGAATATTTGTACCAATAGATACATCAAAAGAATCAGATTTTAATTCTAATTTCAAATATATAAGTTTCATCAAGTTTAATCTTACCCATCAAAAGTTAGGCGCCTGAGAAAATTTGGCTGATTTTCGAAAAAAGGGGAAAAGACCCCCTAAAAGTTATAGAACCTTAATGAAATTCACACCATCATATTCAACGTATCAGAGAACCCTACTGTAGAGGTTTCACGCTCCTATCTACAAAAATGTGGAATTTTGCATTTTTTGCCAGAAGAAAGATCATGGGTTCGTGTTTATTTATTGTTTGTTTGTTTTTTTTCCCAGGGGTAATCGTATTGACCCAGTGGTCCTAGAATATCGTAAAAGGGCTCATTGGAACGGAAATTAAAAGTTCTAGTGCCCTTTCTAAGTGACCAAAAAAAGGAGGGCAACTAGGCCCCCTCCCACGCTCATTTTTTTTCTCAAAGTCACCCAATTAAAATTTTGAGATAGCCATTTTGTTCAGCATAGTCGAAAATCTAATAAATATGTCTTTTACGATGACTTAATCCCTCACAGTTCCCAGGGGAAGGGCTGCCAGTTATGAACTTTGCCCATTGCTTACATATTGTATTGGTTATTGGGAGGTATATAGACATTTTCAAGAAGAATTTTTTTCTGGTGGAGGGGGGGGATGGAGGAGGGGGTTACTCAGGAGAATCTTTCCGTGGAGGATGTTTCCTTGGGGTAGGGGACATTTCTATGAAGGGGGCGCCGGATTTCCCAGGATTATTTAAAAAACGATCAGAAATTAAATTACAAAAACAAGTTTTTTCAAATGAAAGTAAGAAGCAACATTAGAACTTAAGACGAACAGAAATTATTACGTATATGAGGAGGTTCTCCCCAAGTCAATACCTCACTCTTTACACTATAGTTTGTTTTTAGTGCTTTCAAAAGAGCTATCTATTCTAATTAAACGGCCTTTGTTATTCAGGGGTTTGTTAATTAATTTTTTTTTTTACTTTTAACTTAAAGAACGTGGTATTGAATAAGGGGAGAACCCCATCATATACGTAATAAAAAAAACAATAAAAAAAGCGATACGACTTAATAGTAATCAAAACTTTTAAAAACGGAACTTCGATGTCAATTAAATAAAAAAACAAGTTTTTTAAACTGAAAGTAAGGAGTGACATTAAAACTTAAAATGAACAAAAATTATTCCGTATATGGAAGGGGCTGTCCCCTCCTCAACGCCTCGTTCTTTACGCTAAAGTTTTTATTGTTTTAAAAAATAAAGCTGTGAGACAGAGTCAAACTTTAGCGTAAAGAGCGAGGTGATGAGGAGGGGTCAGCCCCTTTCATATAAGGAATAATATCTGTTCGTTTTAAGTTTTAATGTCGCTCCTTACTTTCCGTTTAAAAAACTTGTTTTTTTTTATTTAATTGACATCAAAGTTCCGTTTTTAAAAGTTATGATTAATATTGAGCCATATCGCTTGTTTTTTTATTGTTTTTTTTATTACGTATATTTTATTACGTATATGATGGGGTTCTCCCCTTAGTCAATACCACGCTCTTTACGTTAAAAGTAAAAAAAAAATTTAATTCACAAACCCCTGAATCACAAAGGCCGTTTAATTAGAATAGATAGCTCTTTTGAAAGCACTAAAAACAAACTATAGCGTAAAGAGTGAGGTATTGACTTGAGGGAGAACCTCCTCATGTACGTAATAATTTCTGTTCATTTTAAGTTCTAATGTTGCTTCTTACTTTCAGTTGAAAAAAATTGTTTTTTTTAAATTTAATATTTTTAAGAGATTATGGCTTTAAATTGTTTTGGGAAGAAGAACCTGGTCTACGCTTCAATTGCTGGAATAATAAAAGAGTCTGGTTTTTACGAAACCTCTGTGAAGATACTGACTACTTTGATTATAAACCTACAGACTTTTATTTGGCTGTTATAGAAAGTGATTCTGATTAAGAAAATTGTGTATGTGACATTGCTTCAAATAAGTAAATTGAAACACGTGAATTTTGTCTTATGAATAAGAACAGTGTTATTGACTTTACAAAGATGTTTAATAAAAATGAAGTTACCCTATATTGTACAAAATGTGACCCTGACTTTGCACGTCAAGACGAATACAAGTTGAATCCTGACGAGCTGCTACCACTTATCGTTTCGGATGACTACCTATACGTAGAAGAAGAAATCTAAAGGTCACAGTGTTTTATTTAAATGCAAATTTCATTAATAAACAAATTTACATACATTCTTAAAGCATTTAACTTTTAAAGCACAAAACTAATATTATAGAGGTAAGAAAGAATATTTTCAACTAAAAAGACCTTCAATCGAGGATTGTCACCATAAATCTTGATAAATTCCGTGTAAGCATGTCCACGACATCGGAAAATAAAATATAATAGAGCATGAAAATCACAGCTTTCGTTGATAAATCTTGTACACTCTTCTAATTTTTGAATAACAGATTTTCTGCTCTGCTCAAGAAATTTTTTTATGAGGTATATAGAATGTATAAGGCAAGCCAAGCGGATCAAAAAATTCTATATTGCTTCTTTTATGAAAGATGCATAACCAATTATTTTTAAGTCCATCTTTACCCTGGTTGGACTACTATTAACTAAAATAAGGGTATTATCAACATGTTGAATATGCTCCAGGAAATATGAAGGTATGCAATAGGATTTATATTTGGACATGTAGGGGTCCATGTTAAATACATCGATTATTTGTTCCGTGTTCATGGCGCCAAGTCTTATAAAACACTGCCTTCAGGAGTATTTTCCCAAAAGGTTTCAAATTGATTTAGCGAGATTAATGCAATGCTTTCCTCCAATGGTTTGGCAAAGGCAAACTATTCGTATATTTCCTGTCCGGACAATACTCATAACTTGAGTACCAGACAGATGTAATACAATAATACCATGCGATTTAGCAAATATTTCTTCATTTAAACAATTTTCGAACAATTGAGAATCTCCATCTAGGGATTGCAATGTCGATTCATAGAGGGTCCTATAGGATTTATTAAAGAATAAACTGTAGAGTAGGATTCAAGCACACAGATAGGGAAATTAACATAAAGATTTCAAGTGCAGCCATATCCCTTTTCACATAGGATTTCAAGCACATAGATAGGGAAAATAACATTGGATTTTAAAGGTAGCCCTCTGACGTCATGTGACACACCCTTTTTCCCTGTTACTAAGCAAAATCATGTCTAGACACGTTTTCAGGTGGATAAAACTATTGATCGAGGATCAGTTACTTCCTAGAAGTGGGACAGTCAACATGGATGCTTATTCATTATTGAATATTAAAAGTGCTGATGAAACGGGATTGAGAGTGCCTAAGGTGGCGGTAGAAATTACAAGGGGTTCCCGACTAACCTTGGAATGGGACAGGATGTATAATGGATATTATATAACATTAAGCAAATTCAAGTCGGAAGAACAATTGTGTTTCGCGGCTAAGGTGAATATAGCGCATATACAGAGACTACAAGATGGATTAAATGCGCTGGCAAAATATATTGAAGAGACCAATTTACAGTGTCTGTGTTTGGCAGTGAGAGTGATGATTTGAGAAACAGAAAATCATGTGTAATCTAGTAAAATTGGAAAAGTGGTTAGTTTTAGATGATGAATTTTTGGAATTATCTCTTCAAAGAAAGATATTTTCTAGAGAAATACGTAAAGATTTAATGGGAATCGATTCCCCCTTCTTTGGACTATTTTGTCATGGCACCCAGGCTTTTACTCAATTTATAGATATATTAATTGAGACAAAACAAAGAAATTTTGTGGTTTTGCTCTTAACCACTACATAGACGAAAACATGTCTAGACACGTTCCCAGGTGGTTGAATCTATTGATCAAGGATCAGTTACTTTCTGGAAGTGGGACAGTCAACAAAAACTGTCTTACACGTGCCCATTATGCTTGTATACTTTGGACAGCTGGTCATCCTGCGAGAATTGTACTTTTGTTGATGACTAAAAAGAAAAGTGTAGATTATGTAATTCGTGTAAATTGCACAGAGGATATGCTGTGCAAATTGAATGCTTTAAATCTTGTCATGAAGAAATTTTGAATCTCATAATAGAGGATTCTTATTCTCCAATTGTCAATATGATAAATGTAATCAATAAGAAAATACTTATCCTGCCCTGATTGCAAAAAACCGTAAACGTGAGTTCAGTTTATTTTTAAAAGACTGGTATCTTTATGTCTTTAAATTGTTTTGGGAAGAAGAACCTGGTCTAAGCTTCAATTAGTGAAATAATAAAAGAGCCTGGTTTTTAGGACCTCGCTGTGAAGATACTGGCTACTTTGATTATAAACCAACATACTTTAATTTGGCTGCTACAGAAAGTGATTTTGCATATGAGAAATTTGTATGTGACGCTGCTTCAAATACGTAAATTGAAACACGTGACTTTTGTCATATCAATCAGAGTAGTATTATTGAATTTACAAAGAGATTTAATAAAAATGGAGTTACCCTATACTGTAAAGAATGTGAGCCGGGCTTTGCACGTCAAGACGAATACAAGTTGAATCCTGACGAGCTATCACCACTTATCGTTTCGGAAGATTACCTGTATGTAGAAGAAGAAATCTAAGGGACACAGTGTTTTATATACAAATTTTATTAATAAGAAAATTCCGATACATTTTTAAAGCATTTAACTTTTAGGGCACCAAAATTTATATAATAGAGGTGAGAGAGAGTGTTTTCAACTAGAAAGTCCTTCAATCGAGGATTGTCACCATAAATCTTGATAAATTCCGTGTAAGTATGTCCACGACTCCGAAAAATAAAATATGATAGTGCAAGAAAACCACAGTTTTTCGTTGATAAATCTTGTACCCGCTTCAAATTTTGAATAATAGATTTTCCGCTCTGCTCAAGAAAATTTTTAATATGAGGTATGTAGAATGTATAGGGCAAGCCTAGCGGATAAAAAAATTCTATATTGCTTCTTGTTTGAAAGATGCATAACCGATTATTTTTAAGTCCATCTTTACACTCGACGGACTACTATTAACAATAATAAGGGTATTGTCAACATGTTGAATATGCTCCAGAAAATCTGAAGATATGCAATAAGACTTATATTTGGACATGCAGAGGTCCACGTTCAATCCAACAATTATTTGTTTCGTGTTCATGGTACCAAGTCTAATCAAACACTACCTTCAGGAGTAATTTTTCAATAAGTTTCAAATTGATTTAGCGACATTAATGCAAAGCTTTCCTCCAACGGTTTGGCAAAGGTACACTTTATCCGTACATTTCCCGTCCGGACAATCCTCATATCTTGAGTACCAGACAAATCTAATGCAATAACGCCATGTGTTTTTGCAAACATTTCTTCATTTATACCCTTTGTGAATAACTGAGAGTCTCTATCTAGGGATTGCATTGTCAATTCGTAGAGAGTCCTATAGGATTTATCAAAGGTTAAACTGTAGAGTAGGATTCCTTTTACTTTACATACAAGCGAAGAAAGTCCAAGTAATTCAAATTTATGCGGGGAATCTGTCCATGATCCAACAGCGCTAGCACTTTTTTTTACAAAAGCCAATGACAATTTCGAAGGACTTTCGCCATTGATAAATGACGAATCAGTATAGGTACGCGTACCTGTAGCAATACGACGCTGAATTTTGATTGTATGAGGCACGAGCAATTTGATATTATTTCCAGAGTCTCTTAATTTTTCAATTGCCAAAGCCACATAACTCATAACTTGTTGTTTTCGTACATGAGGTATTGCCAACGTGAGAAAGACAGTTACATCGGGAGCAGCGTCCAGTATGTTTCGTATAATATAAGTGGACGGTGCGAATTGTAGTTTTATATCAATCATTACATTAGGAGGCAACCATTGATGTATATTGAATATCTCATGATTTAGTTTCTCAACTAAATGCAAATCTTTAATTGTTGTCCCTCCTGTCTCAATAAGAATATTGGGGATATCAGTATTTGTCTTATATTCATATGCAATAGTCATACCTCTCAACTGCTTATAGGACATTGGTGTCATCAACATGAATTGTATATAACTTGCATAATTTGAAAGATTATTGCTCGTGCTCACCATTGTTTCATTTATATAGACGCTTATTTGTCGAAATAAATTATGTAATACACAATTTTCGTAGTATAACCCCTCGGTGGCACTTGGTTTTTCATCGTTTAATTTTTTAACAATGACATTTAACTCTATAGGTGTCGAGTTTAAATGTATAAAGTAGTCTTCATTAAAATAAATTTGAAAATAGACATTTTCAGGGAGCAGTGGTTGTGGGTAAAATTGTCCATAGTATCCATGTTTTACACTGACATCTACATTTTCCGCGTTGAAAATATTTAGAGATGCGGTCACTGAAGGGGGAGAATCTTTATACCGTAAATATGCCATCTTAAGAAAAGAAATCCTTTTTGGATATTTCTACTTTCTTCGATGCTTTACGCTTCCCGGCTGATTTGAGACTGATGAGTGAAGGGATCTTTCTCCTCCTTTTTAAACCTTTTCCCCTTTTTCTCAATCACTCGCCAAGGGATTGTGCGCTAGACCTGAGATTTTGCAAAAAACTTTCTTGAATATCTTTCCCAGAGCCCCAATAATGTAATGTAGAGGACGCAAAATCCACTGCAACCCGTGCAATATATTTTCTAGCCAAGGTTAGTGCAGAGCAAAAAAGCTTAGCAAACCAACTTCCGAGACCGTCCCTGGACATTGAAGAACGACCCCTACAATAGTCAATTCCATGACCCAACTGGCGTGGTCCAAGATGTTAGGTTAGGTTAGCCTACGTACGCGCGCGTACGTAGGCTAACCTAACCTAATCTAGCCTAATCTAACCTAACTTAATCTAGCCTAACCTAACCTAACCATACTCGCCTGAATGTCCCCCCATGTCGACTTTGTATCATGTTTAAGTCAGGTTAGGTTAGGTTAGCTTATCATGAGCGGCTCATGATAAGCTAACCTAACCTAACTTAAACGTAGAGAAACCTGGGACTGGCTGTCATCTATAGCTATAGGTTGGTAGATGGCAATAGTAGTCTCTAGATTCTGTGAAGTGTTGTAGGATCCTTTTGATGCTATGAAATAACTGTGTAGTTGAATTTTTTCTCTTCAAAAGTACTTTTTTTTCCTATTAATTTTGACACTCAGTCAATAATTAATGGTTTTTTGATTCTGCTAGTAGTATTAATGTCATTTACAATTTCTTTGTCGTACATATCTGACTTTTTGATAAACATTCTAAACGTTTTATCTGACATTGACGATCCACACAGAAGCGATCTGAATGGTGTTTTAAATTGATATATACTGCTGCTATTGAGAATGGTCGGTCTCCAACTAACTCTTAACGATACTTGTCTAATGAATAAATGATAATTTTTCCTTAGAAATACCTAGTACGTTATTCAATAACAAAAACAATCAAAACAATATTTCATTCATTTATTAACATCAACATTTTTCTGTACAGCATGAATAGCACACACACTATTTGTTCAACAAGAAAACAATATTTATTAACACTATTTGTAGAACAATATTTTTCATTTATTGACAAAAACTCTTTTATGTTCAACAAGAACATTTATTGAACAAAAACAATTGTTCTATAAGAACAATAACATCAACAATATTTATTATCAAAAATACTTTTTTTTTTGCTCAACAAGAACAAACTTTTTGTACATCAACTTTTTTCACTTATTAACAAAAACACTTTTTGTACGTAAAGAACAACACTATTTGCACACACATTTTTGTACAACAGCACTGTTTGTACAACAACAAAATTTTTCACTTAAAAAAACAATTTACAACTTAAAATAGCACAGTTGAACATAATGAATTTAAAAGATATCCCCCACCCCCCGGGAGCCACGGGCCGAAGGCCAGTCGCGGGCGGGACCCCCCAACCCCCGGGAGCCACGGTGGTGAAACAGTACAATAGTTCTCGTCACTGCTGCTGTAGGTTAGGTTCGGTTAAGGTGGTTAGATTGGGTTAGTTAATTTATGAAAGGGTTAGAATGAATGGTTTTTATTTCCCATCATAAATAACACAAGGTTACACAACGGAGTAATGAAAAAAAGAAAAAAAAGAGAAAAAGAAAACTCAATAAGAGAAACAACAAGACTTCAATAACAATCTATATACAGCATACTAAACTCGTAATCAAAATAGCCTACGATAACTCGGTACATATCATGATCAGGATTGAGCGAACGCCAAAATCGGACGATTCGCTCAGTAGCTGCAGTAGTCGGGTCCGCAACGCTGTAATTTTTCAAAACTCTTAAATTTCTCTCCCATGGCGCAACACTTAACAGATATTTTGCATACTTATAGTAAACCCGACGGACTGAGCGCTTATCTGATTCGGTGAAAAGAGACCAAAATGGCGAGAGTGACAGAACATGCGGGATAACGAACACGGAATAAAGCCTTCCGAGTATATGGCGGTTATACATACGGTTGCAGGGTAGGAGTAGTCCGTATGCTTTGCGTGCCTTTTCTGAAAAATGCTCAACCAGTGCTTCACGAGTAGACCGCAGATCTGAAGCGATCGGCAGTCCAAGGTAAGTGAGAGATGGCTTTGAGCTCACCGCAGTATCACCTAGGAGCACGCTAATCGGGGTCGAATCTTTCGTGTTGTGACGAAAAACAACTACTTCACTTTTAGCAGCATTAAAAGCTAGCCCAATCTTAGCATATTCATTACTGAATATTTTGTAATTATCCTCAGCCTTTGAAAGAGACCTACTTACGTTAAGTAGATCTTCAGCGTAATTGATGAAAGACACGTCTATGCATAAATATATGTAGCACGTTATGGCTGATTCTTGGGGGATGATAATAATGTTATTGTATAGAGGAGGGGAAGTAATGGAGCCTTGCCGGATACCTTTACGGACAGGTCTAACTACGGTGGATACCACCATACCGCGATGAGTGGGGACTTTAATCTTCACTCTCAGTCTCCCATACATGCTCCTCCATACAACGACAACCGAACGGTCAACTCCGCGTTTACAAGCAGAACTAAGTATATGTGCGTGGATACCGGAGTCGAATGCTATACGTACAACGTGGCTTGCTAGAACAAGTGTATCATTATTATCGTGAGCACTGAGCAAAAGATTAGCTATCAACGAATGAACATGCTCGCGACAAGTACCACTCTTAAACCCGAATTGCGAATAGGGAGTATAACAAGCTTCACTTAGGTCACCAAAAACAAGCATTTCCATGAGTTTGCAGAATACCGGCGCAACAGTTATGGGGCGGTATGATGAACAGTTCCTGGGATCATTCCCTTTTTTGGGAACTGGTGTAACGACGCCAACACAGAAAACATCGGGGACAAGACCGCAGGTAAAGTTTACATCATTCAAGAAGTATCCTACATTAATACTTCATAAGCAATTAACAAAACAATAATTGGAATTAATTCCAATGCTTATCTATACCGTGTATTATTTTTTTAATGCTTTAAGTTTTAAACAGTAGTTAAATAACCTATCTAGTTTTGCGAAATAAAAAAAAATACTTATGTAAGCTATTACACAATGCTTATATATATATATATATATATATATATATATATATATATATATATATATATATATATATATATATATATATATATATATATATATATATATATATATATATATATATATATATATATATATATATATATATATATATATATATATATATATATATATATATATATATATATATATATATATATATATATATATATATATATATATATATAAGCATTGTGTAATAGCTTACATAAGTATTTTTTTTTCACAAAACTAGATAGGTTATTTAACTACTGTTTAAAACTTAAAGCATTAAAAAATAATACACGGTATAGAAAATACTTATGTAAGCTATTACACAATGCTTATATATATATATATATATATATATATATATATATATATATATATATATATATATGTATATATAATAATAATAATAATAATAATAATAATAATATAATATATATATATATATATATATATAATAATAATAATAATAATAATATATATAATATATATTATATATATATATATATATATATATATATATATATATATATATATATATATATATATATATATATATATATATATATATATATATATATATATATATATATATATAATATATATATATATATATATATATATATATATATATATATATATATATATATATATATATATATATATATATATATATATATATATATATATATATATATATATATATATATATATATATATACTATCTTTTTATCAACTTTAAATTTTAACTAGTGATTTAATGTTATATGTAAATGTTTGACCTTGAGTCAACGTATTAATAATTTTTATTGTGAAATAATTTGTTTAGTGTTAAGTTTGAAAAAATAATCCAGCAAGAACCATAATGTTTCGATTTAAGTGGGATATTGTTTTTGGAATAATTAAAAAAGAGGAGAAAGTAATTGAAAGTAATTAACTTTCAAATGCATTGATATATACAAAAATTTAGTGTTTCATTCTACTATATATGTAAAAATATATGCTTTATATGTATACTAATGTGAAAATTTATTTTAGATACAGCCTTAGCTATATTTTTTTTTGTAAACCAAATTTTTCATAACATCCTTTAGGATCCAGTTCTCAATCATTTCTTTGACGCATTTTCGGAAAGTAGCAAATTTAAAAGCCAGTTCAATTATATCCTAATACCATCAGAAACCAAACCATACTTGATCAACGGGTATTTGGAAACTATAGACTTCACTACAAAATCATCAAAAATGAGATAAAATAAGAACTTAACTTAGGCCTAGCTATTGTGCTACATAGCCCAGATGGCTTATGTTATTGAAATATGTGAAAATGCTTTGTGCTGGAATATGTGAAAAGTTTTAGATCAATCATATTATATTTTATCTATCAGTTAAAATTATATAAGGAAAAGTAAAATGTATATTAATCACATCCGGGAAATAAATCAAATTACAAATGTAAGTTAAATTCAAACTAAAATCAAATAATAAAACTTTTCTAGTACAAAACTAACTTAAGCAAATCCATTAATATGATGTTTAAACTAATATAAGCCGCTTGGGGTCAAGTTAAAACAGAAGATGCATATAAGAAGGGTAAAAAGAGTATTTTTCAGTCCTAGAGACAGAGAAAAAGAGGAACAAGGATGAATTTCAAATTGAAATCCTTCGACAGAAAAGAAAATAGCCTATATTGGACCAGAAACATAACCATAAGGAAACCCATTGAGGGTATATGCACATAATGACCCAAAATAGCAGCATAATAGCTGTAAACCAAATTAAGTTGCTTTAAAAGTAAAATATTGAGAATTGGGACAATTCTTCTTTAAATGGGGAGTATTGTGGTAAAGCTTTCTAATTTAGTTAATTATTAATTGAATAAAAATATATTAAGACGCAAAAACAAAGTTTCAAAATACCACTTTCTAAGATAAAGATATAAATCGTGGAATGTCTGGGCTTGGAGGGAACTTGCTCAATAACCAATTTCCTGGCTAAATGCGTCAATGTACCGGAAGGACGTGGTTAGTTTTCCAAATATCTCTACGATCTCTACGATCCTACGATCCCACCTCTCTACGATCTACCTTTATCCCCTCGAATATACCCAGTCGGTACGCTTCATTAGTTCGGTCATAGCCTAAGGCACGCTACCAAAGTTTAATTACCTTAGGGCCAGAGTTTATCTCCCCTATAATGGGAGAATAAAGGCATCTACGACTACAACCCTCAAATACAGTAAAAATCGCTTCACAACAGTAAACTACAACTCTAAACTAAAACTCTTAACTAAAACTAAACTAAACTATAAGTGTAGCTACAAACTCTAAGCTAAGACTCTAGGCTAAAACTCTAAGCTAGAAATCTTAACTAAAACTAAACTAAAGTATAAATCTAAACTAAAACTCTTAACTGAAACTAAACTAAACTATAAGTGTAGCTAAAAACTCTAAGCTAAGACTCTAGGCTAAAACTCCAAGCTAAAACTATTAACTAAAACTAAACTAAACGATAACTCTAAACTAAAACTCTTAACTGAAAGTAAACTAAACAATAAGTATAACTAACACCTCTAAGCTATGACTCGAAGCTAAAACTCTAAGCTAAAACTCTTAACTATAACTAAACTAAACTAAAACTCTGAATTAAAAGTCTTAACTGAAACTAAACTAAACTATAAGTGTAACTAAAACTCTAAGCTAAGACTCTAGGCTAAAACTCTAAGCTAAAACTTTTAACTAAAACAAAACTAAATTATAACTCTAAACTAAAACTCTTAACTGAAACAAAAATAAACTAGAAGAGTAACTAAAAACTCTAAGCTAAGACTCTAGGCTAAAACTCAAAGCTAAAAATCTTAACTAAAACTAATTTGAACTAAAACTCTAAACTAAAACTTTTAACTGAATCTAAACTAACTATAAATGTAACTAAAACTCTAAGATAAGACTCCAGGCTAAAACTCTAAGCTGAAACTCTTAACTCAAAATAAATGAAACTATAACTTTAAACTAAAACTCTTAACTGAAACTAAACTAAACTATAAGATAAGACTCTAGGCTAAAACTCTAAACTAAAACTCTTAACTAAAACTAAACTACAACTCTAAACTAAAACTCTTAACTAAAACTAAACTAAACTATAAGTGTAACTAAAAACTCTAAGCTAAGACTCTAAACTAAAACTCTTAACTAGAACTAAACTAAACTATAACTCTAAACTAAAACTCTTAGCTGAAACTAAACTAAACTATAAGTGTAGCTAAAAACTCTAAGCTAAGACTCTAGGGGAAAACTCTAAGCCAAAACTCTTAACTAAAACTAAACTAAACTATAACTTTAAACTAAAACTCTTAACTGAAAGTAAACTAAACTATAAGTGTAATTAACAACTCTAAACTAAGACTCTAGGCTAAGACTCTAAGCTAAAACTCTCAACTAAAACTCTTAACTGAAACTAAACTAAACTATAAGTGTAACTAAAACTCTAAGCTAAGACTCTAAGCTAAAACTCTAAGCTATATCTATTAACGAAAACTAAATTAAACTATAACTCTAAACTAAAACTCTTAACTGAAACTAAAATAAACTATAAGAGTAACGAAAAACTCTAAGCTAAGACTCTAGGCTAAAACTCTAAGCTAAGACTCTTAACTAAAACTAAACTAAACTATAACTCTAAACTAAAACTCTTAACTGAAACTAAACTGAACTATAAATGTAACTAAAACTCTAAGCTAAGACTCCAGGCTAAAACTCTAAGCTAAAATTCTTAACTAAAACTAAACTAAACCATAACTTTAAACTAAAACTCTTAACTGAAACTAAACTAAACTATATAACTAAACTAAACTAAACTAAAACTCTTAACTAAAACTAAACTAAACTGTAAGATAAGACTCTATGCTAAAAATCTAAGCTAAAACTCTTAACTAATACTAAACTACAACTCTAAACTAAAACTCTTAACTTAAACTAAACTAAACTACAAGTGTAATCAAAAACTCTAAGCTAAGACTCTAGGCTAAAACTCTTAACTAAACTAAAGTATAAATCTAAACTAAAACTCTTAACTGAAACTAAGCTAAACTATAAGTGTAACTAAAAACTAAGCTTAGACTCTAGTCTAAAATTCTAAGCTAAAACTCTTAACTAAGACAAAACTACACTATAACTCTAAACTACAACTCTTAACTGAAACTAAACTAAATTATAATTTTAACTAAGACTATGAGATAAGACTCTAGGCTAAAACTTTAAGCCAAAACTCTTAATTAAAACTAAACTATTACTCTAAACTAAAACTCCTAACTGAAACTAAACCAAACTGTAAGCGTAACTAAAAAATCTAAGCTATGACTCTAGGCTAAAACTCTAAGCTAAAACATTTAATTAAAATTAAACTAACCTATAACTCTAAACTAAAACTTTTAACTGAAACTAAACTAAACTATAAGTGTAACTAAAAACTCTAAGCTAAGACTCTAGGCTGTAACTCTAAGCTAAAACTCTGAACTAAAACTAAACTAAACTATAACTCTAAACTAAAACTCTTAACTAAAACTAAACTAAACTATAGGTGTAACTAAAAACTCTAAGCTAAGACTCTAGGCTAAAACTCTAAGCCAAAATTCTTAACTAAAACTGAACTAAACTATAACTCTAAACTGAAACTCTTAACTGAAACTAAACTAAACTATAAGATAAGAATCTATGCTAAAACTCTTTGCTAAAAGTCTTAATTAAAACTAAACTAAAACTTTAAACTAAAACTCTTAACTGAAACTAAGCTAAACTATAAGTAATTAAAAACTCTAAGCTAAGACTCTAGCCTAAATATCTAAGCTAAAACTCTAAACTAAAAAAAAACTAAATTATAACTCGAAAATAATAATCGAAAACAAAAATATACTAATGGATAATGGTAACTATAAACTCTGTACTAAGACTCTAGGCTAAAAATCTAAGATAAAAAACTATAAAATAAAACAAAACAAAAGTATAACTCTAAAACTAAATCTCCTAACTAAAACTAAACTTAACTGTAAGCGTAAAGTAAAACTCGTATGTTTTTATCACGTATATTAGGGAGTTTGTCCCCTAGTCAATACCTCGCTCTTTACGCTAAAGTTCGAATTTTTTTCGAGCCACAAACCCCTGAATCACAAAGGCCGGTTAATTAGGATAGATAGCTCCTTTAAAAGTACGAAAAAAAACTTTAGCGTAAAGGGTGAGGTATTGACTAGGGGGTAAACCCCCTCATATAAGTAATAATTTCTGTTCGTTTTAAGTTTTAATGTTGCTCCTTACTTTCAGTTGAAAAAACTTTTTTTTTAAATTTAATTTCTTGAAAGTTTTTGTGTTAATGCAGCTTTTATTTTGGCTCACTGTACATGAATAATTAAAATGAAATTTGCATATTAATTTTACTTTTTTTTGCTAAATGGCTGTCTCGAAATTTTGTTCTGACGTAACTGACGAATTAACTTACGTAACGAACTTCTATATTCATATATTTTTGTTACGTATTTAAGGGGGTTCGCCCCGTAGTCAATATCTTGCTCTTTACGCTATAGTTCAAATTTTGCTCCAATTATTTAAGAATCACCCCTTAATCACAAAGGTCGTTAATTAAAATAAATAGCTCTGATGAAAGTACAAAAAAATTTAGCGCAAAGAGCGAGGTAATGACTAGGGGGCGAGCCCAATAATATACGTATTAATTTCTATTCGTTTAAATTTTGATTTTTCTGTTTACTTTCAGTTGTAAAATTCTTTTTACTATTATTTAATTTCTGATCTTTTTTTAAATAATGCTGGGAAATCTGGCGCCCCCTTCATAGCAATGCCCCCTACCCCATGAAAACTTTCTCCATGGAAAGATCCTCCCACATAACCCCCAACCCGACCCCCTCAAACTACCGAAAAAAATCCCCCCTGAAAACTTCTGTATACTTTCCAATAAACAATACTATATGTAAACATTTGGCAAAGTTCATAACTTTCAGACCTTCCCCCGGGGACTTTGGAGGCTCAAGTGATCTTCAAAGACATAATTATTGTATTTTTTGACCATGCTGAACAAAATGGATACCTCGAAATTTTTATTGGATGACTTTGGGAAAAAATGAGCGTAAGAGGGGGCTTAGTTGCCCTCCATTTTCTTTGGTCACTTAAAAAGAGCAGTAGAACTTTTAATTTCCGTTTCAATGAGCCCTCCCGTGATATTCTAGAACCACTAGATCGATACGATCACCCCTAGGAAAAAATAATAGTAATAATAAACACGCATCCGTGATCTTTCTTCTTGCAAAAAATAGAAATTCCATATTTTTGCAGATAGAAGCTTGAAACTTCTATAGTAGGTTTCTCTGATACGCTGAATCTGATGGTGTGATTTTGATTAAAGTTCTTTGCCTTTTAAGGGGTGTTTCCCCCTTTTTTGAAAATAGGGTAAATTTTCTCAGGCGTGTAACTTTTAATAAGTAATATTAAACGTGATGAAACCTACATATTTGACATCAGCATAAGAATTTGATTCTTTTAATTTACCTATCAGTGTCAAAATTCCGTTTTTTAGAGTTTCGGTTACTATTGAGCGAGGTCCCTCTTTACTTACAGTTCGTTACCACGAACTGTTTGATAAATAAATGAACATTTATTTATTTTGATGAATGTTATAGGCTAATAAATGAGCTTGAGAATATCTAAATCCACTAGAGAATCAAACTTCCATGGACACGAGGTTACAATTGAATTCGTTTCAACTGAGGTAAGTGGTATTGCCTTAACCATGGCATTCCCACATAATTTTAGAAACATACTCTAAGAGTAATATACTTTTAGACTACTGAAAAAAGCTGCCCGGTAATACGTTCCCGAATTGGCGGAGAAAATTGGAGAGGAAATCATTTAGAGCTAGCCTACAGCTGTATAATAGGACATAGTTATTATGCCTACCATAGGTTCCGGTAGTGTGCTGAGGCCCCTGCAACGAGAAGTGACTTTATGAATTTCTTTTGGGATAGAATCACCCATAAGTATTGGAAAGTTTTGAAAACAGATCCATGATCAATATCATATTCGTGCGTCTAGCAGAGCCAACAAACTTTCTTTCTTGAAGAAAGCCAAGTAGGCTATTCAACTACTGATATCTAATATCTGGAGCCTCACTGAAGCTTCTTCATTGTGCTACATGAAGTGCGTTCTGTACTATATAAAAAAATATTTGTACTAGATAAGACTTAATAATCACGAAAAGCCATATTATCACCTTTCCAATCACATAATCTAACGCGTCAATAACCCCTTAGGTCTCAAAGGGTACCTGCTAGAAATGCAATTCTTAAGATCACAATTCAGCTGACCTAGAATCCGATTTATTTAATTGCTGGTTCGTTTGCTCGAGTGAATGATTTTTTTTCTTTCATTTTTTCAGTTGCTCGTTAGTATCCGCCGTTCGCAGTTCAGAATTTTTGGATTTTGTGCAAATCACGGATATTGGTGAATGACCCATTTTATGGTTGTTAGGTAAGATAGTCCAAGTAATTGAGAGGCAAATGTTTAAATGGCTAAGTTAGACTGGGGACATACGCTGAACGTGTCCTTGCCATCAAAAATGCTGGAGATTGATGGTCTGCATGATGGTGAGAGGGTGAGTAAAACCGACATTATTTTGTTCGCGTTAAAGAAGAGAGTCGGTTGTTCTCTCGAAATATTCACTTTGTGTGTTTCTTTAGTATTTTCGTTTAGCCTTTAAAAACCTATCTTTGATCATTTTCTTTCTTTATGTTAGAGAAAGTAAAATAATAAAACAGTCGAATTTCTGTTGTTTTTTTTTCGTTTTTTTAACCAACAATTTCGTTTTTCAGAGAAAAGAGTGAAAAGGAATAAAACATTGTCAACTTTCAAATAAAATTGATGGTCTGAGTTAAACCGATTTCTGTGTCTGCATTCAGAGATAATTAGCTTAGTCTCAGTGAGATAAACTACTATGCAGATATATTTCAATTAATTATCTAATACATAGAGTTGGTTAAGTAATCCTCTTTGGCTTCATCTTATGGTACTTGTCTATTTTAGCGACCCCAATCAAGTTCTTGATCTGAATAAAACCAATTTCTGTGTCTGCATTCAGAGATAATTAGCTTAGTCTCAGTGAGATAAGCTACTATGCAGGTAAATTAAAATTAATTATCTACTGCATAGAGCTGGTTAAATGATCCTCTTTGGCTTCATCTTATGATACTTGTAAATTATAGTGACCATAGCGACCACACTCAAGTTCTTGATCTGAGTAAAACTGATTTATGTGTCTGCATGCAGAGATAATTACCTCAGTCTCAGTGAGATAACGACTATGCAGATATTTTTTAATTAATTATCTAATGTATAGAGTTGATTAAGTGATCCTCTTAGGCTTCATCTTGTGATACTTCTCAATTATAGCGACCACACTTGTCAATTATAGCGACCACACTCAATTTTTTCATTGAAACGTATGACTTAGAATGTTTTTAGTAGTGTTGTGTCGTGGTCTATCTTCTCTGTGTTATAGTTAGGGCACCGGAATTAAAAAGCGTGACATATACCGTTACGGAAAAGGTATCGATGAAAATAAGCCTACCCCACCCCCCCCCCCTAAATCGACCTTGCTGATTCGAAAAATAACAACGGCACATTCGTACGAAGTGGCAAACACCACGAAGCTAAGGGTTTCACAACTTGTGTATGGCTCCTCAGTGTACATTGTTGTTCCAGTGAGTCTGATGCGCCTTTTTTCGCAGAAACCCGAGTATCAACGACTAAAGCAGCAGTATCCAAGATATCCGGAGGCCAAGGAATGTCTTTTCAACCACAAGACACTAAATTTTATTTTACTGTAACGCTAAATCTCAGACAAAAGCTAGCGAAGCTCTACACATATGTCATCACAAACAAAGAGTTTATTAACCAAAGTATTGCGAATTACTTAAAACAGAAATCCGAATAAATAATCATGTGAAAAACCAATCGAATTACTAAAGCAGCCCACTACCCAACGTCCCTTCAAATCAACAACTCCCATGCAGAATAACTATTCCTTGTCAGAACTAAACTCCCCTTCGCAACATTTTCCACAACAGGAGCACAAAATATCGCAGCCCCTAATTGCACAGGGGCATTTTTGTCCACAGTTTTTACACTTGCAGTACGGTGAAACTTTCTGAATGGGCGATGGCCAGGCTGCAAGAGTCGATTTTTTGGGTAAAATTCCTATTCAAAATCTAAGGGAGAAAAGCAGATGGGACTAGGCACATGCGCGTTTAGCATCACAGACCATTGAAAAATACATCTTTTGACGTGGAGCTTGAACGAGTCGTCTGCTGAAGGTGGGCTCTTCAGTGTTTTACGAGGCGGAAACAAGTGAACTCGCAGATTGTTTAAACAGTCAAAGTTTTCATTTTTTCCGTACGGCGCGATCAAAATGTCACGACTCAACTTCACAATTTCACCCTCGAGTTCAATGGCCTTTTGTATATCTCTTGAAACCTGGTCAGTCACAGCCGAAAGTTGGGTTAATCAGGGCATTGGTGCTTTCTGTATCGTTTGCTTGCCTTTTGAATAGAAGTAGCTTACTTTATCACAGCCGGTGAAACAGTGCAAAAATGCCATATAGTTCACTAATAACGGAGTGAGTCCATTTGCCAGCTCCGTGACAGAAACAGCTTTGTTCTTGAAGCAAACCCAGATGTTTGGTGTTGCACTGGTTGTGCCTTAATTTTAGATAAAGACTGAAGCAAGCTTACGACGGTATCGGTATCATTGGCTTCGATAATCACGTCTGAACATCCAGTTTTAACACAGAATGCTGCGGGAAGGACAACACGAGTGTCTGCTTTCTCGTGAGTGCAGTTCAAGTCAGCCGTAAAACTGCTGCTTCCGTCAGCACTACTCTCTGGTTTAAGTTCCAAAACTTTGGTCCTGTCAGGAAACCCTCCGGGAAGGTAAACACGGAAAGGTAATGTTTTCCTATCAATCTCAGACCATACCTTAAACACGCACTCTATCAGTTTCGCTTTGCTTTTTGAATCCAGCAGGATCGAGTCCCAGCAGTCAAGAACCATATATCGACGAACGGAAAAGGCTTTGCCGGGTCGACTTCCCCGCCTTTCGTGGCAGCCAGTACTGTCTTTCAGAGAGACAACTTCGCAGCCAACTAAATCCTGGAGCATACCATCATAGCAATCAGCTACAATTTGTAGCTGGTTTGTCTCTTTCGGCTGTTTTTTTATGAGACTCTCCAACGTTCTTTCAGCAAAGTCCGTCAAGATTTCGTCTTTTCGAGGGGGTTGACTTCAGATTAGTGGAATAAAATCAACTACGACCCCCAGACTTCCCAGGTCCCGGGAACTTGAACACTCTGCTAGCCACATTTCGATGGCAAGAGAGATTTTTAGGAACTCCATCGTAGCACATTTGCTGTGTTCTTAACACAGTGTTGCCACTGGCTGTAATTTCAAACAGAGCAGGGGGGTATGGTAGCAGCTCGTGGCCTAGTATTCTCATCCGTATATCAGTACGTGGACCCTGGTCCCAATCAACAGCGATCATGATCCGTTTAGCAATATCCAATTCTGCGTTTGCGTACACGGCACTTCCGGATGCCTTTTTGATGATCTTTTTCGAGCTTTGAAAACTCTGCCCTTTCACTTCCGTAAACGCATCACTATCTCCATCAAAAAAAGCTCCGATTAACTTTAAGCCCGAAGCTTTAGAACTTAACCCACTAACACCAGCATCTGCCATCTCTCCAGTTATACTGTTCACCAGTTTCTCACCATCAGAGGAGAACGGGTCGACATGATCCTCTATAACAGCGAATTTTTTTCCGACCAGTTCTTCATCTCTTTTATCCGAAGCATGAGTTGACTACTGACCATCGTCGAATTCTCTCAAGCTTTGCACTCCAGCCATATCGCATAATGCTGTCGAGACCTAGAAGAAAAAATCTTGGAAGAAAAATTTAAATGCACGAAAAAATCAAGGGAGGGGGGACTGCTCTGAAGCTTCTTTTTGAGATTCTATGCGTAGCTTTAGGATACGTATGCGGTCACAAAGTCCGTCCGTCTGTCTGTCTGTGTATGGTACTCTCACTCTTGAGGGGAGAGTCGGATCGTCATGAAACTTGGTAATTAGGTTTGGTTTGAACACAGGTAGGGTAAGTTCGAAGATGGAGTACATAGGTCTACTAGGGAGGGGAGGAGGGAGATTTGGAGAGGAAAACTGCACAATGAACGGTTTTTCGTATCTCAATACTTGAAAGGTTGTATAAACCAAAGCGTCTACATTGCCATTAAGCAAAGACGGATATCAAAGCAAGAAATAATTATAAAACATAGTAATTAACTAGCCCATGTCTAAAGCACTACTAGAGATCAAAGTATTTACCTTGGCACAAAAAGGAATCGAGGTCAGCCATTTCATAACTACTAATTCTCGCATACTGACGCCGTTAATGCCACCTCTTGTTGTGGTCCTGACTGCAAGTTGAGCGTCGACTCAAGGGCATGATCCGGTGAGATTGAATTCATTTTCCCACTCAGCCGTTTCACATTAAAAAGTCCTTAACGGAAAATCTCGGAAAGCTCTGTGGGCACACTCCGCATATCACTCAGATATCTGATGACGAAAGCTGCGTACTCGTGATGCTTGACTTCTGAAAAATAAGGAGCCATCAGTTTTACCCCCGTCAAATGGCCAACCCAGTTACCAGCCCGTTCATCAACCAAAAACTGCACAAGGATCAGCACAAGTCTTATGTAGAAAATTCACAGCCGAGCGGTCTAATTTGCAGGAAAGCTGTCCTCGAACTTGTCAAACATGTCACTCATTGACTCAAGACGTTCTTTAACGCCCGAAAGTTGAACCTCCTCCGCGAAAAGCTTGTTGATTGAATCATTCAGTACATCAAAACACACGAACCCATTTTCATCTTCTGCGCTAAACTGCTCAAAATCATCCCAGTAAAGCCTGAAAAACGTTTCCACGACAATCAAATGGGCACTCAAACTTCCAAGCTTTGAATATTCTCATCCGAATATCAGTACGTGGACCCTGGTCCAAACCAACAGCGATCATGATCCGTTTAACAATATCCAATTCTGCGTTTGCGTACACGGCACTTCCGGATGCCTTTTTGATGATCTTTTTTGAGCTTTGAAAATTCTGCCCATTCCCTTCCGTAAACGCATCACTATCTCCATCAAGAAAAGCTCCGATTGCCTTTAAGCCTGAAACTTTAGCACTTAACCCACTAACACCACCATCTGCCATCTCTCCAGTTATAATGTTCACTAGTTTCTCACCATCAGAGGAGAACGGGACGACGTGATCCTCTATAACAGCAAAATTTTTTCCGACCAGTTCTTCATCTCTTTCATCCGAAGCATGAGTTGAATACTGACCATCGTCGAATTCTTTCAAGCTTTGCACTCCAGCCATACCGCATAATGTCGACACCTAGAAGAAAAATCTTGGAAGAAAAATTTGAATGCACGAAAAAATCAAGGGAGGGGGGACTGCTCTGAAGCTTCTTTTTGATATCCCATGCGTAGCTTTAGGATACGTATGCGGTCACAAAGTCCGTCTATCTGTCTGTCTGTGTATGGTACTCTCACTCTTGAGGGGAGAGTCGGATCTTCATGAAACTTGGTAATTAGGTTTGTTTTGAACACAGGCAGGTTAAGTTCAAAGATGGGGTACATAGGTCCACTAGGGAGAGGAGGAGGGAACTTTGGAGAGGAAAACTTGACAATGAACGGTGTTTCGTATCTCGATACTTGAAAGGTTGTATAAACCTAAGCGTCTACATTGCCATTAAGCAAAGACGGATATCAAAGCAAGAAATAATTATAAAACATAGTAATTAACTAGCCCATGTCTAAAGCACTATTAGAGATCAAAGTATTTACCTTGGCACAAAAAGGAATCGAGGTCAGCCATTTTGTAACTGCTAACTCTCGCATACTGACGCTGTTAATGCCACCTCCTGTTGTGGTCCTGACTGCAAGTTGAGCGTCGACTCAAGGGCATGATACGGTGAGATTGAATTCATTTTCCCACTCAGCCGTTTTACATTAAAAAGTCCTTGACGGAAGATTTCGGAAAGTTCTGTGGGCGAACTCCGCATATCACTCAGATATCTGATGACAAAAGCTGCGTACTTGTGATGCTTGACTTCTGAAAAATAAGGAGCCATTAGTTTCACCCCCGTCAAATGGCCATCCCAGTTACCAGCCCGTTCATCAACCAAAAATTGCACAAGGATCAGCACAAGCCTTATGTAGAAAATCCACAGCCGAGCGGTCGAATTTGCAGCAAAGCTGTCCTCGAACTTGTCAAACATGTCACTCATTGACTCAAGATGTTCTTTAACGCCCGAAAGTCGAACCTCCTCTGCTAAAAGCTTGTTGATTGAATCATTCAGTACATCAAAACACACGAACACATTTTCATCTTCTGCGCTAAACTGCTCAAAAGCATCTCAGTAAAGCCTGAAAAAGGCTTCCACGACAATCAAATGGGCACGCAAACACCGGTAATATCGTTTGCCTGTTAACGCTTTTTTAGCACTTGCGGGAAGCAATATTCCAGACTTGTGAAATATTTCTTCAAGTCCCGAACCAGTCATGAAACACCCTATTGCCGACAGAAAGTTCATCGCAGGCTGAAATCCAGCCTGCGATGAACTTTCTTTAGCTCGAGAGCATGAGCAGTTCTTTGGAGCACACTGAGGGCTTCTGCAACTACTGCCAGATTAGATGGACTGCTAGGAATAAAAGGCAGGTATCCTACACGAGTCACTAGTATATTTTCATCTTCTCTTGCGGTCCCAATGAAAAATTTAAAGCCTGGGACTTGATCTTGATTTTCGATATTCATTTCCATCGTCCTGGTCAGGCCCATTCTGCAAAGAGTCCATGTGAGATATTCCCCTGTGATTGGGTTTTTACATTTTTCAATCTCACTTAGGGTCACATTAAAGTTGCTGTCACTTAGTTTTCGTTTCAGGTACTCTTCCCCAAAGCTTCCCAATAATAAAGATGACTTGTTCAGGGACCTATCCCGTGTGCGATTGCTTTTTATCACAGGTGCTGCATGAGGTGCGTCAAATATCGAAAGTTTCCTCACAATCATGGTAGTTAAATGTGACGGAGAACCACCCTTAGTGTGTTCCTGCAAAGGGAATTTTGTTTCAATAAACAACAGTAGACTAACCTACTATCAGTTCAAAAAAAAAAAAACATTGCCTTGTAGCTGCAGAATAACGAGTGTTGCAGATTTTTCTTCAGCAATGGAGGATGGGGAAGGGCATCATTATTATGACATATTATGAGAAACCGGTAAGAAAATTACACCTCCTACGTCTAGTGTTTTTTTTTGGGGGGGGGGGGGCCCAAAGCTTCAAAGTGAATGTTTACGTACCATTTTCAATTTTTCATTGAGAGCTCCATCAGACAAAGGTGGAGGGGGGGGGGGTTAAATAAGTCGTTAAATAGTCGGGGTTAAATAGTGTCGTTCTTTACTGTCAATAAAAAATGTTTTATTCAGTTTAATCCCCACAACAACCACCTATAAAGGACCAAAAGTACTTTTCTTCTCAGTTTTCAAATTCTTGGAAAATACGGCAACACGCATGGCCGTGCCAAGTGGAGGGTTAAGAGGTATCCCCCCCCCTCCGTTTTAGATTTGCAGACGAATTTTGCATCTATATATATATATATATATATATATATATATATATATATATATATATATAGAGAGAGAGATATATATATATATATATATATATATATATATATATATATATATATATATATATATATATATATATATATATATATATATATATATATATATATATATATATATATATATATATATATATATATATATATATATATATATATATATATATATATATATATATATATATATATATATATATATATATATATATATATATATATATATATATATATATATATATATATATATATATATATATATATATATATATATATATATATATATATATATATATATATATATATATATATATATATATATATATATATATATGCCAACTTGCTGCTGACAACAGGCACTTGTTGCTAGTTAAGTAGGCATTTATGTTTTCCCTTTTAATTAATGCGCACAATGCTCCCACGACAAAATAGACAAACAAGATTCTTTCCGAAACGTTTTGAGGTCGTAAACTTCATTAGCTAGTTAAACTGCATTTACCTCAAGGCCGTATCCACGGGGAGGGGTGTAATGGGTTTGACCCTCCCCCACCCCCAACTTTCTGTACGATTCGTAAAAACGTAACCAAAATGGATATAAAATATTTTTAATGTGTTTTTTTAACAAGCTAAAAGAAAGTTAGAAGACCCGTGTGCTTTCTGTCTCTGGTTTAAGCTTCATATGCTTAGTAGTAGTGTTCTTCCCGTCCTACTCTATGTATTAGAAACATGGCATCTCAACCAACAACAAGAGGGGGCAGCACAGGCTTTTGAAAACATCTACATCTGTAGGCAACTATGCATCCACCGAACTTGGAAAGTAACGAAATAGCACTAAAGGAATATAACAAAGATAATTTCGCCCACCACATTGGTCTGCCATAGCAAAAAAATAAATTAAAGTAATAAAGATCTAGAACGAGGCTTTCAAAGGTAGCTATTTACGTTCACTTATCCACTGTTTGAAAGAATCTTCAAAAATTCAGTCACTTGTCCAGTATTAAGTGAGAACTTTTTTTTTATCGTAGATAATGGTGAGTAGTTCGCTTCTAAATCAGTTTTTTTTTTTGGCTCCCAAAGCTTTGAATTCTGTTTCAAATGTTCTCGCCGGGATTTTCCGGCGAGTATGGTTAGGTTAGGTTAGATTAAGTTAGGTTATATTAGGCTAGATTAGGTTAGGTTAGCCTACGTACGCGCGCGTACGTAGGCTAACCTAACCTAATCTAGCCTAATCTAACATAACTTAATCTAGCCTAACCTAACCTAACCATACTCGCCGGAAAATCCCCCCATGTCGACTTTGTATCATGTTTAAGTCAGGTTAGGTTAGGTTAGCTTATCATGAGCGGCTCATGATAAGCTCACCTAACCTAACTTAAACGTAGAGAAACCTGGGACTGGCTGTCATCTATAGCTATAGGTTGGTAGATGGCAATAGTAGTCTCTCGATTCTGTGAAATGTTGTAAGATCCTTTTGATGCTATGAAATAACTGTGTAGTTGAATTTGTTCTATGCAAAAGTACTTTTTTTCCTATTAATTTTGACACTCAGTCAATAATTAATGGTTTTATGAGTCTGTTAGTAGCATTGATGTCATTGAAAATTCCTTTTTCGTACATATCTGACTTTTTGATAAACATTCTAAACGTTTTATCTGACATTGACGATCCACACAGAAGCGATCTGAATGGTATTTTAAATTGATATATACTACTGCTGTTGAGAACAGTCGGTCTACAACTAACTGTTAACCATACTTGTCTAATGAATAAATAATAATTTCCCCTTAGATCTACCTAGTACGTTATTCAATAACAAGAACAACAAAACAATAGTTCATTCATTTATTAACATCAACATTTTTCTGTACAGCATGAATAGCACACACACTATTTGTTCAACAAGAAAACAATATTTATTAACACTATTTGTAGAACAATATTTTTCATTTATTGACAAAAACACTTCTATGTTCAACAAGAACATTTATTGAACAAAAACACATGTTCAACAAGAACAATAACATCAACAATATTTATTATCAAAAACGCTTTTTTTTGCTCAACAAGAGCAAACTATTTTTACATCAACTTTTTTCACTTATTAACAAAAAGACTTTTTGTTCGTAAAGAACAACACTATTTGCAAACACATTTTTGTACAACAGCACTATTTGTACAACAAAAAAATTTTTTACTTAAAAAAACAATTTACAACTTAAAATAGCACAGTTGAACATAATAAATTTAAAAGATACCCCCCACCCCCCGGGAGCCACGGGCCGAAGGCCCGTCGCAACAGTACAATAGTTGTCGTCACTGCTGCTGCAGGTTAGGTTAGGTTAAGGTGGTTAGATTGGGTTAGTTAATTCATGAATGGGTTAGAATGAATGGTTTTTATTTCCCATCATAAATAACACAAGGTTACACAACGGAGTAATGAAAAAAAGAAAAAAAAAGAGAAAAAGAAAACGCAATAAGAGAAACAACAAGACTTCAATAACAATCTATATACAGCATACTAAACTCGTAATCAAATTAGCCTACGATAGCTCGGTACATATCATGATCAGGATTGAGCGAACGCCGAAATCGGACGATTCGCTCAGTAGCTGCAGTAGTCGGGTCCGCAAGGCTGTAATTTTTCGAAACTCTTGAATTTCTCTCCCATGGCGCAACACTTAACAGATATTTTGCATACTTATAGTAAACCCGACGGACTGAGCGCTTATCTGATTCGGTGAAAAGAGACCAAAATGGCGAGAGTGACAGAACATGCGGGATAACGAACACGGAATAAAGCCTTCCGAGTATATGGCGGTTATACATACGTTTGCAGGGTAGGAGTAGTCCGTATGCTTTGCGTGCCTTTTGTGAAAAATACTCAACCAGTGCTTCACGAGTAGACCGCAGATCTGAAGCGATCGGCAGTCCAACGTAAGTGAGAGATGGCTTTGAGCTCACCGCAGTATCGCCTAGGAGCACGCTAATCGATGTCGAACCGTTCGCGTTGTGACGAAAAACAACTACTTCACTTTTGGCAGCGTTAAAAGCTAGCCCAATCTTAGTATATTCATCACTCAATATATTGTAGTTATCCTCAACCCTTGAAACAGACCTACTTGCGTTAAGTATATCATCAGCGTAATTGATGAGCGACACGTCTATACCTAGATACATGTAGCACGTTTTGGCAGATTCTTGAGGGACGATAATACTGTTGTTGTATAGGAGAGGGGAAGTAATGGAGCCTTGCCGGATACCTTTACGGACAGGTATAACTACGGTGGATACCACCTTATCGCGATGAGTGGGGACTTTAAGCTTCACTCTCAGTCTCCTATACATGCTCCTCCATACAACGACAACCGAACGGTCAACTCCGTGTTTACAAGCAGAACTAAGTATATGTGCGTGGATACCGGAGTCGAATGCTCTACGTACAACGGGGCTTGCTAGAACAAGTGTATCATTATTATCGTGAGCACTGAGCAAAAGATTAGCTATCAACGAATGAACATGCTCGTGACAAGTACCACTCTTAAACCCGAATCGCGAATAGGGAGTATAACAAGCTTTACTTAGGTCACCAAAAACAAGCATTTCCATGAGTTTGCAAAATACTGGCGAAACAGTTTTGGGCGGTATGATGAACAGTTCCTGGTATCATTCCTTTTTTTGGGAACTGGCGTAACGACGCCAACACAGACAAGATCGGGGACAAGACCGCAGTTAAAGATCATCTGGTACATAAGAGCAAGGTGATTTAACACACTGTCACCCCCAATAGCCAGATGCATTCCACAAATATTATCATCATCTCGAGAATACTTCTTTTTCAGTTTAGATAACATATGACGGATACTAGAGACAGTAACAACGAACCCAACACTTCGTTCATTTGACGCTAGGAGGGGGTCGAGCTCTTTTTCGAACTCTTCCTCGAGAGCCTTGTTCGGCGGTGAGAATTCGTCGGTGAAATATTTATTCCAGTCACTTTCACTTGGCAAAATTTCTTCTTTGCGAGATTTGGGACTCCTTTTCTGTTTAATATACTTCCAGACTGCATTTGGGTCACCTTCAAGCACTTTGCAATTCTGGCCCATTAAGTCGATTCGGTGTTTAGCAAGGGTCTTGGCGAATTTTCGCTTAGTATATAGCCTGATATCATTCAAGACACCTTGACGAGGGCGCCCGCACTCGTTCCATTGTGTATACCAGAATTTAGATCGACTACAAGACTCGGACAACTGTACATTCTGAGACCACTGTGGATTTTCACTTCCGATTCGAACTTTTCGTGTCGGAACTGCAGCCTTTTCGGCACAGCGTAGGGCATGTGTAATTTCTGCACAGTAATTGTTGAGGAGTATCTGCTTCTCATTATCGGGAACAGGTGAACCTTGCTGAAGCAGTTGAAATGGGACCTTTATCTTTTCAAGTATATTATCATACACGGACTTGAAAAGCGCAGAGTCGGCTTTTCCACACTCAGATTTTACCACCCATTTAGGGTGACAGTCATCGAGCGAGTAGGTTTATTAGTGACATTGACCACATTTGAGATAGGTATGTGGTTGGAAGCAAAGATGCTTAAATTTACCCTACATTTTCCGTTTGTCTTCACATCTGCAGAGCAATGTATTGAGTCAAGGGAGGATAAAGAGCCAGAGTTGTGTACATACGTGTAGTCCAGGTCATTTTCAAGTACACGGAGACTTTCACAGGCAGCAACCAGAACCTGAGTTCTCAGGCTGTTGTCGCACAGGCTACAGTTCATGTCTCCGGTTACAATGCATGACAGTTTTTGCGTAACACATCCGTCAACTGCTCCACAAATCTGTCCACAAGAAACATTGAATCTTGCATCAGATTCATCGTCACGATAATCCGTGGGCATATAGACACAGAATAGGGCTGTATCAGCAATTCGGACACCGACGAAGAAATCAGACTGCTTGTACAAGGAGGGATAAAGACTTCTGCGTACCAGTATTGAAATACCACCAGAGTGTATACCTCTGCCAGAACGCTTTGCAGGAACACTGAATACGCTGGAACTGTCATTGACCTCAAGAAGCTGAAGTCCTTCTGTTGTAAGAAAGTGCTCATGTAAACAGACTACGTCATATTCTTGTACTAATTGCTCAACCAGAGCTAGTTTAGCCGGAACTCCACCATTCATGTTCCATGATACAACTTTAAGTTCAAGATTATTCATTGTTTTAACGCTTTCTGTGCTTCAGGGCATTTAAAACTGTAACAGGGATGGTTTGCCGAACCACATAGAGCACATTTGAGGGGGTTCTGGCAGGAATTGTCCTTTGAGCTGGAGTGTTTCCTAGCGCAACGGGAGCACTTTGGCGGATTTGGACATGCCTTTGCTGCGTGGCCGAAGCATTGACACTTGTAGTCCTGGATTGGCATAAATTTGTATTCGTGAATCGGCAGCCGCTCATACCCAATCACGGGGGGAAACTTGATTGCACTCTGTAGGTCTTCACGCGAATCAAACTTCAGTTTGAATGACCTGGTTTTGCCTATTCCAGAAGCTTCGACACATTTCGACACTAAACTGCGTAAGTCCTCTTCTGAAATACTAGCAGGGACGTGGCGAATTATCTCGAAGAAAGAGGGGCTTTTTACTCTCGCGACAACGGAATTATCGGTACTGGTAATAGCCTATGCAATGGAATCGGCGATCGCTTTGTCTTTCACGAGAACGCTCCAACCACTTTTACGAGGCCTCAGTTTAACAATGTCATTGCTTGTCTGTCCGCAAAGTCAATTTAAATAGTCTTTCCGGGATTCGGGATCAGTCAATCCTTGGGGTGGATTCGTGAGAACTATGGCTTAAGTCTGTTAATGCTTTCCGTTGTTCTCGCGTGAGTGATAGGGATTGCGCAGCTGGTACTCAGACTCGACGAAACTGTCGAACTTTTGGCATAGCTTTCCCACTTGTCCCGTCAAAGTTGCACTTATTTTACCTGGAATAATCGGTACGTCATCAGGTTGATATAATACGAACCACGGGAGCGAAATGTTTTTTTCGTCACACATCTTAAAAACTTTCATTATGTCAATGACATTATCCGAACTTTTGTCTCTTGCAGTTTTTGAGCATTTAATTTATGAAAGGTTGGTGGTGGTTGGGTTAGGTTAGTTGGTTAGGTTAATTTATCCAGACCAAGTTGATTGCGATAGTCTATGCATTCAACTCGGTCTGAAATACGGTAGTGGCCATGTGGCAGTACACTTACACCATTCTCGAGCACATAGACTTTGTCGGATATACACGACATTGCATTTTTTTCCACTCTTACAGTATAGTTTCTATACTGAAGAGAGCGAATTGCATGCACTTTTGCTCTCTGCGCTAGGCTACTTACTATACAGTCTCTATACATGATCTTGTTGAAATTGCTCTTTACAAAGTGTGCCGGTCCCCCTTTACACACCTGCTTTCCATCCCCACTATGAGTTTCAACGCAATAAACCTTAGGACCCGTGAACACCCCCTGGATATCAAATCACTCACCGTCTCTGATTTTAACATTGATAATTGGTTGGGGGCTTGAAGTTTCACCAATTCGGGGTAGAGGGACGGATTCCATTTGGTGAAATCCATCTGCGAGCTGATGTGTCCCCCATTTTCTAGATCACCCAATAAATCCTCGGTCTTTACATTTACCAGCAGATAATCTGTATCCCCATATTAAAATTTAACCTCCCCCGCCCGTGGCCTTTGCACCTTGCACACATTTTAAAAAAACGACAGCAAGAGCTTTTTGGAAATTTCAAGTACTGAACTATCTCCTGCTATATTCTTGTTAAGTACCACATTTCTCTTTTTCCTGTGTAGAAGAACCATGCCAGCCTCTATGCTCGTGAACGATGTAAAATTGGGGTCGGCAATAATTCGTGCACACTCTAGAGGGTCAGTCACAACGTTGCAGCGAGATCTGTTACGTACGCTTTCACACATTTTGCCGAACGCTGAATTTAGAATGAGTTTGTACATTTCCTTCTCTACTTTGGAGTTTGCCCTAGAGCGTTTATCAACAAAAGTGTCGATAAACGTCTTTAAGTATGGTTTTTGATTGAATTGCAGGACCCTGTGTATTTTGGTGATCTTGAAACCATTGTTCACCATCCAGTGCAAAAGCACATAGTGAACAACAATATCCTCCTTAGGGTCCAAATCAGCAATCAGTTTTTGCTTAGAAGGGGTCCAATGCATCCCCATATCCTCGACCAATGATCGATTGTAGGGGCTCAGTGAGTCCCTGCTCACGGGTCGATTGATACAGGGAAAAACAAAATCTCTGACTGAATCGTGAAGCGCCAGTGGAATGTGCCCGTCAGTTTCAAAGAACCATCCTTGCGGCCCATTGTCCTCGACGGTGGTAATGTCGGGGAACTCACAAGGATTCTCAAGCCAATGATAGTTCCCACACGGCAAAGAGTAGTGAGACATTGCCGAGGGGTACAATGAGTTCATGTCCAAGAACACTGCATTTAACTTTGCACCGGTGTTGCTGTTTTGTCCGCTCGGATCGGTTGACAAGACGCGATACCCATGAAAAACATACCCTCCCCTCATTGAACGCTCTAAAAAAAGGTGCTGATCTACATCGGTGATTAGGCCTATTTCCTATCTACTAATTTTTAAAATCAAAATCAAATCCATCACCAAATGTGGTGTGGAAAAATAATAACCTATATATAGCCCGATCTCTGAATAGATTTGGTCTGTGTTTTTACAGACTATATCCAACTGAATTAAAATATCACTGGCCAAGTACAGTCTACAATAATACCACCCATTTTGACAACTCCCCTTAGACAACACCTTCTTGGAAAACTCCTAATCCTCGACTGTGCATTCACTGTTGGTGAGTGAATTGTAAAAAGCTTCAATTGGAGGTAGTTTCACCTCGCTTAAGCGAGCGCCAGAACAGTAAAAGTCGTATGCGTATACACCTTTACAGAACAATATGTCATATATTTCACTGTCTGGAAAGTGCTGTTTAAGCAAGGCAAAACTATAAGAATTGTCACTTTTCTGCACTTGAATCAATTGTCCCGATGCCTAGGAGAAGAAACTAAAAGAATCTAAAAACCTGATTTTTTTCCAACACGTATGCCCATTATTTACTACCTGCCATTTCAGCTCGAGAAGCAACAACTTCTCGGCCGCTTTGGGAATAATGTTATAGGTAAATGAATTATTTACCCATGGACTGTCTACTCCCCCTCCCCCCCTGTGCATACGTGCCAGTGCCGGTAAAATAAATTTTAAATCATAATTTGAATTGTGAATAAAAACTGGGATAAAAAACTGTTGGCTAACATTTAAATTACACGATTGATGCGCTACCCCTCTAAAATTACTACCCCCAGAGGATATTTCCTGCCACAAGTGATTATGCTCTCTGACTTTCCCCCTCCCCCCTCTTTTCCCTCTAGTTCTTTTCTCCCACTCTACAAATTCCCCCTGACAACCCCAGCATATTTTTTTTATCTTTAATCGAGCGACGATCCTCTACAGACAACACCATAGGATAATGCGTATTTCTTAAACGAAAAATAGCGCCATTAGCTGTGCCAATTAGTTTAGTCAGTGCCTTGATCATGCACTCTCTCTCATCCAATGTTTCTACTATTTCTAACAACTGCATGGTGTTAGAAGTGTCTCTTTGCGCAGGGGCATAGGACACAGCGAGAACTTGATGTTCTTTGATTCGGTTTGAAAATTGAGGATCGTTCTCTTCCACCAGCTTAGCTTCACCATCCAAAGATATTTTGTTACACTGGAGGAGGGTGTTTTGAAAATTTTTAAAACGTAAAATGGCCCTATTCCCTGAAACCGTTTCCACTGACTGTTAGCCATGCCGTCTACAATGCTTCATATGATTTTGCTTTAATTCTGTCCAAAATCGAGACAGGCATGTTGGACAGTAGAAACATACCCCCCCCCCCTTTTCTGACCCTCCCCAGAACTCTACTGATGTCTGTGATTGGGTTGAAATGGCCAATTGAATTGGCAAGGTCACTAGAAAGTGGTGTGTACAACAACCAAACCCAGTGTTTGACCAATTCAATCGACGGGCTCCATACTGGGAAAACCACCCCCTTCTTTTTTAAACGAACCCCATCTTCAAATTCAGTTTCATACTGAACCACAGTAACACCGATATTTAAATGTGCATTAGCCCTTTCAAAAATATCAATAGATCTTAGCGTTACTGGGTATTTTCCCTCTAAACAAGTGAAATCTACAATTGGGAAATTGGACCCTTCCTTGCCATGTACAGCCCAGTGATCTAAATTCATCTTTGAGGCTTCATCTTTCAATGGTCGGAAAGCTGACATGAGGAAAGCGTACTTGAAACATTTTTGACCTGTTTTAAAAGGGATTCGCTGGACACCTTTACATTCTTCTAAATCTGGATTATATTTTAAAACTGTACCCTCATCCCTATGCCCTCCTCTTAAAATAAAATCTTTCTTAAATTTACAAATATTAACACTTAAATTTTCAACAAATAAAACTACAGAGCCTCTCCCATTTTCATTGTAATTCTCAAGATGCACAATAATATGACCTACTCACACGGAAAAAACACCCTCAAAATTCTATAAATTTGGATAGATCAAACGCATCTCGGAGTGTATATAGTGGTGGTAAACTTCACTTTTTCCCTCATTTAAATAGCACACCTTTAAAACAATTGAAACCTTAATTGAATCCCTCCCACCTCCCCACAATTGAATTTGGTTCTCCAGCAGTGCACGAATTCTATCTACGTAGTCATGCACAATTTCTATGGGGTCAAACACAAAAATACCACACAAAAGCGAATTAAAAGGGTCAACAAAAGTTGCAGTGTAGACAACTATTGTATTTAAAATTGTGTTTCACAGTTGAAAGTCAGGACAACTCGTACATTGGATATTGACCCCCCTCCTCCCCCTCCCCCTCTTGTATATTATCAACCCCCCTTCCCCCTTCCTCTCGTTTTTCAATACTAGGGGGATGGGAATCCACTTCATTAAAGTGAAGTGGAAGTAGGTTATCGGGGGCTAGAGGAGGATTCCCTGTTAATTCCGAGGTAAAATCATCCAAAAGCTGTAATTTGCTTTGACTCAAGTCCCCCTGTCCAACTGTACTATTATCAACATTATAAAAATCACCTAAAAACTCATCTATATTATCTGGAATTTGTTGTAAAATGATACCGTCCTATGTTGAATTGTTGGGAAGCTCCACAGGTGCGTCCTCTCCTTCACCAACTGACGTGCAGGGGGGAGATTGCGAGTATGGGACCAATACAACCTATAAATGAAAAATAGCTTATTTTCAAAGTGTTTAAATCACCCCTACTGTGTTTAAAAAAATTGGATTATTATTTAAAACACGCTTAATAGCAGTAGCATATACACTAGTCAATCGATATCCAACTGAAAGAAAATCCAACTTAACTAAAATCTAAAACGCTTTATATAGAAGACAATTTGATTTTGTTCAAACTCCCCCCCCCCTCAATTTACACTATTTAATATCCCCCTCCGAGCCGGCCCTTCGGGCCACCGCGGCGCTTCCCACGGTGCTTCCCGTGGCGTTTCCCGGGCCCACCATCGCTTCCCGGGCGCCACAGTAACCACCTCCTTGTATACGATAAACTATAATATTCAATTGTGAAAAAAACAGCATTTTGAGATAAAAAGAATCTAGTCAATTTATGCCAAGGAATTCAGGCTATAAATTAACGAAAAATATTATCGAAGAGATATATACAGTTTATGGACTACAGTGGGGGACATAGAAAATATGAAAGATTAGAAAGAAAAAAAAGAGTGGTTTGACAAAGATTGTATTTAAAATTGTATTTGATAATTGAAATTCGGGAAAAGTCGTAAATTGGACATTACCCCCCTCCTCCCCTCCCCCACTTTGTTCAATATTTGGGGTATGGGAATCCACTTCATTCGATTGAAGTGGAAGTAGGTTATTGGGGGATAGAGGAGGATTCCCTGTTAATTCCCAGGTAAAATCATCCAAAAGCTGTAATATATTTTGACTCAAGTCTCCCTGCCAAACTGTACTATTATCAACATTAAAAAAATCACCTAAAAACTCATCAATATTATCTGGAATTTGTTGTAAAATGATATCGTCCCATATTGAATTGCTGGGGAGCTCCACCGGTGTGTCCTTTCCTTCTCCAGCTGACGAGCAGGGGGGAGATGGCAAGTATGGGACCAATGCAACCTATAAATGAAAAATAGCTTATTTTCAAAGTGTTCAAATCACCCCTACTGTGTTTTAAAAAATTGGATTATTATTTAAAACACGCTTAATAGCAGTAGCATATACACTAGTCAATCGATATCCAACTGAAAGAAAATCCAACTTAACGAAAATCTAAAACGCTTTACATAGAAGACATTTTGATTTTGTTCAAACTCCCCCCCCCTCTCAATTTCCACTATTTAATACCCCCTCCGAGCCGGCCCTTCGGGCCACCGCGGCGCTTCCCACGGTGCTTCCCGCGGCACGTCCCGGGCCCACCGTCACTTCCCGGACGCCGCAGTGACCACCTCCTTGTATACAATAAACTATAATATTCAATTGTGAAAAAAACAGCATTTTGAGATAAAAAGAATCTAGTCAATTTATGCCAAGTAATTCAGGAGAGAAATTAACGAAAAATATGATCGAAGAGATATCAACAGTTTATGGACTACAGTGGGGACATAGAAAATATGAAAGATTAGAAAGAAAAAAAAAGAGTGGTTTGACAAAGCAAAACCAAAAAAAATACATTATATTTAGATATCTATGAGGGAGGGGAAGCAGAGAAATTTAAAACAATGTGTGTGTGGGGGGGGGGGGGTATTATAGCGAAAACAACATTTTACTGTCTTCGAAAAGTTTATATTAGATTAAAAATAGTTTTTTTTTAGATATTTCTAGAACCTGGTCCTGAATAATCAAAAAAGTTAAAAGAAAAAAGTAAAAGACTCTCTAAAAGATAAAAAAGAGCTTATTTGATTGAAAAAAATTAACTAACGTCTTCCACTTTATAACCAATTTGAAAAGAAGCCGTAGGCTTGGACATTACACGAGAGCGAGCCCGGGATTTGTCTCTGACTTGCCGGGAGGGATCAACCCTTCTATCTTGCATGAAAGGCTCAGCACTTGATGGAGATAGGTGGTTAGGTGAGTACACTGACACTTGATGGGGAGCTGATAGCTCAGATATTGCGTGAGAAGGAGCCGATAATAGGCCTATGGCTTGTCTTGAAGGTCCAGCCATTGCAGATGGCACGGAAGGCTCCGTAGCTAGACCGTGGCTTGAAGGGTGCGCATTTTTGGATTGTAATAGGACCACAGAAGGCCCCGCAGCATAACAGGGGTTCAAGGGGGCAGCATCTTGTCCGTGTAGGGTAGGGATAGTCATATTCTCACATTGTTCATGGAGTGCAGATGGACCTGTGTCCCTCCTGCTTTGTTTTGGCGTCGTGTAAGGGCCAACATACTTAATAATTGATGGTCTCACGGGGGCTGCCTCGTCCTCTCTCGCTCTCTTGGATGGAGGGGGTACACATTCTTCACAATTGACCTTAAAAGAAGAGAAAATTTAGTATCGAAATAATTTCCCCCTTTTTTTACAGAAGGAAAATTTGTACTCCCCCTAGCCATAATTTTGTCTAGAAAAGCATTTATCACTCAGAAGCCCCCTCCCCCCCCCCCTTTTCAGCAATGTCCTAAAAATATTGTTAGCAATTATTTTTTGGGGGGAATAACTTGTTTCGCTCTTAAATATAATATAAAATTACAATGTCCTAATTATTAATTTTGCAAACAATTTGTTCTCCGCTATTTCAAGACAACACAGAATTACGCAAATGCGCTGAAAACCTAGATTGGCTAAAAGCACTAATGTAAACAAAACAGGAAAAAGGGGATGCCAAAATTATTTATAACCTTGCGCGGAGAGTTTTATGTCAAAACAGAGCGGCATAATGACTAAGAATTGACAGAAGTCAGTGGACACTTTAAATCACAATACAGAAAAGCAAGAATTTATCGAAAAGAAAATTATTTCTATTGCGAGAATTATCGTTGTAAAAACAGTGGGGTGGAGGGTTTGAGGGGGGTTAGGTAGTAAAAAGAACACATTTTACGTTTTCTAGCGAGTATAAAGAAAGCATGGTGGAGTTTTTTGGGGGGGAGGGGGGACTTACCTAAATATACTGGAGGGTGAACAAGGAAAATAATTTTATTTTGAAAATAAAAAATGAAAATGTACTAAAACAGAACTTACATTGTAAATTGTGGCTGCCAAGGCTTCTAGCTCATCAATAATATTCATTCTTGTGTCCTCTGTGTCACAATACTTTCTGATAATTTAATCACAATGCATGTCCGTTATATACGAAATCCCAAGGGCGAATTGCGATGTAATGGGGAAAACCATATGTAAGCGAGCCTCTGATTGGTCTAGAAGGAGATGTAACCAGTCCTCTGATTGGTTTAGAAGGAAACATGTGATCCTGTTTCCTATTCCTGGATCATAACATTCTCCCCTAGCGTGCACTTGGCCAAACAACAACAACAAATAAATCAACCTTTGAAATTTAGTTCCCCTAGATCAATACATTCCCCATAGCGGTTATGTAAATTACCCCTCGTGACATTACACTGGGCCAAACAACAACAACAACAATTAATAAATCGACCTTGACACTATCCATCAGATATTAATAAACCATGAATAAATGGAGTCCCGTTTGATGTTAGAGTCAATTGTAGATGATAGCATGGTGTTCGTTCAGTATTCAATGCCCATAAATGGAACCCTGTCATGAGTCCTAGATCAATAAAATTCCCAATCAATTACGCAATCAATTTCTCAGAAATCCATTTCCCCTAGGGAGGCTATGCCCATATTTGGTGCCCCGTCGGACTGACAGCACAGGTGTTCTCCCTAGGGACTCTATGCCCAAATATGGACTCCACCTGGAGTACTAGGGCCCTTTCTACTCCCCCTCATATACGTAATGATTTCTGTTCATTTTAAGTTTTAATGTTGCTCCTTACTTTCAGTTGAAAAAACTTGTTTTTCATTTAATTTCTGGTCGTTTTTTAAATAATGCCAAGAAATACGGCTAAACTTTCATGGAAAAATCCCTCCTCCTCACGGATTTATTCTCTAGACAACTCAATCCTGGTGAAAACTTAACCCAGGCAATTACCCTTATCAGCTCCACACAGTAACTTGAGTTGACAAAGAGAAAGCAAGACATAAAACTAATTTCTTATAGGAATTCTGGCAAATTCCCCCAGTTTGAAATTTCCCACCCAATGAAAAACTATCCCTGTAAATAATCACACCAGCAGAAAATTCCCCCCCCCCAAAAAAAAAATTTATTTATACTTCCCATTAAAAAATATTATATGTAAACAATGGGCAACTTTTTTAACTTAAAGATCTTCCCTAGGGGCAGCGGGGGGGTCATGATATCTCCAAAGGCATAATTATTCGGACTTTCAACTATAGTAGGAACCCTTCTCTAATTACTGATTACACATAATTTATACATGGTTATGTTTTGTTGATGGTTATATGGTTGTTGGTCAACATGTTTGATGTTTCTAAGCCTAATGGATACAAACAGAAGTTTATATCATTGCTAGATAAGAGCGTATCTAACGGGACAGGATCAATGACACCTATTTCTAGGTCAATGGATTTCTCTTACATCGCAATTCAACCTTGAGATTTTGTTTATAATGAATACGCTTTATGTTTAAAGTATCAGATCGTTTCACGACACAATGGAACAAACATCGAATATTGTGGACTTAGAAGTTTTAGCTGCACGAATTTATAATGTGAGTTCTGTTTAGTAAATTTTATTTGGTTTTTCCATATAATGTCATTTTTGTAGTCCCCCTCCAATATATTCAAATTCAGGGTATACCCCCCCCCCAAAAAAAAAACTTTATACTTTGTTTCAAATATAGTCTTTTTTCCACTACGTAACCCCCCCCCTCATTTTTTAATTCTTTTTGCGAGCTTGAGACACAGAATGGCCCCCCTCCCCCACACTTTTTGGGCCCCCCACATTTCAAAATTTTTTTTGCACACTTGAGACACAGAAGGCCCCCCCCAACTTTTGTCCCCCCTCCCCCTTTCCTTAATACTTTTTTTGCGTGCTTGAGACACAGAAGGCCCTTAAGTAAACTTAAGTAAACTTAGTAAACTTAAAAAATATGGGGAGGGGCCCAAATGTAGGGGGAGGAGGGGGGCCTTCTGTGTCTCAAACACGCAAAAAAAAGTATTCAAAAAATGGGGGGGCAAAAAAGTTGGGGGGGGGGCCTTGGGGGGGCCCACTGTGTATAAAGTGCGCAAAAAAAAGTGTTTAAATATGGGGGCCCAAAAAGTCTGGGAGAGGGGGTCCTTTCTGTGTCTCAAGCTCGCAAAAATTATTAAAAAATGGGGGGGGGGGTTTTACGTAGTGGAAAAAAGAGTATATTTGAAACAAAGTATAAAGATTTTTTTTTGGGGGGGGGGGTATACCCTGAATTTGAATATATTGGAGGGGGACTACAAAAATGACTTTATATGAAAAAACCAAAGAAAATTTACTAAACAGAACTCACATTATATGTTCGTGCAGCTAAAACTTCTAAGTCCCGAATATTCGATGTTTGTTCCATTGTGTCGTGAAACGATCTGATGCTTCAAACATAAAGCGTATTCATTATAAACAAAATCTCAAGGTTGAATTGTGATGTAAGAGAAATCCATTGACCTAGAAATAGGTGTCATTGATCCTGTCCCGTTAGACACTCTTATCTAGCAATGATGTAAACTTCTGTCTGTATCCATTAGGCTTAGAAACATCAAACATGTTGACCAACAACCACATAACCATCAACAAAACATAACCATGAATAAATTATGTGTAATCAGTAATTAGAGAAGGGTTCCTACTATAGTTGAAAGTCTGAATAACTATGTTTTCGGAGATATCATGACCCCCCACAGCCCCTGGTTAAGATCTTTAAGTTAAAAAAGTTGCCCATTGTTTACATATAGTATTTGTTAATGGGAAGTATACATAAATTTTTTTTTGGGGGGGGGGGGGCGAATTTTCTGCGGGTGTGATTATTTACGGGGATAGTTTTTCATTGGGAGGGAAATTTCAAACTGGGGAAATTTGCCAGAATTCCTATAAGAAATTAGTTTTATGTCTTGCTTTCTCTTTGTCAACTCAAGTTAACGTGCGAAGATGATAAACGTAATTGCCTGGCTTAAATTTTCAGCAGGATTGAGTTGTCTAGAGAATAACTCCGTGAGGAGGAGGGATTTTTCCGTGAAAGTTTAGCCGTATTGCTTGGCATTATTTAAAAAACGACCAGAAATTAACTGAAAAAACAAGCTTTTTCAACTGAAAGTAAGGAGCAACATTAAAACTTAAAACGAACAGAAATCATTACGTATATGAGGGGGGTTGCTTTTCCTCCACACCTTGCTCTTACGCTAAAATTTGAACTCTGTCCCAATTCTTTTAGAACGAGTCCTGAAACATTATGTTCGTTTAAGTAAAACAATAAGAAACTTTTATTAAAAGTACTAAGAAAAACTTTAGCGTAAAGAGCTAGGTGTTGAGGAAGAGCGCCCCTCCTATATACGTAATAATTTCTATTAGTTTCAAGTTCTAATGTTGCCCCTTTCTTTCAGTTTAAAAAACTTGTTTTTTTATTTAATGAAGTTATAAAAACGCTCCAAGAAGTTAAACAAGGCAATGATCAAACAGCTCGTGGTAGCGAACTGTAAGTAAGGACAGATTTGGCTCAATAATAACCAGAACTCTAAGAAACAGAGTCTTTATATTAACAGATACATCAAAGGAATCTAATTTTGATGCTTATTCAAAATATATCAAATTCATCAAATTTAATGCTACCCATCAAAAGTTACGAGCCTGAGAAAAATTTGCCAAATTTTTGGAAAAGTGGGAAACACCCCCTAAATATCAAGTGATCTTAATGAAATTAACACCATCAGAATGAGCCTACCAGAAAACCCTATTGAAGTAGTTTCAAGCTCCTATGTTTAAAAATGTGGAATTTCGCGTTTTTTTTTGTCGTAAGAAAGATCACAGATTCGTGTCTTCTTTTTTTCTTTTTTTCTTCCAGGGGTGATCGTATTGAATCAGCTATTGTAGAAAATCGTGAGGGGGCTCATTTTATGGGAAATCAAAAGTTCTAGTGCACTTTTTAACTGGCCAAAAATATTGGAGGGTAACTAGCCCCCCTCCCACACTCATTTTTCACCACAGTCATAAATCTAATAACTACGTCTTTGAGGATGACTGAACCCCCACAGATCCCAGGGGAAGGGCTGCAAGCTCTGAACTTTGCCCATTGTTTACATATAGCATTGATTATAGGGAAGCATAGGCAACATATTTTTTTCAGGGGGGACTGTGTGGGGGGATCTTTCCATGGAGGAATTTTTTGTGCAGGAAGGGAATTTTCCATGGAGGAGGAGCCAGATCTCCCAACATTATTTGAAAAATGATCAGAAATTAAATGAAAACAAATAATTTTTTTTCAATTGAAAGTAAGGAACAACATTACATTTTAAAACGAATAGAAATTATTACGTATATGAGGGGGGTCTTGCCCTCCCCAATACTTCACTCCTTACGCTGAAGTTTAAATTTTGTCTCAATTCTTTAAACATGACTCCTAAATCCCAAAGCCCGTTTAATTAGAATTAAAAGTCCTTTTTAAAGATATAAAGAAATAACATTAGCGTAAAGAGCGATGTATTGACGTGGGGGTGACCCCCCCGCATATACGTAACAATTTCTGTTTGCTTTAAGTTTTAATGTTGCTTCTTACTTTCAATTGAAAAAACTTGTTTTTTTTATTTAATATGCGATAAAAGAGGAGGGGTTTTGACAAGGCCGTATCCAGGGGGGGGGGGGGTTACCCAGTTTGAACCCCCCCCCCCCCTGAAATTTTTGATCGAGTCGAAAATAAGTCGAAAATTAGTAAAACCTAGGTAAAAATCAGTAAAATTAGTCGATAACTGAGTCAAAAATTAGTAAACCCCCCCCCCCCCCGAAAAAAAATCCTAGATCCGCGCCTGGGTTTTGAGAAATAACTGAATGCACGATAAATGAAAGATCTTAAGTGTTTATTATATTCTGTAAAAAAGGCAAAAGGCTATGAAAAGAATAGCTTAAGATTTATGAAAGAACTATCAATTTTAATACCTTAACACCACCTTCAAACGGCTAGCTAATTTTAGATTTCGAGACTAGTTCCATGTTGCTAAAATAATTCGGAAATCCAAGTAAAAATTTACAACATATAAAATGAAGAACCTGAAATGAAGAAAAGTCGTCAGCCCTAAAATCCCGAAAAAGAAGGAAGGAATAAAGAGACTGCTCCATTAAAACGAGAATCTAAAGCATCACAACAATAACACCCTACAGCAGAATATTGATCGAAGTGCCTTTCTTATTGTCTTCTTTTTTTTTCTTGGACATGTAAAACAAGCAATGTCTTAGCATCTCGAGCTGTAGCGCAATAAGGCGACCCAATATAAACAGGAGCAACAAAAACCAGAAATGAAGTATATGTCTCGCAAATTAATTGAAACCGGCCATTAACAGTAACCGGAAAATATTAACATTTCTTACGCTAACGAAAAGGCCTCTATCTTTAAGCGGTTCTAGGCTTTTACCCCCTCCTGGTGATTACCCCCCGGAAAATTCCCCCTCAGAAAAATACCCCCCGCAGAAAATACCCCCCCCCTAAAATACCCCCCTCCCCGTGCAAAATAGGGTTATCCAAATTTGAGAATTTCATTTGTGTTCTATTTTCTTAATTTCCGTAGGGGGAAGGAATTTTGGCACTTGTGTATTATGCGCCACTCACTCAAGTTTACGCTGTGTAAAACTCGAGAACAAACTGGTTTCTTTGTTAGTTTTTTTTCAGCCTAGCGCGAGATAAAACAAACCCAAGTGACAGAATATATGGGAAATATATAATTGCGGTTTTATATTTGCAGATAAGGGGGGGGAGGTAAAGTATTTGGACAGTTTGAAGTCAGAAAATGATTCTTTCTAGGTATATGGCCACTAAAAAATTACAGAAGAGTAGCGAGATATCTGGATATTTTGTTAACTAAAAAAAAAAAAAACCTTATATCAGTGGGTTCCAAATATCAGTAAATTACACTGAAAAACCCGTTGTTATCTTGGTGTATTGGACAAGTATTGGACTGTGTTCATGGCCGTATATTTGTCATTAAAATACACTTATCTATCTATCTATCTAATATGCAGAATAATTGTACCAAAAGCATTTTGCATGCAAACCCGCTTTACTTTACCCCCCCCCCCTAATCTGCAAATCTATAGCCGAAATTTATTTCTAAAGTAACGAAGAAACTAATGAAAGAACCTATGTGTTATCGAATTTTACACAGCGTAAACTTGAGTGAGTGGCGCATAATACACAAGTACAAAAATTCCTTCCCCCTACGAAAGTTAAAAAAAAATTAACTCAAGCAAAATTCACAAATTTGGAAAGCCTTGTTTTTACGGGGGAAATATATAATTGCGGCTATATATTTGCAGATAAGGGGGGGGGAGGTAAAGTATTTGGACAGTTTGAATTCAGAAAACTATTCTTTCTAGGTATATGGCCACTAAAAAATTACAGAAGAGTAGTGAAATATCTGGATATTTTGTTAACTAAAAAAAAAAAAAAAAAAAAAAAAAAAAAAAAAAAAAAAAAAAATGTTTTAACCGATTCAATTTTTGAAGCCTACTTGACTAAGACCAACATCCACACTATCAAAAAGCTCCTTTTTATATAATTCAAAAAGCTTGGCAATTGTATAACACTCCATTCTCGGTTATGAGAATCACTTAGATATCTTTCAATAAGTTACCTTACCTTTCACTGGCATTACCGAACTTAAGGATACTATTTAATAGTGTCAAAAGCAGAAGAAGAAAAGAATTTGAAGCATATTTAACGTGATATGAAAAAATTCTGTCGAGATCTTTAGAGGATTGTAGTTCCAAATTACGACCTGCGCTCCATAATAAATCAAACGAAATAGGAATATCATGAGAATCAAAAGAACTCTTTATCTATTTTGGGAAGTTATTCGGGATCATCAAAAGAATACAAAATACCTGTAAAATGAATCTCCAACTCATCAAGCAATGTTCATTCTTTTTAAAATGTCTATTAATTCTTTTACTACTGCTGCCACTACTAACAACTTCCCGAGCACCTTGCCGACTGAGGCCAACACAGCTACGCACGCTCCTCTTCCATCCCAATCTATTCAAAGCCTACCTCTTTACACTCTGCCAGGAAAGTCCCGATTCCTTTTATGTCTTTTTTCTTATGACATCCTCCCACCCAGGACGAGGCTGACCCGCTTTCCGTTTAGCCCTTGACGGTCGGCTGAAAAGGACAATCTTCAGCAACATGTCATCCTTCATCCGCAGAACGTGCCCTAGCCATCTCAACCTTTTTTTCATTATAGCCCAAAAAAGCGGGGTTGAACCATATATTTCGTAGAGCCTACTGTTTGAAACACGGTTAGTCAGCCGGGTGCCCAGAACAATCCATAGGCAATTTCTCTGGTAAACATCTAGCAAATCTTCAACCGATTTTAGGAGCACCTATGCTTCAGAACCATATTTGACTACTGTCATCACTGTAGCTTCTAATATTTTAATCTTGGTTTGGAGACTTATCTTCCTATTCTTCCAAAAAAAAATTCACTCTGAAAAAACACCCTGAGCCTTGGCTATTCTACTTTTAACATCTTCACTGCTCCCAGCGTCTTTACTAGTAGTACTACCAAGGTAAGTGAATCTGCCCATCTGATCAATCTGTTCGTTACTCAACGTCACCTTTTCATCTTCACCCATTCCTAGCCTTAGTGACTTAGTCTTCTTAACATTAATTTTCAAACCTTTTCTAGTACTCTGAACTCGCAAAACTTCTAAAGGTTAATTCATTTTACTCACACTTTCATGATGCTTAAATCATCAGCATAATGCGAGTCCAGAAGAGTTTTTCCTCCTCATTTGATTCCGTGGTCTCCCATTGCCTTTCCTTAAGACAAAGTCCATCAAAATGATCCATATAAAGGGGTTAGAACACAAACCTGCTTAACACCTGATTTAATACAAACCAGCTGCTACCTCACTTCTTATCATTTCATAACTGAGTTTCGTACATATCACTAACCACTTTAATGTATTTGTCTGGTATACCATACAAGGATAAGACCTTTGCTAAAACTCTTCTATCAACAAAATCGAACGCTTGCTCGTAATCTACAAAACTGGGGACCAAAGGCGTTTGACATCCTCAGGCACTCCTCAATTATTAACCTAAGAGTGAAAACTTGGTCAACACATCCTCTACCTTTTCTAAAACCGCCCTGTTCTTCTCTTAAAACTTTGTCTACGGCATCTCTCAGATTAAAAATTACTATATTACTAAGTAATTCAATACCTACAGAGACGAGACTAATGCCTCGATAATTACTACACTCACTCTTATCAAGTTTCTTATACAGAGGTTCAATTAAAGTGTTTCCTAAAATCTTGAGGTACTTCCCCTTACTCAAAAATCATATTCAAAATTATCAGCAACTTGTTTCAAACCTCAGAGCCACCATATTTAAGAAACTCCATTTTTTCTATTTTCCTCTATAACTTTTTGTGCAACTCTATCTTGGTTTAGCAAATTCTCAAAATATTCTGCCCATCTCTTTCTAACTCTTTTCTTATAACTAATTGCGTTAACCGCATTACTTTCCAGAGTTTATTTTATTCACATCAGCTTCAGATTAAGTATCCATTAGTAACATTTAATTATAATGGTGAAGCTCGGGCTTGAAAATCCCTTGCTTAGTTCCATTTTTGCATACAAAGGTCGAATGACCATCGCGTTGTTTTTCTCTTTTTCCCAATAATTGAAAGCACATACAATTAAGATCAAGCTCTATTTTATGATCATTAATTAAAAAAACTTTTTCCACAAAATAAATTTTTCAAAAAAAGTAAAGAACTCCATTGAAAAAAAATTAGCAAAAATAAAATCAAATGATCTACCAAGCGTGAAACTACCACAAATCAGCTTCGATAAATAAATGAAACCTGAAACGAACAGAAATTACAATAAATAACCAAGTCAAACTCAAAACGAGCAGAAATTAACATAAGTTGGGCGCAAAACCCCTATGCCTTAACAAGACCAGAGTTTAATTTGCAATTTACTGAAAAAATATAAATGTTTTTAATTTTACAGCTTTAATAAATCAAATAATATTAACAATTTGATTACTAAATATCAGTATATGTATATTAAACTGACAATGCACATTCATTTGTATTTTTTTCAGTAAAGTGCAAATTTTGTTTTGGCCTTGTTAAGGCCTAGGGGTTCTGGCCTTGTTCGGTGAAGGTGCTCTCCTTGTGAATGGAAGAATTAGAAGCCAAACCTAGCTATGGCAAAATATTATTGTAATAAACCTACTTTTACTACCATAAGGGATGCATTCCTCTTTACCCACCATAAAACATCGTGTTTGACAATTATGCTCCCCAGAACAGCAATGTTCTTCTAAAAAGGGCGAAGATACTACAATAGATATGATAGATTAATAGATATAAAATTGAATTGTAAAAAAAGAAAATCTGAATTGAAAAAAAGTCAGTGAAGCAAATTTAATGCTTCTTGAGAAATTACTTTCAATTAAGCTGCCATTTTGTGCAAACTCAGTATGAACTATAGGTGTCTGTAGGGGTGCATACAAATCCAATTTTATATTTAGTTATTAATTCAGCTGATACTAAAAGTTAGACATTTATGTTTCCACAAATAGCTAATAATTCTGGAGTCATTCAGTTTCAAAAACCATTAATTTTTCCGGTTAAGGCTAGTGACAGGATTAGAAGAATGTTTATGCACTGACTAATATTCTTTTTGCCTTTTTAGGCATTCACAGTAGTTAAGAAATCTTTACTAAATTGGAAGGGGGTGCTGTTTTCAGTTTGTTTTTATTCGAAAATTGGGCGTCAACTGATAGTAATGTCAATAGAAATATATGAATCGAGTAAGGAATAAATTAAGGATTATAGAAGTAAAATTATGCGGGTTGTTTGGTCGCAAAATCAAGTACCAATATTTGGTTTATGTTAATTACAAAAATAAATAAATGACGGTAAAGAGTAACATTGCGACTTAGGAAGAACAGAAATCATTCTGTATAAGAAGGGTGTTGCTCACTTCTCAGCCCCTCGCTCTTTCTGCTAAATTTTAACAATGTTTTACTGAAAGCAATTATGAGTGCAGCAAACCTTACTACCCCCTTAATAGCATATCTAATTGAATAGCTAGCTCAGGTGCTTATCCTAGACTGTGGAAACAAGTGTTTGTAACACCAGTTGTCTGTAAGATTTGTGACAAAATCCTAACAAATTTGCTAAAACAAAATTTATTCCTAACAAATTCACTGAAAATAAAAGTTATTCACTACAAATTCACTGAACAACAAATGCTATTCCTTGCAGATGATAGCCGCTTTGAAAAATATAGCGTTTTATATGTTTGCATGTATTTTTTTCAGCCTTTAAGTCAATTCCCAGAGAATCGAGATTCTAGGATAATCAGTAGATTTGCCATGGTCTAAAACTCCAAATAGGAGATTTTGAGCCCCCTCCCATGTTGACTAGCTACTGCAAAGTGGGTTTTCTGTCACTTTGTTTCACAAAACCAAAATTTTCCCCAAAGAGGGTCGAAATGCGGTGGAATATACATCGTATGCAACACGATAGTGCTGTCTAAGTAAAGAGCGGTGTGGACACAGTGTATTATTTTTTTTTCTAGATCAGGGTACTTCGTATATAAAGAGTTGTCGTAAAAACTTTGAAAGATGTTCATTCTATTGGAAATTGAAAGCTCTAATGTCCTTTTTAATATTCAAAAGTGATTGGACGACACACAGCCCCCCACCCGCCAGGGCCATCGTTTCCCCAAATACATCCAATAAAAATTTGAAATAGACATTTTGTCCAGCGTAGTTGAAAGGTTCACTATTTATGTCGTTGAGGATGACAACCCCTCACAGCCCTTGGGGCAAGGGTTGTAAGTTATGAACGAGGGGGGGCATATTAGGTTTCCTTATGGAAAGGGTGGTCGCATAAACTTTGGAGTGGACTCATTGGACTGGACATCAGAAGTTCCAGTGACATTTTTAAGAGTAAAATGATTGGAGTGCAACCAGCCACCCCTCACGTCTTATTTTCCTTATATACATCCGACAGAATTTTGAAATAGCCGTTTGTTCAAAAACAGTCCAAAGGCCACATAACAAGGCCTTTGTGGTTGACCCCCCCCGAGTCTGAGGGCCAGGGTTGTAAGTTGTACCCCGGGGGCAAATAAGCTGCTTATGGAAGGCATGGTTGTTTAAATTTTAGATAGGGCTCATTTAATTGGAAAATATATGTCCAAGCTCTATTTTAAGAGTAAAAAATTATTAAGGGTAGCTAGTCTCTCTTTGATACCCTCTTTTTCCCAAATGCAGCTCATCGAAATTGTGAGATAGCCATCCTGATCACAATAGTCCAAAGAGTATATAACAATGCCCTCAGGGTGGACACACCCTCCAGAGCCCAGAAGCAAGGGTTGTTAGTTATGCCCCGGGGCAAATATGGTTTTAATGGAAAGGGTGGTCGCACACACTTCGGATCGGATAGGGCTCGTTTGATTGGAATTCGGAAGCTCTAGTGCCCTTTTTAAGAGTCAAAAGTGAATGTAGGTGAACCAGCCCCTCTTCCACATACCGATCATTCCCCAAAACACATCCGATCAAATTTTTAACAGAGCTATTTTGTTCAGCATTGTTGAAAGGTCCAGAAATTATGTCTTTGAGGATTTCCCCCCCCCGACCCCTTAGGACAAAGGCATTCATTTTCCAAACACATCCAGTCAAAAGAGTCACTTTGTGTTTGAGACAGTCATTTTGTTCAGGATAGTAGAATGGTCCAGTAACTAGGTCTTTAGGGATAATTGGTATGTCAACCCCCCACAATTGTTTAATTGGCTCGTTATACTTTAAAACTAAATGTTACTATAAAACTAAATCAAAAGACACTGTGTGTATGGTGGTCAGTAAGACACCTCGGAAAAATATCAAGAACGACTGGGGGTATTAAGTTGAAACTTTCGGAGCTACTACTATTATCACTTCTGCTCTTACAATTTTAATAAATCCAAAGAGTGTAAGTGTATCCAGGATCTGAAAGAGCATAGATAGGTTTTTTAGTAATGATATTATGTTTTCTTTTTCATGTACACCTAAGGAGGTGGAAAAAAACTAAACAACACTATTTGTGTCAGGATTAAAATCAAAACGAACAAATATTAATTTAAAACTTTTTCCACAAAACAAGTTTTTCAAAGAAACTTAAAGAGCTACATTAACCCAAAAATGAGCAGAAATAAAGTCAAATAATCTTCCAAGCATTCAACTACCACAAATCCCCATCAATAAATAAATGAAACTCAAAAAGAACAAAAATTACAATATATATCGCGTCAAACACAAAACGAGCAAAAATTAAGATCAGTAGGGTTGACAACTCCTGTGCATTCTCAACACCATAACATAATTTACACTTTACTGAAAACAAAATGCATTTTAAACGTTTTTACTTTTTTGACTATAATAGATAAAAAAAATCTAAATCTTTAAGGAATTAACAGCAGTATATGTATATTAAACTGACGATCCGCAGTCATTTGTTGTTTTTTTTTAAAGGGTGAGGTATTGAGGAGGGGGCAACCTTCTTAATATACGTAACAATAGTAGGGAGGGGTAAGAAGGCACGAGGCTAACATAATTTATTCAAGGATTATTGATCCACGAAGAGGGAAAGATTTCTGCGAAATTGATTACATAATCGAGGGGAAGTAGATTTCTGGGAAATTGATTACATAATCTGACGGTGAATTATTGATTCTAACGGGACAAGATCACGTGTCTCTTTCTAAGCAAATCATGGAGTCGGAAATATTAGCGGGACAGGATTGCAGAGAATATAAGGAAAGAATTTTTGCTATAGTTTTTATTAATGTGTGAATAGAATTCAAGGAGTGAGCACAGTTTGACTTTACTCATTAGGATATATTTGTAATAATAATGAGTGGAATGTTTAGACTATTAGAAGTTGATAGTGGAGTTGGTAGCAATGATGCAAGAGCACCAAAGATTGCGGTCGAAATCACAAGAGGATCACGGCTTTGTCTGGAATGGGATGAAGTATATGCCAGATATGTGATATCCTTGAGCAAATTTAAAATGAAATTAGAGAGCTGAAAGTCAGGTTGTCACATAAATTGGATATTGTCACCCTCCCCATCCCCCTCTTGTAAATTATCACCACCCCCTCCCCCATACTGTTCAATAATAGGGTTGTTCGAAGCCATTTCATCCTCCTCTCCCTCTTGTATATTATCATCACCCCTCTTTGCTCAGCATGAACAACAATAATATTTATTAACAACAGCAACATTTATTAACATAAAAACACTTTTCTGTTCAAGAAGAAGAACATTTATTTACTAAACATTTTTTTCACTGTTTTGTTCAAGAAGAACAATATTTATTATCAAAAACACCTTTTAGTTATACAAGAACAACAACATTTGTGCACACACACACACACATTTTTGTACATTAGCACTATTTGTACAAGAACACTTAAAGAAACAACTTAAAACAGCACAGTTGAACACTATGAATTTATACCCTCCACCCTCCGGGGACCCGCGGGCAAAAAGCCGGCCGCAGGCGGGACCCACCACCCTCTGGGGAGCCACGGGTCGAATGCCGGTCGCGGGCGGGACCCTCCGCCCCCCGGGGTCGCTATGGAAAAACTGTATACAATAGTCGCAGTGACTGCTGCTACAGGTTGGGTTAGGTTGGGTTAATTCATGAAAGGCTAGGTTGGATTAGAGCATTTAAGTGAATTCATGAAAGGTTATATTGGGTTAGGTCAATTTATCCAGACCAAGTTGAGTGCGACACATTCAACCCGGTCTGAAATTCTATAGTGGCCGTGAGGGAGTACATTTACACCATTCTCGAGCACAAAGACTTTGTCAGATATACATGACATTTCATTCTTTTCAACTCTAACAGTATAATTTTTATACTGTAGTGAGCGAATTGCAAGCACTTGTGCTCTCGGCACTAGGCTACTCTCTACACAGTCTCTGTAGACACTCATGTTGAAATTGTTCCTTACAAAATGTGTAGGCACCCCTTTACACACCTGCTTTACATCCCTGTTATGAGTTTCAACGCAATAAACTTTAGGACCCGGGAACACCCAGTTGAATATCAAATCACTCCCCGTCTCTGATTTTAACATGATTAGTTGATTGGGGGCCTGACGTTTCACCAACTCGGGGTATAGGGACGGATTCCGGTTGGTGAAATCCATCCACGAGCTGATGTGTTCCCCATTTTCTAAATCTCTCAATAAATCCCTGGTTTTTACTTTTAACAGCAGTGAATCTGTATCCCCCTAGTAAACTTGAACCTCCCCTCCCTTGGCCATTGTACCTTGCACACATTGTAAAAAAACGATAACATGAGCTTTTTGGAAATTCCAAGTACTGAACTACCTCCTGCTATATTCTTGTTCAGTACCACATTTCTCTTTTTCCTGCGTAGAGGAACCATGCTTGTCTCTATGCTCGTGAGCGATGTAAAATTGGGGTCAGCAATAATTCGTGCACATTCTTGAGGGTCAATTACGACGTTGCAACGAGATCTGTTCCTTACGCTTTCACACATTTTGCCAAACGCTGAATTTAGAATGAGCTTGTACATTTCCTTTTCTACTTTATTGTTTGCCCGAGAGCGATTATCAACAAAGGTATCGATAAACGTCTTTAAATAAGGTTTTTGATTGAATTGCAGGACCCTATGTATTTTGGTGATCTTCAAACCATTGTTCACCATCCATCGCAAAAGCACATGATGAACAACGATATTCTCTTTAGTGTCCAGATCTGCAGTCAGTTTCTGCTTGGAGGGGGTCCAGCGCATCCCCATATCCTCAACCAATGATCGATCGTATGGACTCAGTGAGTCCTTGGTCACTGGTCGATTGATACAGGGGAGAACAAAATCTCTGACTGAATCATGAAGCGCCAATGGACTGTGGCCATAGATTTCAAAGAACCATCCTTGTGGCCCATTGTCTTCGATGGTGTTAATGTCGGAAACTCACAAGGATTCTCAATCCAATTATAGTTTCCACACGGCAAAGAGTAGTGAGACATTGCTTAAGGATACAACGAGTTTATGTCCAAGAAAACTGCATTTGACTTTACACCAGTGTCTTGCCCGCTTGGATCTGTTGTCAAAATGCGATCTCCATGAAGAACATACCCACCCCTCAATGATCTTTCTACAAAAAGGTGTTGATCTACATCAGTGATCAAGCCTATTTCTTCCCTACTAATTTTGTAAATCAAGTCCGTCACCAAATGTGCTGTGGAAAAATAATACCCTATATCTAGTCCAAACTCTGAAGAGATTTGATCTGTGTTTTTACAGACAATATCTAACAGAGTTAAAACGTCACTGGCCAAGTACAGTCTACAATAATCCCACCCATTTTTACAATTACCCATAGCCCAGACCTTCTTGGCAAATTCATATTCCTCGGCTGTGCATTCACAGTTGAAAAGTGAATAAAAAAAGCTTCAATGGGAAGGAGTTTCTCGTCACTTAAGCGAGCGCCAGAACAGTAATAGTCGTATGCATATACACCTTTACAGGTCAATAGGTCATACATTTCACTGTCTGGAAAGTGCTGTTTAAGCAAAGGAAAACTATCAAAATTGTCACTTTTCTGCACTTGAATCAATTGACTCAATGACTTGGGGAAAAAACTAAAGAATCTAAAAACATGATTTTATTCAGGCACGTATGTCCGTTATTCACAACCTGCCATTTCAACTCGAGAAGCATTAGCTATTTTGCTGATTTGGGGATTATATTATAGGTAAATGAATTGTTTACCCATGGACTATCTACTCCCCCTCCCTCCCTGTGCATACGTGCCAAAGCCGGTAAAATAAGTTTTAAATCATAATTTGAGTTATGAATGAAAACCGGAATAAAAAACAGCTGGCTTACATTCACATTGCATGATTGATGTCCTACCCCTCTAAAATTACTTTCCCCAGAGGATATTTCCTGCCATAAGTGATTGTGGTCTCTGACTTTCCCCTTCTCCCCACTTTTCCCTCTAGTTCCTTTCCCCTTATCCGCCTCTTCAAACTCCCCCCTACAAACCCAGCATATTTTTTATTTTTAATCGCGAGATGATCCTTTGCATACAATAACATAGGATAATGTGTATTTCTCAAACGAGAAATAGCTCCATTAGCAGTGCCAATTAATTTGGTCAGTGCCTTGACCTTGAACTCACCCTTATCCAACGTTTCAGCTATATCTAACAGTTGCATAGTGTTAGAAGTGTCTATTTGTGCTTGGGCTAAGGAGACTGCAATGGCTCGATGATCTTTGATTCGATTCGGAAAACGAGGATCGTTCACTTCCACTAGCTTTGACTCACAATCCAAAGAGATTTTATTGCTTTGGAGGAGGGTATTTTGAAAATTTTTAAAGCGTAAAATTGCCCTATAGCCTGAAACCATTTCCACTGACTGATAGCCATGCCTTCTAGAATACTTGATATGATTCCTTAGTTTCAAATTGCTATGAAATCGATACAGGCATGTTGGACAGTAGAAACATGCCCCCTTATTCTTACCCTCCCCCAGACCTCTACCGATGTCAGTAATAGGATTAAAGCGGCCAATTGCATTGGGGTCCCTAGGTGGTGTGTACAACAACCAAACCCAGTGCTTCACCAATTCAATCGACGGGCCCCTTACTGAAAACACCACCCCCTTCTTATTAGAACGAATCCCATCCTCAAATTCACTTTCATATTGAACCACAGTAACGCCGATATTAAAACGGGCATTGGCCCTTTCAAAAATATCAATGGACATAAGCGTTACTGGGTATTTTCTCTCTAAACAAGTGAAATCTACAATGAGAAAATCGGACCCCTAAACATGAAAATCGGACCCCTCAGATTGCTAAACTGAGCTGAGACAATGAATAGATACTATTGGGAAAGTGATTGGAGACGCTGGGCATCCGTGAACAAGTACTAAATTGATAGAGGAATTTGGGACAATATTTGGGGGGCGCCCACCCACCCAGAGTCTCGGGCAAGTGACCCAAAAATTTCAAAAATTTGTGAAAAATTCAAATTTTTTTCAGAATGTGGGGCTAAGCTTAGGCAACGAATAGGTACTATTTGAAAGATAAAGATGGCTTTAAACGATTGTTTGCCTGTTATTTCAAGCAAATTTATGGTCCTATGTCGATTTTAAATTCTTGGACAACCTTCTTAAGACCATAGCCGGGTGTGCCGTGTTTGCCTCTTTTTGAATTTTTGATCAGCATACCTAAGACTCTAGGCAGGCATGCCTTTCCAAAAACTAACCTGACAAGTATGTGTCCAATAAGAGAGTCCATGCATACTCCTGCCATTTAACCGTGCCCCAGCCATTTAAATATTTGCCTCTCAATTACTTGGACTATTTGTCTTGATTTTTCTCTGTCCTACAGTTACCCAGCGTCTTGATGCAACCTATACAACCTATTGTAAAATACTTGATAACTTCAATTCAAAATCAAGATAGTCAGGTAGTCAAGGAAGTCAGGTAGTCTCATAAATTGGGTATTTTCACCCTCCCCAACCCCCTCTTGTATATAGTCCCCACCCGCTCCACCATATTGTTCAATAATATGGTTGTGTGAAGCCATTTTATCCTCCTCCCCCTCTTGTATATTATCGCCAACCCCTCCCCCCCATTGTTCAATAAGATGGCTATAGGAAACCACGTAATTAGTTTGAAGAGTGTTCATGTAATCAGTGGGGGGAGGGTTCCCTGTTAATTCATTGGCAAAATACACTAAAAGCTGCAAAGTATTCTGACTCAAGTCCCCCTTATCAACTGCACTACTATCTACATTAAAATAATCAGTTAAAGAATCATCAATATTGACATGAATTTCGTTAAAAATACCATTCCACGGCGAATTGTTGCAGAACTCCACAGGCGCGTCTTATTCTCCAACTGACGAGCAGGGGGGAGATGGTGAATATGGAACCAATGCAATCTATAAAAGAATAAGTAGCTTATTTTCAAAGTGTCTAAATCACCCTATTTTTGAAACTGGATTATTATTTACGTATTATTCAAAACGCGCTTAGTAGTAGTAGGAATATGCACATAGTAGCATTTGGTGAATTCACTATTCCCTACTCTATATATTCTGAAAGTTTCAACTTAATATAACATATTTACAATCTAAAGGATGACATAGTATGTTTTGATTTTGTTCAAACAACCCTTCAAAAAATTTCATATTAATACTCTATCTGCTTTGAAAAAAACCCGGGTCTTTACTTGATTTGAAATGGATAGCCTATCCCTTTCAGCCCATATCCTCTCATGATACACAACTCATTCCGATAGAAAATTGTTTTTATAATATTTGTAGAGGCAAGATTAAGCATTCGCTAATAAAGCAGTTTATATCGCAAAGATTTTGCTACTTACTATGGGAAATTATGACCGGAATAAAGTACCTTTTTTGGCTTCACTAAGAGAATTCAGCTGGTTGAATGTATGCAATAATTAAACAATTCAAAGGGAGAACGCTATATTTTATCAGGTTGAAAAAATAGCGAAAAATGTCTTTTAATATCTCTGACACGCTTTTACTGTGTTGAAAAATGGTAAAAATGCTTACATTTTTATATTCCGGCTGCAGTTGAGTGCTGGATGGTCCTGGAAAAGCATGACGGGGGATAGATGGGACGGTGACGTCCGTTTCTTGCATATATGTGGCGGCGATGTCACTGGCTTGTACAGATGAGCCAGTGGTGTTCATCATCCTATGAGCAGCCGTCCATTCTCTTTTTCGGTTTTGACCAGACTGTATTGCTGTCTGCATGGAGGACACAGGGGGCTGGTAAAGCGTGGCCCTGGATGGTTCAGCTATCTTCAGTTGTTGCATTGGAGTAGCATCATTAGCCTTAGCTCTCTTTTGAGGGGGAGGCGCATATTCTTCAAAATTATCCTTAAAAAGAAGAAAAAATTTAGTGTGGAAAAACGATTCCCCTTTTTACAGAAGAAAAATTAGTACCCCGCTCCTAACCATATATATATATATATTGTCAAGCATAATTTTTTCTAGAAGCCCCTCCCCCCCTTTTCAGCAAAGCAAAAAGTGAAAATTTGTGAGAAATATACTAGGCTTAGAAATCAAACGTTTTTGTTACACAACTTGTAAAAAATAAACCTTGGCAATCAGTAGTCTGTAGCCTTAGGATAGAAATCAATGTTTCTATTTTTTACAATTTAGAAAAAAATTTAAAAAAACCTTATTCTTTAGAGCCAACAACTGCACCAAATACAATACAATGCTTTAAAATATAGATCTGAAAATAGTCAGCCATAAATATGGTATAATTAAAAGCTAACCAAACACTAAACCTCAGTGTTGCATGTCGGAATGAGCACATTAGTTTTCTTTTCAAAGGGTGTACATGTCTGAACAAAGAATCCTCCCCCTTACTTGTCACGCGAAGAAACAGTTCGTTTTCCCCCTACAGCGAAGGTGTTAGTAGTGATACATTGCCCCTTCCCCCCAATATAAACATTGAGTAGTCAAAATGGAAGATAATAATTTAGATAGTTCTGTAGACTACAAACCCATAGCATAACTTTAGAAATTTTATAAGCTCAAGAAACAGATGGTATTTAGATAAAGGCTTTAAATTAGATAAAAAAAAGATCGTTAACCCAGCGAATAGGCCTAAAATTTGCGATCATAGGTAAAATGCTATTCAATTTACGCTTAATATAGTCTTCATGCAACTCCTAAAGACTTTTCTTTCTAGCCTTGTGTATCAAAGTTAAAAATCCATAGTTTTCACGCTCCCTCCTGGGAATATTAAAGAAACTTTATCGAAAAAAAGCTACAAAAAGGGAATACTGGCTCTCGTTTTCCTGCGAGACATTTCAAGATGTATCTAAAAAATATGCACTCTAAAGGGCTGTTAGCATCCACCTCCCCCCCCTTTTACATAATCCCCCCCCCCTTTACAAAATGTCCTAAATATATTTGTTAGGTATTAATTTTGGAAATAACTCGTTTACCTCTTCCATACAACATAGAATTTCACAAAGCCTGTAGCCTTACAAGCTTAATCAACAGCAATCTCTTTCTGCGTAAACTGTTTTTAATTTGACGGGAAAAAGTATAATTTTTTTCAGCGGGAGCTTTTGCTATCCAAATTCATAAGTATTTATCAAAGCCGGATGTACTTTAAAGGGTTCAATAATTACACCTGTTTAAATCTCTGCAGAAATGCTCAAGTCAAGTTAGTGGCATAAATGGAATTAGTATATTAAGGGTTGACAGAAAGTTGACTGTCACTTTTAAGTAGGATTCAAAAGAATAAATTTATCACAAACAGAATTATTTCCAATGAAAGAATTAAAGTCGTAAACAGGGAGGAGGGGTGGTTGTTTACATGGTAAAAAAGAGTGTATTTTGCGCTTTCTATCGAGTATGAACATTACATAATGGTGATTTGTATTTGAGGGGGGGGGGGGTTACCATGAATTTGAATTTACTGGAGTAGGACTATGTAAAGTGATTTTATTTGGAAATAAACTAAAAAAATTTATTAAACAAAACTCATAATGTAAATCGATGTAGCCAAAGTTTCCAACTCATCAATATTCAATACTTTATCCATGGTGTCTTAAAACTTTATGATAGTTTAACCACAACGCATGTCCGATATATACAAAATCTCAAGGGCGAATTTTGATGTAATGGGAAACCTTACATAACTTCCCTAAGTGGCTTAGAAAGAGACACGTGATCTTGTTCCCGTTAGAATCAATAATTAACCGTTAGATTATGTAATCAATTTCCCAGAAATCTACTTCGCCTCGATTATGTAATCAATTTCGAAGAAATCTGTCCCCCTTCGTGGATCAATAATCCTTGAATAAATTATGTTAGCCTCGTGCCTTCTTACCCCTCCCTACTCAGGTTTAGAAGATATGGCCCCTTTCTCTCAAACATTCCTTGCTCAACCCAAACAGAAGTTTAATCCTGCTTCTCAAATGAATCCCAGCCTTCATCCCGAAAAAGATGCCTCGCCTTTCCCAGATCCACGTTCCTCCCACCCCCCACTGTCTCCCACAATTAACAAACAAAAAATTTCCCTCTTTAGTAACCGTTTTACTTTCCCAAAGTTGCTTGTTACGAACGCCAAAAGCCTGAATTTCGACAAATTGATCGAGCTAGAGGCCCTCTGTCAAGTACACAAAGTTGATGTAATTGTCGTAACTGAGGTCCAAGCACAGAACCCTGATTTATTGAAAATTAATAACTACTCCCAATTCATAAAACTTCGTCCCCATAATCACCCCCTAGGTAAAAAAGGGAGGTGGAATACTATTATTTGTAAATAATTATCTTATTCCTAAATTAATTCATACTCCCAAACTTTCAGATTACGATTAAATCATTTTGGTAAGTGTAAGACCCAAAGTTTTACCACGGCTCTTTAATTTGATTGTGTTTTGCTGCTTCTATTACTCCCCAAATCAAAACGCTGCGCAAAGACAGCGATTCTAGCAACAACTGCACATTAGTGCCGACTTTACCCTTTGCAAATTCCCGAACGCCGGTATATTCTTAGTAGGTGATGATAATGATCTAAAGTTAAATTCACTTTGTAGTTTCCTAAACTTAAAACAAATACCAAAAATACCAACAACAAAAGGAAATTCAACCCTTGATTTGATTTTCACCAATATGCAGGCTTTCTATACCCCTTATGTCTCCTTGACCCCGTTAGGATGAAGTTACCATTTTTGTTTATTAACGAAGCCTTTCAATAGCTTTAATCATACTTTTTCTGTTACTGAGTTCTCTTATCGCCCAAATTCCAATGATGGCCTTTACACATTTGGATCTTGGATTACCAATGAAAACTGGCTGGCTCTCAAAGGAAAAAATGACATTAATTTTAAAGTCTCTGAGTTCCAAGATCTGATTAAAACAAAATACATGAATTTCTTACCTGTGAAAAAAGTAAAAATAGGTTCTAATGACAGACCATACATTACTAGCCAATTGAAAAAATTAATTAGAATTAAATTGAATCTACTAAAGAGTGCTAAAACATCCGAATCGAACTCACTGCGTAAACATATAAAAAAAGAAATACGTAAATCTGCTTCCCTATATTACAAATGCAAAGTCCGGGATTTATTTTCTACAAATCCAAAACAATGGTATAATAGAATAAAGAAAATTTGTGGGAAAACATAAAATAATATAGATTTCCATTTCCAAGAAGACTCTTCAGTTACAGCCAATGATCTGAACAGGTTTCTTTCCTCTATAGTTCAAAACTTCCCTCCCTTTTCTTTTGACACTCATTATGATTTGTGCTCTCTCAATTTTCCCGTTATTTCGCCCTTGGATGTGGAGGCAAAATTAAGAACATTAAAAAGTGTAGTACATGTCCACTAGACATCCTGATTGTACTAATTAAAGCCTTTGCCGACAATTTCTCAGAGCCTTCGTCCTTACTTTTTAATGAAATTACCTCTACTGGTAAAGTTCCAAATAGTTGGAAATTAGGTTTTATTGCTCCCGTAAGAAAGAAAGGTAACAATCAAGATTTTGCTGGTGTCCGTCCCATTACTCTTACTTCAGTTTTTTCGAAGTTATATGAAATATTTTTAGCCGAGTGGTTGAAAGTAAAGATAATCCCGAATGTTGACCAAAGACAATTCGGAAACCTACGCTCTACATCTACTACCCACTATCTTGTTCACCTTATGGACACAATATGTAACACAATTGAAAAACCCAGTACCTGGCTCAATGTTATCGCTGTTGACTTGCAAAATCTTTTGATTTAATCAACCACAATATACTATTAGAAAAGTTATGTAATAACTTTCAAGTTGACCCTTATTTAATAAGAATAATTCCGTCTTACCTCTCTAACAGAACGCAAGTCGTGAAATACCTGAATGTATGTTCTGATCCCCTCCCAATTTATAATGGTGTACCCCTAGGAACCATCTTAGGTCCAATTTAATTTCTTACAATGATAAACAACCATGGTGTTTAGTTTCCAGATAGATGGAAATTCGTTGATGAACTGTCTTAGAGACATGTTTCAAAAATTTAAAAACTAACCCAATGGGCATCTTGGAATCGATATCAGCCGAAGCTTTTGCTAATGATATGAAAGTCAACCCTTTGAAGTCAATTGTTCTTACTATTAATTTTCTTATAACTCCCCCTTCTTTCTCCTTTCCAATCCTCCCTGAAATGTCTGTTACCACTATGAAATTACTGGGCATTAGCATCTCAAGCGACTTAAAATGGGATTGTCATACTAATGACATTTTAAAACGTGAAAATGCTGCCGTTTCCTCCTTAAACTCCTTAAAAAATTTAAATGCCTAAATCGCACTGTTTGAGGATTTCCCTGTCATTTGTACGCCCAACCCTTGAGTACGCCAGTCCTGTTTGGCATCCTGGCATTTCCATTGAATATTCGGACAGAATAGAGGCAGTCCAAAAAAGGTGCCTAAGAATTATCTTCAATGAGGTAAAGTACCTTATATTTCTCTTCTTAGGAGAGCTAATCTTGTCACCCTGAAGAAAAGGAGAGCAGAAATTACCTTGCGTTTTGCTAACAATACCCTTCGTAACCCTCGAACAATTCCTCTTTTCCGTGGTCAATATTCACTCCTTTGACCCCGCCTCCCGCCTTTTGTATCAACAAAAATCGCCCTTCTCGTCCCAATAAGAGTTCGCACTGAAAGATATAAAAAGAACTTTTATCCCTTACATAGTTAACATTTTCAACCTGTGAATCACCGCTGCCTCATCCCCCCCCCCTCCCTCACTCTTCACCTCATATTTATTAATTTTAATGCCCATTTTGCAAATTTGGAGGTTTTATATTTATTTTTGTTAGTCACCAAGTAACTTATGTTTTTATTTTAATTTTACTTTACCCCCTTGTTAATTTTATGAGTTTTTGTTTTTTCGTTTTTTTGGCATTTTGCTGACTTGACATTGGCCTTCTAATTTTATGAGTTTATTTTGTTTTTGTTTTTAACATTTTTAAGTATTTGACAATAACCCTTTTATAATTTTCTGTTGTTTTTTTATTGTTTATTTTTGTTTTTCTTTTTTCGCTTTATTTGACTCTAAAGTGCGAATTCGGCCCTTTTGGGCTTGTGATAGCCGTTGTTCAGCAATAAATCTTATCTTATCTAACTCCTAGTAGATTTTATCCATTTTTTTACATTCGATACCCAACAACCTTAATACATCACTTGCCAGGCACATTTTACGATTTTCCTCCCAATTTTTACACCCTTCCTTGGTTCAAACTTTCATAACAAATTCATGGTCAGCAGTGTTGAATTGACGATCGTGAAGTGAATCATAAAACACTTCGATGGGCGGTAATTTTTCTCACGAAGCCTCGAGGTAGAGTTGTAATACTCATACCGGTCTATTCCCTGACATGCTAATAAATCATACATTTCATTGTCTAGAAAGTGCTATTAAAGGAGGGGAAAACTGTTAAATCGTCGCTTTTCTGTCCTTGAATTAATTGACTTAAGGATTTGGGAAAAAATATAGGAATCTAAAAAACGGATTTTATTCAAGCACATTTTACCATTATCAATTGTTTTCCAATAAAAATCTAAGACTAACAGCTTTGCAGGTGATTTGGGTATGATATTAAATGAAAAACAACCATCTACCCATGCGCCATCTATAGCTTCACCTCCCTGCAAATATCCCGAGTTTGGTAACATTAATTAAAAATCATTGTTGGAACTGTTTATGTAAATAGTTAGGAAATACTGTTGTTTAGCGTTTAAATTACAAGATGTATGGGCCAGCCCATGAAATGTACTCCCAACCAATAAAATTAGATTGCTTAAATAATCATGAGCACAGACTGGCATCTTCCCAATACTTTTGACATATTTTCCCTAAACATTTTGTTATCTTTAATGGCTAACTCATCCTCTGGTGAGAGGGTCATTGGATTGACCATATTGCACAGTAGTTAAATTGACTAATTAGCAGTTTTAATAAGTACAATCTTGGCTTCACCCATACAATCCTCAACACCCAATGTCTCAAAAACTTCTACCAACTATATGGTATTATTTGAGTCTCTTTGTGCATGTGCAAAAGCGACAGCAGTGGCTTTAGCTTCATTATCGAGATTCAAATTCGATGGATCGTAAACGTCTGCGATTTTGGCCTCGCAGTCAAACAAACCGTATCGCTCTATAAGAGCGAATTCTGAAAATTCTTGAATCCCAGGATAGCCCTGTCACCACTAAACCTTTTCCACAGATTTTCCACAGAATAAACTGTCTGAACTGTCTAGGTAAGAGTAGGGAAAAACACCTTTGCATGTAATTAGAAAAAAAATTTCTTTCGAGGGAAATTTTTGTCCTAATACTGTGATGTTTAAGGGATCTTCACTGCGCTGGATGTCTAAAAGACTTTCTAAGGATTTCGGTAAGAAATTCAAAGCATCGAAAAATTGCACGTTATATTTTCTTTCGTTATCAATCTTCCATAAGACTCTTAGGGTCATATATTTCTCACAAGTCTCGGCGATTGATTCAAACTTAAAATTCATATCCTAAATCTCGATGTTTTATATCATAGTAAAGATTATCGAAGCCGATAAGCACATATAGCTTGCTGCGTAATTCCTAATTTACGTACTATCGCCCTTTTAATCAACAAATCATTTCTTGTTTTGCGAACTTCAGTCGGGACATCATCACTGAGGTAAATATTACGGAATAACGTCATTGCTTTACCTTTTGATTTCTTAGCATTTTTCAAAATATCAATTTTTGATTTTTATCAGATAATTCAGCAGGAATAAATTTTTATTGCTTACTCAATTGGGTTAGCTTGAATAGTGGAACAGGAGCCATTTTGAGTCCTTCCGTAAGAATACTTTTGAAGATTTCCTTCACATTTTGCTCAGATTCACAAGAGACATTTCATACAATAATATTCTTTTCCAGTTTATCAAACTCCAGCCTTGCCAATCTCAAGCTCAAGTTATTTGATTCTTTACTGCAAGCTATACAATCATCAGCAATTACTTTTACTTGATTCTTTAGAGATTCTTTGACTTGCTCAAGCTGCCTCATTCACTCATCATTTTGAGTCAGCTGCCTTACAAATCCTGCATGTGATATCTCCAAATTCGCCAATTTATCTTCAATTCCCATAATCCTATTTTCTAAGGAATCTAGCTTTTTTCATTTTCTGTTACCAAACTGATGACAGTATTTAGACTTTCCACAACTGCTGAAATCGTGAATTTATTTGTAGAATCCGTACTACTAGCAGTAACGTCAAGATATTGTACGCCTTCTCCCCTCCGAGTGTTTTCTGTATCATCTTCAGTATAACGAGGATGCTTTCTTTTACGTCCCATGATTATTTTCCAGAAACAAAATTAAAGATCTGCTTACCTCATTAAGAACCAATTATTTCTCCACGTTGGTCTGTTACGTGCAATTTGCTAAGCCACCGTTAATTTGGGCACGGCAAACACCCCTCTTTATAAAAACTGCTCCAAATGATACAAATTTAAAAAGAAAAAATCCGAAGTGCCACTTAGAAACCATAAATCCACTCGTCATAAACACTAGGCATCCCAAGCAAGGGCTTAATGAATCAAACACTTAGTTGCAATCAATATGTTAACAGCTGGAATTCCACACATCTGAAATCCTAAGTTCGAATATATTCCAATAACTTTCGCAATATATCTTAAATTCCGTCAACTTATAATCCATAGTTTCTGTTATATACTAAATCTGCTTTAGATGTTCCTGTTAACAACTGAATGACTACTATGAGCAACGGTTTGCTTGTCTCTGTGTCTCTCTGTGTGAGTTTGACTAAGTGTGTTTGTATGCGTTTCTAATTATCTCTTTATGCCTATGTGTGTGAGCGGCTGTTTGAATGTCTCTTTTTTTGTCTTTGTGCGTTCTGACTCGGTGTTTTGTATGTATTTTTGTCTCTCTCTTTCTCTCTCTCTCTATCTATCTCTCTCTCTCTCTATATATATATCGCTATATATGTCTCTCTCTCTCTCTCTCTCTCTCTCTCTCTCTCTTCCTCTCTCTCTCTCTCTCTCTATTTCTCTCTCTCTCTCTCTCTCTGTGACTTTATGTCTGTGTGAGTTTTTGCTTGTCTCTGTGTCTCACTTTGTGTGTTTGTGTGTTGATTTTGATAGCACCACGTAAGCTTTCACTAATGTAATAGAGGATTCTCGTTATATCAGGTGAGAGTTTGATATTGTAGTGCAAGATGTTTGATAACATCACACAAGATTTTGGTAAAATCACACAAGATTTGGAAATGCTTGGCTAAAATTTCTATCGATATCACAATCTATTATCATATGACACCCTTGAAAAAAATCACTTGGCAGAAGTAGCTGCTAATAGCATAAAACTTCAGAGTCCCAAAAATTTTAGTCCAAAAAATTCTAAGTCGTAAAAAAAATTTAAATACAAAAAAATCTAACTAAAAAAATGTCACAACAAACATTAATTTTCTAATAAGAAAAATCGCAAATAACATGTCTATATCATGTTCATTTCATATTTCGGAAATATCACAAGTCAGTTTTTTGTTCAAGTATACTTTGTCATTTTAAGACATGAAAAAAAAGTTTAAAAAAATTTCCAAGAAAAAAAATTTTTTAAAAAAATATTTTAAGTTGAAAAAGAATAAGTACAAGAAAAGGGGGCAAAAGTTGGGGGAGGAACCTTGGGCCCCATGGAGGTTGGACATTGGGGCTCTTGGAAGTGTGACATGGATGACTATAAGTTCCCACTGAAGAAGTGTTGATGTAAGCACTCATTCTCATTAATATGATGATAATCCAGTCTTATATTGGATCTGGTTGCTATGGCTGGTTTCTATGGCCTCATATATGTATGCAAATGAAGTTCTCAGGGAAGTATGCAAAATAGATTTATCCTCTGTAATAATACAATAAAAAATTATGTAAGAAAAAAGGTTTTTCCACTTTCGTTGTGCTGTTTTTTCCCTGGCTATGAAAATTGCGTAAGCTTAGGATACCTATCTGTAAGTAGGTCAATGACCCAAATTGGACTGTCCAATCTTTAGAGCCATAGGCAATCTTTAGTGCCCAAATAAGGTGCCCTGTCTGTCGTATAGGAAAGATTAAGTGTCCAAATAAGGGTGTATCCTCTGCACTATTTGTAAGCTTTAGTGCCCAAATAAGGTTGTATCCTCTGTACTATTGTATAGTGCACTACTTATTAGACCGAGTCACTCCCGCACTTGTAATTCGTTACCACGAACTGTTTGATATCTTGCAAAGGCGGCCAAGCAATAATTTTGTTAGTTTTAAGTTTCAATTTCCTTCTTTACTTTCGCAAGGAAAACCTTGCATTTTTAAATTAATCATTTTTAAAGCAGAACTGCACTTTGCTTATTTTTGCAAGAAGATAGGTTTGATAGCTCTATATGGCTGATGTGAGGCCTTTAACCCCAGAACTGGTCGAAAGGCTCTAATTATTTTCTATATCCAGGATCTCTTCCCTCCCCAAAAAAGCAGAATCAGGAGTCGACTACCTAGGAAGAAAGGCTAAAAGACCACCATAACAACTCCAATTCAATTGATAACACATAGCTACAAAAGAAATTTTATATCGTACTTTCTTTTCAATTTTAGTGCTTAACTCGACCAGTGGCATCAATTCACAAAATATATGGGTGAAGGGCAAATTTTTCTGTCAAAATCCAGGTGGCAATCTTGTTATTTTTTCATTTTTTTTAGTGAATATGCCAAAAAAAGTATTATCTGATGAAAATATTCCCAAACTTTATTTTTCAAAAGCTACAGGAGAGGGCCAATATGATCTTTAACAATTTTCTTTTATCTTTGACTGAATTTCTAAGTTTTTTCTGCATTTCATACTTATTTTTTTATGTAAAAAAATGCAAGTCTGATATTGTTTTTTCATAAAAACATTTTCAACAATAAAATTTTTCGATAATAAACCATTTTGACATAATAAATTTAAGAAAGGTGGATGTATCTTCGAATTGTAAACCAATCAACTTTGAGTCAGCTACTGTCATGGGGCTGATTGACGAATTATCTATTTCAGCTATAAGTTGATTTTAGAGGTAGAGGTATTTGATTGTCACTCGATTGAATGATCACCTTCATTTATGTTATAATTCCAGATTATTAGTTCTGAATGGAATCATAGCTTGATTTCACCTCATCTTTGTTTATTAGTCTACATTCTTTATAATAGATTTCCCCTTCATGGATTGTTTTCTATGTATTTGGTAAGGATTCATATATAGACTTTCTTGTGTGAGTTTGAAAGTGGAGCCGGCTTAGACTTCCGTGTTTTTTTTCCTGTATTCGCGACTAGTGGAAACCTGTCAGACTGTTATTCACGAGAATACGAAAATTGGCTATACCTGGAAAATGAATCCAGCCCAATAGTGGAGATTTGGCTAGTGGCTATTATCGCTAGATTCAAATTATGGCACTCTTGATTTCAGTAAAACTTCCAATTTCGACTTTTTTTATTCCCATCTTATAATCAATGACTTCAAGAAATGCACAGTATTTTTGAAAATCATGCAAAATCATGACTGAGACTGAGACCATTATTGCTGCTACTAATACTAACGAATAACTACAGCACCAAGCCACCTGATCCCAACACAGCTTCAAAAACTCCTCCTTTATCCCAATCTATTCATAGCCTCCCTCTTTACATCCTCCCAATAAGTTCCAATTTCCATTAAGTCCTTCCTTATATTCTCTTTCCACCCCATTCGGGGACGAACTGCTTTTTGTTGGGCCCAATAAGGTTGGCCGAAAAGGACGATCTTTTGCAATCTGTCTTCCATCATCTGTAGAACATTTCCTAGCCAATTCAACCTTTCTGTCAGTACATCCAAAGAAATCGTGATAGGGCCATATTTTTTTGTGCAGCTTACTGTTTGAAATTTGGTCAGTCAGACGGGTACCCAACAGAATTCGTATACAATTCCTTTGGCAAACATCAAACAAATCCTCATCCGTGTGAAGCAATCTTAGTAATGAAGGATAAATTGATTTTTTTTTGGGGGGGGGGAGGCGCCACCAGAACCCTTTATACTGAGCTCCAGCTTCGTACGAGCTATTTTCCAATCGCATGAGCCCTTTTTGAAGCTTCTACGACAAAACTTTCTGTAAGAACCTTATATGCCCCAAGGGCATAACTCACGATCCTTGTGCTGAGGGCTATGGGGGGAGAGTTGTCATCTTTAAATACATAATTTCCAGACCTTTCAACTATGTTGAACAAAATGTCCATATCAAAATGTTGATCGGAAATGTTTGGCAAAATGAGGGACGTGGGGGGGGGGGGATGATTCTCCCTCCAACTATTAAAAGGGACAATAGTCCTCTCAATTTTTAATCAAATGAGCCCTCTTTGAAGTCTTTATGACAAAACTTTCTATAAAAACCTTATATGCCCCCAGGGCAGAACTTACAACCCTAGCCCTGAGGGCCGTGGGAGTTGTCATACTCAAAGGCATAATTTCCGGACCCTTCAACTACGTTCAACAAAATGGCTATATTAAAATGTTAATCGGAAGTGTTTGGGGAAATGATGGGCGCGGCCGGAGGGTATTCACCCTCCGATCACTTTTGACTATTAGTGAGGGCACTAGCCCTTTCAATTCCCAATTGAATAAGCTTTTTTGAAGTTTTTACGACAACACTTTCTATAAAAAACCTTATGTACCCCCGGGCATAACTTATAACCTTTACCCTGGGGGCTGTGGAAGATTTGCCATCCTCAAAGACATAATTTCCAGATCTTTCAAATGCATTGAAAAGAATGTATATATTTAAATTGCCTTGAATGTGTTCGGGGAAATGGTGGGAGTGAGAGGGGCGTTAGTTGCCCTTCAATAATTTTCGACTATTAAAAAGGACACTAGCCCTTTCAATTTCCAATCAAATGAGCCCATTTTGAAGTTTCTGAGACAACAATTTCTATAAGGACCTTACATGCCCCCAGGACATAATTTACAACCCTTGCCCTGAGGGTTTGGGGGGGGGGGTGTAATCCTCAAAGACCTAATTTCCAGAACTTTAAACGACGTTGAACAAAATGCCTATCTCTAAACTTTGATTGAATATTTTAGGGGAAACGTTGGGCGTGAGAGGTGGGTTAGTTGCCCCCCGTTCAGTTTTGACTATTAAAAAGGGCACAAGCCCTTTCGATTTCCAAATAAATGTGCCCTTTTGAAGCTTCTACGACAAAGATTTCTATAAAAACCTTATATATCCCTAGGGCATAAATTACAACCCCCTGCCCTCAGGGCTCTGAGGGGTTATAATCCTCAAAGACCTAATTTCCAAAACTTTCAACTACGTTGAACAAAATGGCTATCTCAAAATTTTGATTGCATGTGTTTGGGGAAATGGTGGGCGTGAGAGGGGGGTTAGTTGCCTAGGCTAAGCGGACGTGCGCTGGGTTGAGAATTCTTTGTCCAAGGGGCACGTTTTCGATCTCTGGCGTGGCCAGCTATTTGGTTTGGGACGCGGGTCAGTGGTCTGACTCTTTAAGCTTAGCCAGAGTCGACCCAGCTCTAAATGGGTACCTGGAGAAATCTGGGGAAGGTAAGCAGGAAGGCTGTGCAAAAGCACAGGATGGCTGGCCCCCAGTCCCCCATTGCACTTCCTGGCTGAAGGGCCACGAAACGGAAATCAGTACCGCCAGTTTGGACCTTAAGGGTCTAGTGCCGTCATACTTACTTACTTTATACTACTTAGTTGCCCTCCGATTGCTTTTGACTATTAAAAAGGGCAGAAGCCCTTTCAATTTCTAAACCAATGAGCCCTTTTCGAAGTTTCTACGACAATACTTTCAATAAAAACCTTATATGTTCCCAGGGCATAACTTACAACCCTTGCCCATAGGACTCTGAGGGGGTTATCATCCTCAAAGACCTAATTTCCAGAGCTTTCAACTACGTTAAACAAAATAGGTATCTCAAAATTTTGATTGGATGTGTTTGGGGAAATGATGGGGTTGAGAAGGGGGTTAGTTGCCCTCCAATCACTTTCGACTATTCAAAAGGCCACTAACCCTTTCAATTTCCAATCAAATGAGTCCTTTTTGAAGTTTCTACGACAATACTTTCTATAAAAACCTTATATGTCCTAAGGGCATAACTTACCACCCTTGCCCTGAGGGCCGTGGGGGGAGTGTTATCCTCGAAGACACAATTTCCAGATCTTTCATCAACGTTTAACAAAATGGCTATCTCACAATTTTGATTGGATGTGTTTGGGGAAATAGCGGGCGTGGAGGGGGTTTTAGTTGCCAATCACTTTCTGCTATTAAAAAGGGCACAAGCCCTTATAATTTCCAATCGAATGAGTCCTGTTCGAAGTTTCTACGACAACTCTATCGATACGAAGTGCCCTGGTCTAAAAGAAAGAAAGAAAGAAAGAAAGAAAGAAACTAAAAATAATACTATGTGCCAACATCGTTGTTTACTTAGGCAGCGCTATTGCGGTGCCTATGATATAATTAAACCTTATTATTTTTAACAAATTGAAACATGATATATTGCAGCATAAAATAAGATTCGTATGAAGGGGCAATCAAATGGTAATTTTTGTGCAAGTGTTAACTGGGTTTAGCATACGTGTGAGCTGGGTCATTTGCAGGTGTAGGTGGCTTAAGAGCCAGTTATAAGAAATGCGCTTGCAACTGATAGAGAATTTTTGGGACTAAAAATTTTTGGGACAGAATTTTTAGGCTATTAGCAGCTTGTTCTGTCAAGTGATTTTTTTTCAAGGATGCCATAAGATAATAGATTGTGATATCGATCAAAATTTTAGCCAAGCATGTCCAAATCTTGTGTGATGTTATCAAACATCTTGCACTACATTATCAAACTCTCGCCTAGTATAACGAGAACCCTCTATTACATTAGTGAAAGCTTACGTGGTACTATCAACACACAAACACACAAAGTAAGACACAGAGACAAGCAAATACTCGTGCAGACATAAGGGCACAGAGAGAGAGAGAGAGAGAGAGAAAGATAGAGAGAGAGAGAGAGACAAAAAACTCATAAGAACACACAGAGTCAGACAAAATAACTCACAAAGACAGACAGAGAGACAAATAAACACCTGCTCAGATAAACAGACACAGAGTGAGAGAGAGAGAGAGAGAGAGAGAGAGAGAGAGAGAGAGAGAAAGAGAGAGAGAGCGAGAGAGAGAGAGAGACAAAAATACATACAAAACATAAAGAGACAATTAGAAACTCATACAAACAAACTGAGTCAAACACACACAGACAGACACAAAGACAAGCAAACCGCTGCTCATAGTAGTCATTTAGTTGTTAACAGGAACATCTAAAGCAGATGAAGCTTCAAAATGCTTTAGCTTAATCTGCATGTGAACCTTTTTTTCAACATCAAACTTTCATCAAAGTATCACAACTAATACAGCCCTTGCGCCATAAATTGAACAGGAACATTTAAAACAGATTAAGCAGATTAAGCTTTTTCATAGGCAGCGCTATTGCACTGCCTATGATATACTGTCATCACATTGCATTACGTGCTGTAGGACAATGTCATAGGCAGCGCACTAGCGCTGCCTAAGTAAAGAACGATGTGGGCACAATGTTTTTTTTTTTCCATACCCGGGCACTTCGTATCAAAGGAGTTGTCGTAGAAACTTCGAAAAGGGCTCATTCTATTAGAAATTGGAGTGGCTAGTGCCCTTTTTAATAGTCAAAAGTGATTGGAGGGCAACTAGGCCCCCCCCCCCCCCAACGCCCATCGTTCCCCCACACACGTCCAATCAAAATTTTGAGATAGCCAGTTTGTTCAGCGTAGTTATTTTCCAGATAAAAAATATGTTTTTGAGGAGGACAATCCCCCGCAGCCCTCAGGGCAAAGGTTTTAAGTTATGCCCTGAAGGCATATAAGAACGATGTTGGCACAATGTACTACTTATTATTTTTTCAAATTTTCTATTTCAGATCAACTAGAGGAGGTATGAAACTAAATTAAACACTACTATTTGTGTCCAGATTTTTAAAAGGGTGTATATTGTTAAAAATTGCTGAAATTTTTTTCCAGCATACAAATAGCCGGCCAAACTATAAAGTCTTAAAAAAAAGAAAAGATTTAAAGTATTATTTTCTTTTTACCTGAAAAGACTATGTCAATATAAAAACAAACAGAAATTAATTAAAAAAAACTTTCACAAAATAAGTTTTTCAAAGAACAGTAAAGAACTCCATTAAACAAAAAATGAACAAAAATAAAATCAAATAATCTACCAAGCGTGAAACTACCACAAATCAGCATCTATAAATAAATGAAACCCAAAACGAACAGAAATTACAATAATGCAAAACCCCTATGCATTCCCAAGGCCAGAACACAATTTGCACTTTACTGAAAAAATACAAATGAATATGCATTGTCAGTTTAATATACATATACTGATATTTAGTAATCAAAATAATGATATTGTTTGATTTATTAAAGTTATAAAAGTAAAAACATTTATATTTTTTCAGTAAAGTGCAAATATTGCTCTGGCCTTGGGAAGGCATAGGGGGTTTGCACCCAACTTATGTTAATTTCTGCTCGTTTTGAGTTTAACTCGGTTATTTATTGTAATTTCTGTTCGTTTTGGGTTTCATTTATTTATCGATCCTGACTTTTGGTAATTTCACGCTTGGTAGATTATTTGATTTTATTTTTGTTCATTTTTTGTTTAATGGAGTTATTTACTTTTCTTTGAAAAACTCATTTTGGGGAAAAAGTTTTTAATTAATCAGTTTAAAAGAACGATGTTGACACAATGTATTTTTTTTCGGTTTAGAACAAGGCACTTCTTCTCGAAGGAGTTGTCGTAGAAACTTTGACTAGGGCTCATTCGATTGGATATTTGAATGGCTAGTGCCATTTCTAATAGTCGAAAGTGATTGGAAGGCAACTAACACCCCTTCCACGCCCACCACTTCCCCAAACACATCCAATCAAAATTTTGGAATATTTTGTCAACATTTTTCATTTTGTTCAACGTAGTTGATAGAAATTATGTTTTTGAGGAGGAAACTCCCCCAAAGCCCTCAGGGCAAGGGTTGTAAGCTATGCCCTGGGGGCTTAAGAAGTTTCTATAGAAAGTTTTGTCGTAGAAACTTCAAAAAGGGCTCATTCGATTGGAAATTGAAATGGCTAGTGCCCTTTTCAAGATTCGAAAATGATTGGAGGGCAACTTACTCCTTCTCATGCCCACCATTTCCACAAACACATCCAATCAAAATTTTGATATAGTCATTTTGTTCAACGCAGTTTAAAGTTCTGGAAATTATATCTTTGAGCAGTACACTCCCTCCACAGTTTTCAGGGCAAGGGTTATAAGTAATGCCCTGGGGGCATATAAGGTTTTTATAGAAGGCGATTTTGTAGAAACTTCAAAAAGGGCTCATTCGATTGGAAATTGAAACAGCTAGTGCCCATTTTAATAGTCGAAAGTGATTGAAGGGCAACTAACCCCCCGCTCACGCCCACCATTTTCACTAACACATCCAATCAGGTTTGAGGATAATTTCCATAAATTTCAACTTTTTTGAACAAATTGGCTATATGAAATTTTTGACTGGGTGGGTTTGAGGAAATGGGGGGTAGGAGAGGTGGGTTAAATACATTTCAATCATTTTTTACTATTATAAAGGGCACTAGCCGTCTCACCTTTAGTTTTGCAATTTTACTGGGAAATGCTTAAAAGCTAGAATAATACTTGTCGGCTACTGGAAACACAGCCAAAAACTGAAGTTGGGTTAATCCTAATGAAAAATACCAAAACATGATGATAAAATCATACTTTAGAAACAAATTATGGAAACCTAACCAATCCTAACCTAACGTAACCTAGCCTAACCTAACCCCCATCCCCACCCCTATTGTGCAAATATATAGCCCAAATTATACAAGTTTAATGTATTCAGTCTAAGACCAATGCATTGTATCACCTGCTTTTGTAGCTATGAAAACGGTTTTCTGAGATGTTACCTAAGCAGAATTCTTGAATATGTTTCCAATATCTGACAAGTACCGTTAGAATTTTTGTCATGATGACGAAAATAATAAAATATTTGACGAAAAAAATAAAATATAGAATTGAATTTGAGAGAACAGATTTGTCATTTGTTGATTTTATAGTTTTCAAGTATCTTTACACTTGAAACAAAATGCATGCAGTATGACCAGAGCCCTCCTAAAGCTCGACTGGGTGCTAGAGCAAAATTTGCTTTTGATCTCAAGGCCTCCCCCTCCCTTCATTGTCGCCACCTAAGAATTTTGAATACTGGTTTTATGGTTCCAGTTCCATAGCATTAGTCTTTGGTAATGCACTTTTGTACTTTGTCATAGCCTCCCATTCTTAATTCAGTCAAATAGAAATTAGCTAATCAAAATGAAAGTAGGGATCTTGGTAGGGATCCGTCATTTCAAGGGATCTTGGTCGTCGTATTTTTTTTTCCTGCGGTTCGTAAACTTTTTTTTTTAAGGATGATATCCATTAAAAAATTCGTCACTTGCCTTTTTTCATTAAAATTTGACAAGGAAAATACTTTAGGCTAATACGCCAGCTGGCCATGCCAAAAAGAGGACATATGCTTTTTTGTCCAAAATGAGTTTTATGTTAGACTTCATCTTGAATTTTAGAATCAATTGGCTCAACTAGCATTGGGGCATTTCCTATTATTGCGGAAACAAGTCATCAAAAAAATACCTTCGAAAACATAGTTTCGTTTTGTTCGTCTGTGAAACAAAGAAAATAACAAATGCTCCCTTTTTACTACGACAGCAGCATTTACTTTGATTCACTTCACTTGAGGCTTTCATTGAGGCTTTCACTTACCATTTTTTGTATTCATTTAAAAGTAAATATTATTATTTGGGGCATAATTCTCCAGTCAAATGTATATTTTCTGGAAAAAAAACTTATAGGCTGATAGTTATCTTGAGTTATTGTTATTCAACATTGCCAGGTGCACAGGGATTGGGCAAACTAACATTCATTCATTGCTATTATGGCCTTTGCAAATCCACATTATATGTCAAACAATACAAGGATGATGATGCCTTTTCATTTCTGTTTTGGAACGCTAACAAAGGTAGTTGAATTTAGAAGGCAGCTGATAGGCAAATAATAAAGGTATCTGTGACAACTGGGAAATTCGGATAATTTGGAAGTATTGCGTGTGGTCGTCATTTCCTTTGGTGTCTTTGTAGTCAATAGGTTAAAACAGTCAATGCAATAGTAAAAATTCCGCATTGATGGTAAGTTTGAATGCACTTCCAGCTTGTAAAAACAGTTGCTTGACCTGAAAAGAAATATTTAGCTGTTGACCTTGTTTTAATGTACAAAAAGTCTACCTGACTATTTCTGACTTGTTCTTATAATTATTTAAGTCGTTTATTTTTAGTAAAAGACGTTCTAAATTGGGTAAAAAGAAGGAGAAAATATATGGCGGGAACATTGTAAACCATCCAAGGATCTTAGAAACCGTTTCTACAGCAGAACAGAACACGCATACGTAGACTACAGATGATGCACTACTTTGAGGACGATAAATCGTTATTGTACAATTATTTTCGAACTGTTCACCAGTAATTAGTGCCAAGTAAAAGGCGGCCTTTGTCAAGGGAAACGAAAATCTAAAGAAAAGGTGACCTGAAAAGAAACATAATTAATAATAACAATAAATCAAAAGAATATACATTTTATGCTAATTGCAATTGTGTACAATTCAATTTGTCTAGACTTACCCATCAAAACGTTCATACCTTCAAACTTTGTGTTGCACTAAAAGCGTTGAAAGAGCGTCGGCTGTCCTTTAGTTGGTGTTGGTTTTGGAAAACAGACTTATGAATTTTATTTTGGATTTAAATAAACTTTCCGTAGGCAACATAGAAAATCAGTAGAACTAGTGATAAATCCCTAGGGGTGGCAACCCTACGCTCATGTATTGCTAACGTCGAGACAATAATTAAAAAACAAGTCCCGCAATGCATAATCTTATCTAAACGCGTCGGTTTGGTTTCTCAGTAACACAACTGAAAATGGCTTACGTCACATGCATAAGACCAATTTTAGAGTAGGCTTATACTGGGCCCTCTAGTCAATAACACATGACGTGATACTTAAGTTACCACCTTAAGTCGTTGCAGAAGAGAGCTGCCAATACAGTAATTATAATGACAACTCTTTTGTTTTAATATTGACAGATTTTAATAGTAAAACCACTAAGGAGAAAAAGTTAATGTTTTTTTCACCTCCCGAAAAATTTTGAAACAGGGAGACACGTGGTTTCGGCTTGACACCGACGGATCCTGTACAAGGCTTATACAGGTCATGAGCCGGCATTATCGACATTACAACTTCCGTCCCATCACGGGCGTCGCTTTAGTTTTATCTCCAAGTTTAGCCAATTTCCTTTTATTTGAGATAACCTAAAAACATAGAACCAGGCACTTACGCGTGATTTTTTTCAGGGGATAAAAAAATTAATCTGTAATGATTTTAACAAGAACGGTCAAGATATTTACTAAAACCTTGGATTTTGGGGGATCCAGGCCCTCTCTTTGAGTACGTTTCTGCATAATACTTCACTTACGAGGAAAAAAAAAACAAACAGAAGATCAACAGCAAAGGATAGATTATGTCCACCAAGCATACCCACAAAACCCTTCTCAAAGTCGTTTGTGCCTTATTATACGTCAGCGTTTAATAAATACTAGTCAAGTTTTTTTTTTTTTTTTTTCTTTGGGACTAAGTTCCAAGAAAATTTCCGAAGAGAAGGCAATTCTAAAGGGAAAAATATACTTTACCACCTTTCCAGTAAATGCCGTCTTTTTGGCAGATATTTATTAATTTATGAGACTTTGTTAACTTTGTCAAATGTTAACTTTGTCATTACACTTTTGTCCCTTCCTCCCCTAATTACATCTATACTTATTGTTGTAATATTAAGATATTAAGATAACTTTTTTAAATCTACATCTTTATAACTAAGCAGTGAAATGAATGCGAACGTTTAATTGGAAAGATAATTAATGAATTTATTTGCTTGGGCTGTGTCACGAACGGCTGTCACTTTGACCAAATTGTGTAAGCCAAGTGCCTCGCCACGTGTGGTGGAAATGATTAGTACGAAGTAAGCCATGCGTGGTATGTGGAGGTGCGATTTGGCGAAAGTTTGCCAAGCATAGTGGAACAAGTGGTATACCAAGGTGTACACCAGGGAGAGGAGAATGGGTGACCCCTAACAGTGACTTGAAATGCAGTAGCAGCAAATGTAAAGCATTAATCTAATGGCAATAGGGGCAATTACTATGCAAAACGAACTAGCAAACTCGGAACACAACAAAAAAAAGATGTTGATATCGTTATTCCCATTATGCTAACGACATCACTAATTTTTTTTTTAGTATAATGAATTCATCTTGGTAAAACACAGGGACAAGAATTACTGAAAGAAGATTAAAAACAGAGGGAGATATCGAGATTCTTTTTCTTCTACCAAGTGACGTCCCCTATTTATTATGCAGGAGTCGTGACAGACATTTCTGTTATTGCATGTCAACTTATTTTACAAGATATCTCGCTTTAGCCAAACCAATGTAAAAACACATCTCCTTTTATAGTATATTAATCAATACAGAAAAACATAGCCGTAATCCTTATTTGAACAACATAAATGAAACTTCAATTCTGATTTTTATGTAGGACAATTTTAATATAAAACAAGTTTCATTAAACTGACAAATGAAGTTAATAAAACTTTAGTGCAGAATCGTTTAAAAATTATGCAAAGATTTGAGTTAGATTAGCTACTGAAAAAATGGCCAAATCACAATAAAACCGACGTTAAAACGGCTTCAACTTTATCTCTCCTCAAATTCATTGCAGTAAAAACATATTCTGTAAAACGAAGATTTGAAATTTAACTGCACAGCAAAAGCGCGTCACGAAGTTCGTGATTCTGATTTCTTTGTATTTATAATTATCACCAATAATTATATTAGTTATAAATAATCATAATGAATCTCTATTAACCTTCAGATTATACAGTCAGTCAGGTCGGTGGCGGATGAAAGCCCATATATTGTTAAAGGAAACATGTCTGAAATATTATAACCAATTTTATTATTACCATGGCATTTTGCCAGGTAGGATCGTCGTTTACTGCAAATACTTAAACCATTGACAGATTAGGTAATGTTTAAGCAAATTACATAAGGGGAGAGAACAAGGGAAGAGAGAGAAAGCGAAAATTAGAAATAGAGCATGTCCTGGAGTTGATGGGACGATGATTTTTCTGCATCTGCTAATAGGATGGAATATATGGGAACCGGCGTTTACACCCAGCGGTTACCCAGAAAATACCTCCCCGCAAAATACCCCACCTGCGGAAAAAACACAAAATACCCCCCCCCCAGGCGCAGAAACACCCCCCGGAAAATACCCACCATCAGTATCTTAAAAAAGACTTCCATATGAAGTTCTGCAATTTTTGGTGGTAGTGGGCGCCACAATAAATCTTTAAGAAAAGCATGAAACAAATGAAATAGATATTTGCTCCCTTATGATTTCTGAGAATATTTCTGGTCTATACTGTTATTATAAAAGTAAAGAGTAACATTAAACCCAAAAACGAGCAAAATTTATTCAGTATAGAAGAGGGACTGTCCCTTCCTCATCCACCCCTCCACCTAATGGTCTCAGAAACTTCGGAGTGTGCTCATTACATCAGAAATTGAGAGTTCTAGTTGTTTTTTTTTTTGTAAGTCGAAAGAGATTGGTGACCAACCAGCCGTGAGGGGTATTTTCCATGGGGTTTATATATAACTATATTACTCTACTGCACATTTATGGCCTTTTCATCAATTCTTTGCAGTAGCGTCAATAGGAGTTGAGTTGGGGGTCCTCTGCCTCTCTATATTCTTTTGCCCCTTCAAAGATTTTAGAAAAATGTAATTTCTGGTATTTTCATTGAAAAATTAAAAAGAAAAAAATTACCCCCCCCCACGTCTATATATTGACAAGTATATTTTACCACTCCACCATCTAAATTTTTTTAGTTTAATCTTCTTGTTTTCTATCCCATTTTTTATTCTACACTTTTCTTAAAGCTTGAAAGAAAGGTGTTCGCGTAAAAGAAGATTTATTTTTGTGACCTACGCTTTTGAAATGTTTAATCATAAACTTGAATAATTTACGGTACTTACTGTAACAACATAAATGGTCCGACCTTATCAAATGCCAAACGTTTTAAATATCCAAAAATATACTTTCAAATTTAGAAAAACTCATTGATGTAGCTTAAAATTCTACTCAAACAACAGGAATGGTATTTTACACTTTTTTTAAAGCTTGAAAGAAACGTGTTCGCGTAAAAGAAGGTTTATTTTTGTGACCTACACTTTTGAAATGTTTAATCATAGACTTGAATAATTTACGGTACTTACCTTAACAACATAAATGGTCCGACCTTATCAAATACCAAACGTTTCAAATATCCAAAAATATATTTCCTAAATTTAGAAAAAACCCACTGACATAGCTTAAAATTCTACTCAAACAACAGGAATTGCATTTTCAGGACTAAAACCAAAGAAAAAGAAACTGATAACTGAAAATTAAGGTAAAATGTTGTTTTGTCAAAGCTTCAATAGTTATAGCTAGACCTGTGAAGTAGGCAGATTTCTAAGACTTAGAAGTCAGAAGAGGATTAACGTGGAAGCTTGGTAATACCTTCCCAGAGTATTTTTTGGGTCCTTTGGTACAGTGAAGAAATTACATTGTTTTTATTATCCCCCCCCTGACGATTTGGATTGTTTTGCATAATTTCTTTCTAAGTATGGAGATTCGTTGACTCTTGGAGAAATTTGTTGGAAGTATAATGTCAAAATTTAAAGGAATTTTCAGACAAGTAAGAAATGAAACGTTAGCCAATTGGACCAGAATATCAAAATTTGGAGGCCATGGGCCTTCGTGGTTTGATCCTCTGTTCAGGTTTGTGGGTCCGCCCGATTTTTAAAATAAAAATGAACCATGATAAGGGAGAAAAGGGCACTCCGACGACAAGGACTCCGTCAGCCAAGTACGAGATCTAAAGCCTGGGCACTAAAAAAAGAGAAAAAATGACTATGATTTATTTAGTCTTTGAGGAATATCCATAAAGGAAAATGTTGTACACAAGTTTTACTCATGAGGGGCTAGGCCCTATTCTGTATGGACGAGGTATTGTATGAACTTTCTGCATATTCGGACGTGGAAAGGTTATATTCTTACAATAAGTGTCGGAATTACTCCATAAGGGCACAGAAAAAAGCTTGAAGCCCAACAAGGTTAGTGATGGAAGATATTATCAAAATGGCTGAAATAATTTTGAGCAATTGTGGAAGTGCACCAAGCGGAGGCACAGCTCTGGTTGCGCCCGGGGAAATGTCCCCCCTCCATCATTACCATAATATGAGGATTAGTAAAAAAAAAAGTTTGGTGTCCCTTCAAAGGCTGCACCAGGGGAACACCTTCTCCCCTCCAGGACCGGATTTACAGCTTTGGCGGTCCTAGGCCCAAGCATTTTCGCCGCTCCGTTTTTGCGAAATTTTTGGGACAAATCCCCAAAAATTGGGAATAGTGGAAGCACTGAACTTATCACAAGTGAAGAGCCAAAAGTAATGAAAGAGAGAGCCTAGAGGTGATACTGAACTCTCAGCTACCATTCTTGGGAGACATCTGACAGTTTATAAGTGGCCACGGAATTCCTGTGTTGTTTTATCATTTTTCTGTGAATAGGCAGCGCAGCGGCGGAATGAACCTGGCACTTTGACGATAAATCATATCAGCCTCGTTTTTATTAAGAAGAAATCCAGCCCTGGGCCCAACATGCCTCCCACCTACGCCAATGGCACCGGGACAGAGGCTTTAAGTAGGACGGGGCGGAGGAGTGCGTGGTGATATTTGAGTCTGTTGTTACGAGTTTGTGACAAAATTATCTGACTCCTTGCATTTACTGCAAATTTGTTTTAGATTAGTATTTATTCACCTGACTTTCCCCCTACATCGAATAAGTGTAACTTTTGCTATACAGCTCAGTTTTAGGGTACAAAAACCACTTAGCTGTGACTGATCTTCTTCATGCAATAGAATCAGGTCATATAATCTAGAGTAAACATAGGAAAAGAACAAGGGCGTAATTTGTTATGGGGCAGGAGGGGAGGGGAAATTGCCCCTCCAGATCCAAGTTTGCCCCCCAGAACTCAGTTTGCCCCTACCCCGAGCTGAAATTTAGTTTCTGCAAAAAAAAAATGTTGTCAAAATTAATATAGGCCTGCGTAATTCAAGTATCCAGAAAAACAAATCAGGTTTCTTTAGTATATCTTTGCTTTATGGTAATATATATCTCATTTTTCAGTTTTCCCTGTCATTCTTACTTGATTTGGGAAAAATGCCTCAACCTTCCCCCCCCCCTATTTTTACAAAATTACACTCCTGGAAAAGAACAACAGAGGGAAATATATAATGCTAACTTAGAAGAGTTAGGTAGATGCTAAATTTGAGAGATGCTATCTTTGAATAATATTTGGTACTGTTGTAAAATGCGGGAAACGCGCGTTGAGAAAAGCAAAGCTCAGATAACCATTACCCGGTAATTTCCTATCTGACGCTGTATAACAAGGCAAGGCCGTAGGGAGGTATGAACCCCCCCCCCTGAAATGTTTGTCTGACTCGTAAAAAAGTAACAAAAATGGATATAAAAAAATTTTGCATGCGTTTTTTGAGTTTTTTTGTGTAACCCCCTCAGAAAAAAATCTTTGAGTGAAACCCCTTCCCTGAACAAAAATCCTGAATATGGCCTCATAACAAGGGATTTCTCACTCCGGGATCTATATTTATACTTTAGTTTTTTGGGGTTTAGGGGTAAAAAAGGTACCTAGGTTAAGTTAGGTTACGTATTTAATATATGCTATGCTTTACTCCCCCCCTTCCCTCCTCCCTGATGTGCAAATATATATCCGAGTTTTTTTCTAAACTATTATATTTTTATCCTATTTTGTTTTATTTCATTAGCATTAACCAAACTTCACTTATCGCGTGTTTCCCGGTTTTTAGAACAGTACCTAATATTTATTAAGCACAATTTGATAAAATATCATATTTTTCATATATAGGCTGATTAGTTTTTTTAATTTTTTTAATACAAATCATATGAAGGCAATGCTCACTCAAACCATCTCTCACGCTTGTGTTATTTATGTCTAACATATGTAAGGTAAGAAAAATTACAATAATTTATAAAATGAATAACCATTCTGAACAAGAATTAACTAATTTCGGTCAGTCTCTTCAATCGAATTCATCTGGCCTATTGTTTAACACCTCAGCCTACCCAATTAGTGATGTTCAATTTGATTTAGTGCAAAATTCGTTCTAAAACTGATCATTGAGTTATATGCGTTTCTGACCCCAGCATCGGGCCGCCTTCGCAGCGGGTCTTCCTTCAGTTTGGTTCTAGATCCAGGAATCTTTTTAGATAAATTCAGGCTCTCTCAGTGTTCGCTAGGAAACAAATATGTCCTAAGGAATTCCTTGTAACTAGGATGCTATATAAATAAGTGTATTTTTCTTGTGTCAATTGGAGAGTGACATCAAAATGAAGAATATTGTACTGTTTTTTGTGACTTTTTTATCATTATCCTTGGCGGACTATCTTAGCTACGACGCAGGTAAATTATCATTACAGCCGAAATATATTTAAACTTTGAATGGGTCCATTATGCAATACACTCTTGCATGAAATAAACAATATAATAACAAAAGAGCATTCTATTCGATTCAATGTATTCAACTATGGTTCTAACTAAAATGGTTGGTAGTATGACCATTGCATCCTAGAACCACCTAATGTGGTCTTATCTAACCCTATGCTAATTGTGTTATTTTTAATTATAAGCCAACTGTTGATGAGAAATAAGTAACGAGAATAATGGAAACCAACAGCGAAATTTTGTATATACGTAGCCTAGAGCCATATCTGGCCCCATTAGGGGAAGGGAATTATTACGGTATCGGCCAAATTGGACAACGAAGGGTAAAGTCCTACCAAATCATATTATTGAGTTAGGACTAAAGTGAATACACCATTCGATGCCTTTTTTTATGCTGATTACGAATATAATAATCATTTCTAATCGGAAATGAATTTCAGCCCCCCCCTATATATGCAAATTCAGGGTTAGGTTAGGTTGGGTTAGGTTAGGTATATATATAGGGGGGGGGCTGAAATTCATTTCCGATAGAAATGATTATTATATTCGTAATCAGCATAAAAAAGGCACCGAATGGTGTATTCACTTTATTCCTAACTCAATAATATGATTTGGTAGAACTTTACCCAACGAAGTACTATGCAAACGTGTCTAAAAATGTTTCGAGTGGGATTTTTCAATAGGCTAATATATTTTTTTATCTTCCTAATAGGGTAAATTTTTCGTAAAGTTTTTCGTGAGATAGTTCAGAAATATACATACCTCTCTCTTAAGAATCAGAATTTATTTCTTAATCCAAATACAACATTCATTTTCGTCAGAAATAAACTTTACCACACCTCCTCCTAATGTGCAAATATATTCCCTGAGTTGTATATATGCATAACACTCCGTAAGCCACTCTTTTCTTCAAACTGATTTAAGAGTTTGCAAAATAAGGGAAAATTCATTGTGTATATACACTTCACGGTATATATTTGCAAATTAGGGGGGAGTAGAGTTAATTTTCGACGGAAATGAATGATGTATTTGGATTCAGGATGGAATTCTGATTATAAAGATATATTCATTTCTTAGCTATTCTTAGCATTTCTTAGCATTAGTGAAAAACGCTAAAGTTTTTTATTGTTTAGAAAAAATAGAGTTGTGAGAAAGAGTCAAACTTTAGCGTAAAGAGCGAGACGTTGAGGAGGGGACAGCCCCTTTCATATACGGAATAATTTCTGTTCGTTTTAAGTTTTAATGTTGCTCCTTACTTTCAGTTAAAAAAACTTGTTTTTTTTATTTAATTTTGGAACGTTTTTGAATAAATACAGGTTTTTATTTTGGCTCACCGTAGATCTATAATTAACAACAAAATTTGCATATTAATTTTACTTTTATTTGGTTAAATGGCTTTCTTGAAAGTTGTTTAATTTTATTTGCGAACGTTTTTATTTGGAATAAATACACGTAACTTACGAATTAACATACGTAACGAACTTCTATGTTCATATATTTTTAATACGTATATTAGGGGGTTCGCCCCCTAGTCAATACCTCGCTCTTTACGCTAAAGTTCAAATTTTGTTCCAATTCTTTAAAAATGTCCCCTTAATCACAAAGGCCGTTAATTAGAATAAATAGCTCTTATGAAAGTACTAAAAGAAAAATCTTTGGCTTAAAGAGTGGGGTATTGACTAGGGGGAGAACCCAATCATATACGTAATAATTTCTGTTCGTTTTAAGTATTGATGTTGCTCCTTACTTTCAGTGAAAAAACTTTTTTTTATTTAATTTCTGATCGTTTTTTAAATAATGCTGGGAAATCCGATGCCCCCTTCATAGCAATGTTCCTTCCCCCATGAAAACTTCCTCAATCAAAAGATCCTCCCACATAACCCCGTGATTTTCATTAAGGGTCAGTAACTTTTAGAGGGTGTTTCCCCCTTTTTTCGAAAATCAGGCGAATTTTCTTAGGCGCGTGATTGGTAGGACTAAACTTGATGCAACTTATATATTTGAAATCAGCATTAAAATCAGATTCTTGTGATGTATATATTGATATCAAAATTTTATTTTTTATAGTTTCGGTTGCTATTGAGTCACTTTGCTTCTTTCATAAACTTTGTTGCCTCGAACTGTTTGACATTGGGCAAAGTTCATAACTTGCAGCCCTTCCCCCGGGGACTGCGGGGGAATAAGTCATCCTCAAAGACATAGTTGTTATATTTTAAGACCAGGCTGAACAAAATGGCTATCTCAATCTGCATGAAAATTTGATTCTTTTGATGTATCATCTTTGGATCATCTTTTGAAGTATGTACCACGAACTGTTTGAAAGTAACTTAAGGCAATGACTATTGACTGTGAATACAATTTTCAGCTTCAGTTGTTATTCTGTTTTATAGCAGTAAATGCTGAAGGTTTTACATTCTGAAATAATGACGGACGCGCTAATCAGGTCTTAAGTTCTCAGATACCTATGAAACTTTTAAAACTGCGAAACAGTACAAAAAGTGATTAAAGAAAAATAAAAGAAATAAGTTGTCTCAACATCTATGTTAATAATATAGTAAAAACGTAAAAAAGTGTCTTACTAACTCAGAAATTCTTGCGCTATGTCAACGAAAGGTTACAATGCAGTATATCCCCTGTTTTGAACTAAATATTGTAATAGCAAAATTCTAACTTCGTTAAATTCGGAAATTTTCTATTTTGAATATTCAGGATCGTTCAGAGTTGGCTCATAATACCTAAAAGGATAAGGACAATTTGAAAAAAAATATGTATGAATTATGTGTACTGTCAAAGCTACATCTATGCATTAGGGAGCGGAGGGGGCTTAGACAGAGTTAAACTGAAAGTGAGTCTGAAAATCCAATAGGCTACTGAGTCGGAGTTTTGAGTAAGAACTTTGATATTCTAGTGTTTAGTTCAGAAGAGGGGACAAACCAGATCTAAAGCTTCCGTTAGGATCCAGGAAGATGTTTTAAAGCGCTCAAGTGTTTTAAGGTACAGACATATACACAGAAGATTTACATGGAAAGTATTGTAAAAAAAAAAAAAGATTGGTAGATGTGGGGAGGGTGCGGATTTAGCCTAATATTTCTCCCTTTGTTTGTGTCAATACTGTCCTTATTATTTAACACAACGTCCATGCATGTTTAATCTTAAATACAGATAATATATACGAATTAAAATCTTCTGTTTGATTGTATTAGACTAACATTTTTTTTTTTTTAATTCGTTTGAACAAAATTGAACACCATGGGACAGCCATGAAGGCATTAAATGAATAATACGCTATTGCATAGTATCTGTTGATGTATATGTATAAAAGGCATTAAATGAATAATACGCTATTGCATAGTATCTGTTTGCTACATTGCCCTTTATTTTCTTTTGTGTTCTTCTACATCAAAGGATTTTTTTTAGTATAATCTCTGGTAATTGGGATATCCTTAGACTCACACCTCCTGCAGCAGTCTGATTATTTTTCAGTTCTTTCCAGAATTTTTCTTTAATTTCATTTAATTTGCCGGTATTTTCCTGTTTTTATGACTTTAGCCCTCCCCCTCACAAAAAAAGGCTAAAGATCACTTGTCTGTATTTGCTATTCAGCCATGGTTGACACTTGTTGCGGCCCATGGCAAGTAATTTTATTCCAATGCGATGTCGCAAACCAAAGAGGTTGTACATCCCTGGTCTAAGCAGTGGCAGTGTCTGTAATAGCATCCAAGATGTATTCCTAACCCTAAACAGTATAAAATAAATCCAATTTCACCTGGCCAATTTTTTGGTACATTTAAGGATATGCGAAGTGACTAACAAAATAATGGAAATATTCCAAGTGGATTCAGAGCTGGATCAAGTTCGGGCGTATTCACTAAGTTTTGTAACAAGCTGTAGTGTAGTTTGCGCACACGGCCAAATATTAACCAAACCTGGGAAAACATCACGGAGAGAATTGGAAACTAGTTGTTGCGCGTTAGCATTTTATATTTTATTTTCTTTAATGTGTAAAAGTTTTGTTTGAATACATAAAAGCTAGATTAAGTATTTTCTCACCGTGAAACACAGATATTTTTGCAAAAAAGTTATACATATTATTTTCCTTGAATAAAAGACCGGTACTGGTGTATTATGTGGACACTGCTAAAGAAGTCAAGTTTGGTTAATGCTAATCAAATAAAATAAAATAGGATGAACATATTATAGTTTATAAACAAATTTGGGCTATATATTTGCACATTAGGGGGAGGGGGTGAGGGGGGGGGGTAAAGCGTACCATGTATTATATACGTAACCTAACCTAACCTAGGTACCTTTTTCCCCTTAAACCCCAAAAACAATCCTTTAAATATTGTAACTCATTGAGAAACCTTTGCAGTCATTTGTTAGCCGTCTCTTGAGAATAGCTTGTTTGACGGGTTTTTCGTGACTGGTTTCCTTGTACAATATATAGCAGTGTCCACATAACGCACCAATACGAAAAAAGCTTAAAAAATGGAAATATGAATTCATTTAGCTAAATGGATCTTACTTTGTTATCCCATCCTTTTTATTAACAATTAAATAAAAAAAACAAGTTTTTTTTTACTGAAAGTAAGGAGCGACATTAAAACTTAAAACGAACAGAAATTATTCCGTATATGAAAGGGGCTGTCCCCTCCTCAACGCCTCACTCTTTACGCTAAAGTTTTTTATTGTTTAAAAAAAATAGAGTTGTGAGAAAGTCAAAGTTTAGCGTAAAGAGCGAGGTGTTTAGGAGGGGACAGCCCCTTTCATATACGGAATAATTTCTGTTCGTTTTAAGTTTTAATGTCGCTCCTTACTTTCAGTAAAACAAACTTGTTTTTTTATTTAATTTTTGAACGTTTTTGAATAAATGCAGGTTTTGATTTTGGCTCACCGTACATGAATAATTAAAAATGAAATTTCATATTAATTTACTTTTATTTGGTTAAATGGCTTTCTCTAAAGTTGTTCGATTATATTTATTAACGTTTTTATTAGTAATAGATATAAGCTACTTACGAATTAACCTACCCAACAAACTTCTCTATTCATAGATTTTTAATACGTATATTAGAGGGTTCGCCCCTAGTCAATACCTTGCTCTTTAAGCGAAAGTTCGAATTTTGTTCCAATTCTTTAAAAATGACCGCTTAATCACAAAGGCCGTTAATTAGAATAAATAGCTCTTATGAAAGTACTAAAAGAGCGAGGTATTGACTAGGGGGTGAACCCAATCATATATGTAATATTTTCTGTTCGTTTAAAGTTTTGATGTTGCTATTGTTGCAGTTGAAAAACTTGTCTTTTTTATATTTAATTTCTTATCTTTTTTTAAATAATGCTGGGAAGTCCGGCGTCCCCTTCATAGCAATGTCCCTTCCCCCATGAAAACTTCCTTCCTGGAAAGATCCTCCCACATAAACCCCGACCCCCCCCCCACTACCAGGAAAAATCTCCCCTGAAAACGTCTGTATACTTCCCAATAACCAATACTAGGCTATATGTTAACATTGGGTAAAGTTCATAACTTTCAGCCCTCCCCCCGGGAACTTGGGAGGATTAAGTCATCCTAAAAGACATACTTATAATATTTTCGAACATGGTGAACAAAATGGCTATCTCAAAATGTTGATCAGGTGACTTTGGGAAAAAAATGAGCGTGGGAAGGGGCAGGCACGTACGCAGGAATTTAGTCGGGGGGTCCAATTTGTTTCAGGATTCCTTCAAACCCATTATTCTGTGAGAAAAATTTGAAAATTATGGGAAAATGAAAAAAATTGTGATATTTCGGGGGGGGGGGGGGCCGGGCCCGGCGGCCCCCCCCCCCTGCGTACGTCCCTGAGAGGGGGCCTAGTTACCCTCCATTTTTTAGTCACTTAAAAAAGGCACTAGAACTTTTAATTTCCATTCCAATGAGCCCTCCCACGATATTCTAGGACCACTGGGACGATACGATCATCCCTGGGAAAAAAAAAAAATAAATAAACACGCATCCATGATCTTTCATCTGGCAAAAAATGGAAAATTCCACATTTTTGTAGATAGGAGCTTGAAACCTCCACAGTAGGGTTCTCTGATGCGCTGAATATGATGGTGTGATTTTCATTAAGGTTCTATAACTTTTAGGGGGTCTTTCCCCCCTTTTTTGAAAATCAGCCAAATTTTCTCAGGCGCGTAACTTTTGATGGGTAAGGTTAAACTTGATGAAACTTATATATTTGAAATCAGAATTAAAATCTGATTCTTTTGATGTATCTATTGGTATCAAAATTCCATTTTTTAGAGTTTCGGTTACCATTGAGCCGGGTCGCTCCTTACTTACAGTTTGTTAACACGAACTGTTTGATACAATTAGACATAGGCTGAAAAGACGCTCGTTTAAAATCAAGGATCTTTTACCATGTGAAGTTCTTCAGACGGGTCTTAAATCTAATACACCTTCCATATAGTAATTTAAATCAGCTAGCTGACATGAGGATCCAGAAAAGAGTTTTCCAGACAAAGGTAGCTTCTAGTCTACATTGGGGCTCTGAGGTTTGGGGTTTTGCTAAAGGAACTAAGCTTGAAATAGTTCAGCTAAGATATTTTAAGAGAATTCTAGGCTTGAAGGATTAATTAATTTCAGTGGTACGGAAAGGAGATTTGGGGCTTTTTTCTTTAAGGAGTGTTAGATTGGTTAGAATGGTAAAATTCTAGGAGAAGATAATTAGGCTACCTAGAGTTCGGCTTCTTAAGGCAGCTTATTTGGAGGGCTTGAAGGGTGGTAGACGTGATTCTTGATCAAATCAGGTTAAGAAAATACTGGACCTTTGTGGACTTTCAGAGATGTGCAATGAAGGAAAAGGCCCTATGGATGAAACCGTGTCAGTATGAAAGGAAGTCCAGCGAACCCTGAAGGACCAAAAAATCCAGGAGTGGGAAGCTTATAAGGACCAATTTATGGCATTGAGGTTTTATTCCCAAGCCAAAGACTGATGGGGGGAGGAGGTTTATTTTAGAGTTGGGTTGAATAATGAAAATTTAAAGACCTTGTTTTCTGTCAGAGGGGATAGTTTGAATTTAGGTTAGAGAAGTAAATTTTTGGGAAAGTTTAAGCTGGTGGATGGCCCTCATTTCTGTCCATTGTGTGGATTGGTGAACGAAAACATATTTCATTTTGTATCCGAGTGTGAAGAGGTGTCTGAGTTGCGGAATGAATGTTTCGGACGAATGTTTGGGAGCGAATGCTGGTTAATAGAGCAGATGGCTGAGAGGAACACGTTTGCTATTAAACAGTTGTGTAAGTTTCTTCGTTTAGGGACTAAATATAAGGAATCATGTTTGAGGGGATAGCCTGATACTATTTTTATGATTTGAATTTTATTATATGGTGTTTGTTGGTTAAAAGTCGAACCTTGGTGTATTTCTTTTTTGTCGTTTTGTTGTTCTTTTTATTTTTTCCTTTTTTTGATTTTTACTATCTAAAGTTGTATTTTGTTCCTGAGTGTTGCTTTATAGATTGTATTATGTGTTGCTATGGCCCACAGGCTTTTGCAATAAATCGTATCTATCTTATCTTATCTATAGTAGTCTTTACTAGTAATTTAAAAATCATGAATTTTCTAAACTCTGGTAAATATAAAACCCCAGTTACTCGCCAAAGAGGGATGTATCAAATACCATGTGACTGCGGCAATTGTTATTTCGACGGAACACATCAAAATATAGGAAAACATCTGCAACAACATGAAGCTGACACGATCAAGGCTTTAAAATCCACTAGTGCTCACAATTCTTTTGATTCTGTTCTAAGTGGCCATGTTTTTATAACCCCCGCCATGAAATACTTTTTGAAAAATCCTTGCTCATTAGCAATGACTTAGGTATAAAACAGGTTGTTTGTGAGGCAATAGAAATTAAACTCAATGTAAATAATAAGATTTATGTAAATTGGGATTTGGGGGTAGTATTCACTCAATGCTTTATGTACAAATTTAATTAAAAACGATTCGATAAATAATGTTAAAAAACCAGCAGTCATACCGATGAATCTGTTGCTAAAAAAACCTTTGAGGTTAGCTGCCAAAAAGGCAAGAATAGTAACAAAATATGTTTTTAATATTTATTTTACCAAAATGAATTGCCTTGCGGGGGTGGATCTAGAACAAAGTCTGGGGGGTCCCAATGTGATATGGGCGCCAATAAGTAAAATCAATGGGGGTAAATATGACAAGGTCGCCAATAATTGACCAAATTGACAAATTTATTTTAACAAAGGAGTGAAAAGCAGAAAAAAAAAACAAGGAATGAGGGCACCAGAAAAATTCTGTATCCACCAGTGTTGACTCGTTTTGTTTTGTTTTATCTATCAGTCCTGGTTGAACTTCGTTGAAGTAAGGATTCTGGGACTTTTTTTACTTTAGTTTTAAAAGTTCGCAATTTACGGTGAGTTTATTTTATTTGTGTGTGTTTTGCTGAGGACGGCTCTTGCATATAGGGCCAAAATATTGAGGTTTGATGAAGTTTCACCCTCTTAAAAATTCCCTATTGTTTTAGTTGTGGTATAATTTTAGAATACATATGCCTCAAACTCTCTTCGGGTCGTCTTGGGTTTTAACTTCGTTTTTTAAATTTCTTTTGAGAATTTTTTTTTCAGTTTGAATTTAGATCATTTAAAAAGTTTGTCTCCAGGATTGCACTTCTTTTGGGTACCCAGGTGTAAACTTTCCCTGCAATGCATATTAATCTGAAGGACTTGTTGAGTACAGTTCGAAAACTTGAGCCTCAAAGTGTACTTTTTTGGACTTCGCTCCCCTTTTTTCCACCACATAAAGATCCATGAACATCCATCCTTATAATTGGTATCAAATTGTTCTGGATAACTTTGCAACGCTCTTATAATAACCGTTAAATTGTATGGACTACATAGTTAACAGGCTTAGGAAGAAAAGTGCCACCGCGTGCACAGAAGTATGACCTTTGAATTTGGGAGGCTATATAATTACATATTCAATAGTTCAACACTGATTGGCAATATCAGACCTTTTTACAATCGATAAAATTGTGGTTCTAGTCTGGTCGATGTTTTGTGGTGGAAAATGAGAGAAATCACCAATCTGCTAGAAAGAGTCATCTTCTAATATTCTAAGAGTGTTAGTTCAGTAAGACTATCCCTGACAAATAACAAATAAACACGCTTCAGTGGGGAATGTTCTTTTTTTAGATATGCGAACTTCATTAAGGATATATTTTTTTTTTTTGTAAATTCACTAATATTATGCCCTGGGTGGACTCATTATACGGAGTTGAAGCCCAGGCAACAAGGGCTCATTGCCTCAAAAAGAATTTGAAATTAATGAAACCCATTATTTGGAATCAGCAAGAAAAACATATTTTTTTTTATGAACATACCGTTATCAAATTCGGATTTTTAGGATTTGTTTCTTTTGGCAAGTTATGTATATTGGTACCGATTCAAAATTTGGAGAGCCAACGGAATCAATGATGTTATTATAAACAAGAGCCGACAAGGCTTTTTGGCTAGTACCTGCCACTTGCGTGAAGGATTGTTCTTTGGGACCAGGCTCTCCCATCCAATTATTACGCTGCCCAACTGGCTATTACAGTTCTACACTATCCTATATTTTAGAGAGAATTACTTGTTTTTTATGTTTTCTCAATTTGACCTCCTTCTCCCCAAAAAAATATTATGCGTAGATGTATTCCATAAGTAGTAATCTAAGTTATACTTTGCTTGCGCCCCTGTACCAGACAGGTTTCTAATGGGTATAGTCTGGTTTGGTGGGTACAATCTGGTTTGGTGGGTATAATCTGGTTTGTTGGGTATAATCTGGTTTGGTGGGTACAGTCTGATTTGGTGGGTATAGTCTGGTTTGATGGGTATAGTCTGGTTTGATGGGTATAGTCTGGTTTGGTTTTTCAAAGAGAGTGAGCACGGGGGTTCAGTTGTACAGGGTTTCGGTTATACAGGGCGTCAGTTAAGTGGAGGGTTCTGGTGCACGAGAGGGGATTTGTGAATTGGAGGAGATGGAGTGATAGTGTACTGTATTATACACAAGTAATGTTTTGGAGAGTATTATCAATTTATAATAGTATAGAAAAAAAAATTTAACAAGAAATGGATTCAAAGCGTTGTGAGGGCGAGGGGGTGCATGGAGGGTTGAGTCTCACCAGGATTCAGGTAAAGGGGACACAGTTAAACGGGGGGTTAGTTAAATTGGGTTGAGTTGCACGAGGGTTCAGTAGCACGAGAGTTCAGTAGCACGGGGGTTCAGTTGTACAGGGTTTCGGTTATACAGGGGTTCAGTTACATGGAGGGTTCAGTTGCACGAGGGTTCATTTAAAGGGGGTATAGTTACTCTGGGGTTTAGTTAAATTGGGTCGTGTTGCACGTGGGTTCAGTAGCACGAGGGTTCAGTAGCACGGGGGTTCAGTTGTACAGGGTTTCGGTTATACAGGGGTTCAGTTACATGGAGGGTTCAGTTGCACGGGGGTTGAGTTAAATGGGGCTTGAGTTTCAAGAGAGTCGACTATAAATAAGGCTTTTGCGTCTTTCTGAACTTTCTGTGAGAGGCGGGGGTAAGTATTTAGTTTAAATAATTCTAAGAGGAAATGATTCATTTTTTGGAACCAAAACTACGCGGTTTTTTAGATTTTCGTGTGTGTTTGACTCCTGGGGTTTATTATTTGAGAAGTTAACTTTAGTATTTTGTGGTTTTACGTGCCTGAAATCATGAATTAGAATTGTTAATTATCTGTTTGGGTTTTCAGACCTAGTTTTTTTTTAGATTTTCGTGGGCGTTAGGTTCCTGGGATGTATTATTTGAGAAGTTAACTTTAGTATTTCGTATTTGACGTGCCTGAAATCATGAATTAGAATATTTAATTGGCTGTTTGGGGGTTTTCAGACCTAGGTTTTTTAGATTTTCGTGTGTGTTTGACTCCTGGGGTTTATTATTTGAGAAGTTAACTTTAGTATTTTGTGGTTTTACGTGCCTGAAATCATGAATTAGAATAGTTAATTAGCTGTTTGCGTTTTCAGACATAGTTTTTTTTAGATTTCCGTGGGCGTTAGGTTCCTGGGATTTATTATTTGAGAAGTTAACTTTAGTATTTCGTATTTGACGTGCCTGAAATCATGAATTAGAATATTTAATTGACTGTTTGGGGATTTTCTGACCTAGGTTTTTTAGGTTTTCGTGTGTGTTTGACTCCTGGGGTTTATTATTTGAGAAGTTAACTTTAGTATTTTGCGGTTTTACGCGCCTGAAATCATGAATTAGAATATTTAATTAGCTGTTTAGGGGTTTTCAGACCTAGGTTTTTTAGATTTTCGTGGATGTTTGACTCCTTGGGTTTATTATTTGAGAAGTTAACTTTAGTATTTTGTGGTTTTAAGTGCCTGAAATCATGAATTATAATAGTTAATTACCTGTTTAGGGTTTTCAGACCTAGGTTTTTTTAGATTTCGTGATTTGACGTGCCTGAAATCATGAATTAGAATAGTTAATTAGCTGTTTGGGTTTTAACACCTAGTTTTTTTTTTTTAGATTTTCGTGGGTGTTAGGTTCCTGGGATTTATTATTTGAGAAGTTAACTTTAGTATTTCATAGTTTGACGTGCCTGAAATCATGAATTAGAATATTTAATTGGCTGTTTTGGGATTTTAAGACATAGGTTTTTTAGGTTTTAGTGAGTGTTTGACTCATGGGGTTTATTATTTTAGAAGTTAACTTTAGTATTTTGTGGTTTTACGTGCCTGAAATCATGAATTAGAATAGTTAATTAGCTGTTTGGCTTTTCAGACCTAGTTTTTTTAGATTTTCGTGGGCGTTAGGAGTAGAGATGACCCTAAAGCTCCGATCAGGGCTCCTTATATGGGCATAGAACCACGTGGTTTATGGTTTTTGTCAGTGAGAATGAAAAAACAGGAATTTTGTCACATTTATGGATGTTTTTATGGATGGTTATGTGTGTTGGTCAATTTATTTGATGTTCTTCATGGATGTCAACAGTAATTTATGGATATTTTTATGGTTTTTGTCAGTGAGAATTTGAAAAACAGGAACTTTGTCACATTTATGTCTGTTTTTATGGTTTTTGTCAGTGAGAATGAAAAAACAGGAACTTTGTCACATTTATGTCTGTTTTCTTGGATGGTTATGTGTGTTGGTCAATTTATTTGATGTTTTTCATTGATGTCAACAGCAATTTATGGTTTTTGTCAGTGAGAATGGAAAAACAGGAACTTTCTCACTTTCATGGATTATTGAGTCATTAATCAAATTGTTTCCGGGCAAGGTTAATTAATGTCTGACAGATGACGTCAAGTTAATTAATGTCTTTGATGTATTTCCAAAGAGAATGTTTCCGAGGCAAAGTTTAGATCACACATGACAGCTGATGTCATGATTGATTATTTGGGTGAAACCGTTTTAGCCATTTTATGGAATTATTTTGGCGAAACAGTTAGAGACATTTTAAAAGATGATTTAAAAGATGATTTTAGAAGAGAATTTAAGGGTGAAACTCTGTGGTCGTTATAATACACAAGTTGTATTTTAACAGCGTCGTGAGGTCCCCTACCCCAACGGGTTCCGATCCCCCTACCCCAACCCCAAAGGGTTCCAATCCCCCTACCCCAACCCCGATGGAAGCCCCGGTGCTCAAAGGTCCCCCAAGCTCCCAAAGGCCCTCACCCGGTCCCCAAAGGTCCACCGGGCTCCCAAAGGACCAATCGGCCCTCAAGTGCCCCCCAGACCCCCTAAGCTCTATTGATTGGCATGAAAGGGGAATTAATTTGTTGTTTCTAAAGAGAATTGATTTGACACGAAAGGGAATTAATTTGTTGTTTCTAAAGAGAACTGTCTCCGAGCGAATGTTTATATCCTAGCGATGAAGAGATTGATTCACGAAAGGGTTTCCAAATAATTTGAAATGTATCAGCGCAGAGATGCCAAACAAAAGGAACACGCTGAAATTACGTTTAGGGATTATTTGGGTGAAACTGTTTTAGCCATTTTATGGAATTATTTTGGCGAAACAGTTAGAGACATTTTAAAAGATGATTTAAAAGATGATTTTAGAAGAGAATTTAAGGGTGAAACTCTGTGGTCGTTATAATACACAAGTTGTATTTTAACAGCGTCGTGAGGTCCCCAACCCCAACCCCCAAGGGTTCCGATCCCCCTACCCCAACCCCAAAGGGTTCCAATCCCCCTACCCCAACCCCGAAGGAAGCCCCCGGTACTCAAAGGTTCCCCAAGCTCCCAAAGGGCCCCCAGACCCCCAAAGGCCCTCCCCAGACCCTCAAAGGCCCTCCCCGGGCCCCCAAAGGCCCACCGGGCTCCCAAAAGACCACCGGGCTCCCAAAGGCCCCCCGGACCCCCTAAGGCCCTCACCCGGTCTCCAAAGGTCCACCGGGCTCCCAAAGGACCAATCGGCCCTCAAGTGCCCCCCAGACCCCCAAAGGCCCTCCCCAGACCCCCAAGGGCCCTCCCCGGACCCCCAAAGGCCCTCCCCCAGTCCCCAAAGGTCCACAGGGCTCCCAAAGGGTCACCCGGCCCTAAAGGACCCCCCAGACCCCCAAAGGACCCCAGACCCCCAAAGGACCCCCGGCGCCCCAAAGACCCCTGAGTCCCCATTTTTTAATACTTTATGGCTTTATTATATTTTTTCAGAACAAGTTATTTTCTGAATGTCCATCCTAAACGCATTTTACAAGTTGAAGTACCCATCCTTTTCACCCACAACTTTACTATACTGATTTTTGAATGCTCCAACACCAAGCAATACTTTTCAATGGCATTTCAGAACAAATTCTTTTCATAATGTCCATCCTAAACCCATTTTACAAGTTGAAGTTCCCATCCTTTTCACCCACAACTTTACTTTACAGCTTTTTGAATGCCCAACACCAAGCAATACTTTTCAAAAGGCATTTCAGAACAAGTTCTTTTCTTAGTGACCGTTCTAAACCCATTTTATAAATTGAAGTACCCATCCTTTTCAACCACAACTTAGTTATAGGTAAGAGTTTGAAGTTTTACCTTAGAGACTTAGCTTAGAGTTTTAGTTTTGTTTAGTTTTAGTTAAAAGTCTAGAGGTTTTTTTTTTTAGCTCAGACTCTTAGCTTAGAGTTTTTGTTAGAGTTCTAGTATAGTTTAGTTTTATTTAAGATTTTAGAGTTTTTAGCTTAGAGTCTTAGATTAAATTTTTATTTTTGTTTAGTTTTAGTTAAAATTTTAGTTTTTTTTAGCTTAGAGTCTTAGCTTAGAGTTTTTGTTAGAGTTATAGTTTACTTTAGTTTTAGTTAAGAGTTTAGAGTTTTTAGCTTAGAGTCGTAGCTTAGAGTTTTATTCAGAGTTTTAGTTAGAGTTCTAGTTTAGTTTAGTTTTAGTTAAGAGTTTAGAATTTTAGCTTAGAGTCTTAGCTTAGAGTTTTTGTTAGAGTTCTAGTTTAGCTTAGTTTTAGTTAAGAGTTTAGAGTTTTAGCTTAGAGAGTTAGTTTAGAGTTTTTGTTGAAGCTCTAGTTTTGTTTAGTTTTAGTTAAGAGTTTATAGTTTTAGCTCAGAGTCCTAGCTTAGAGTTTTTTTTTGAGTTTTAGTTTAGTTCTAATTATGTGATTTGTATGAGACCTTAAATTCTTATATTGGGGTTTTATTTTGGTTTGAAGTTTCGTTTAGTTTAGTTATATTTATAAGTTTATAATTTTAGCTTATAGTTATAGCTTAACGTTTTCAATTCTAACTGCTGTCTATTTTAGTTTTACTTAAGAGTTTTATCTTAGAGGTTTAGCCTAAAATCTTAGCTTAGAGATTTAGTTAGAGTTGAAGTTTAGTCCAAACTAGCATAACCACAAAATTCCACAATATTGCATAGAAATACCAAAACCATAGGTTAGGTTAGGTTAGGTTAGGTTAGAGGTTACGTTTCTCCACGTTTAAGTTAGGTTAGATTAGGTTAGCTTATCATGAGCGCTCATGATAAGCTAACCTAATCTAACCTAACTTAAACGTGGAGAAACCTAACCTATAAGAGCTTGTGGAGTACTACATTACGTCATATACACAGACTGGGATTATACGATAGAGTGATTACACTACTTAATAATGCTGGTCAGGAACTGAGAAATGTTCAAGAGGAAGTCAGTTAAATTTGCAGCTTTTTTGGGGTTGAAGCACTCTACGTAAAGGGCAATGTACCTACAGATAAAGTTTTAATTCAAAAGTGTGACCCTAGGATTCCACTTTTCAATCTAGAAGAGTTTAAGTGTCCTAAATTTGAAGGGGGTTATCACCGTCCTGAAGACGAGGTTAGGTTCTTCGCACAGTGGATACCTAAGAAGATACCTGATCGTGATAAATCCATAAGACATTGTAAAAGCTATTATATATCCTGGGAACACCTGTTGTGGATTTTTTAGAGTGAATTCCCAGTATTATTCTTATGTAAAAATTTGTTGTTGTGTTTTTTTTTTCTCAAAAAAAAATCTTTTAATACGCTTAATCAATAAATATATTTAAGCTTAAACCGTCTTTATTCTTTAGAATAGTTCTATTCTTTTCATTAAATTGTGAAGAAATTGTAAGTAACAATCGCTTTCTTGAATTTGCTTCCTGGACACAATACAGATATTTAATTCGAGAAATCATTATAAAATCGCAAGTAAGTAATAAACTCTTTATTGTTTTGATATTTAATTCAAGAAATCCCATGAGTTGAATTCAAGAAAGAGTTTGCTACTTACGATACTTTGATTTTGTCAATGCTATCCCAAGTATCTGTCAATAGATGTTGATAGAAAATTTATTCATTCTTATACTTAGATTTTCTCTATGTTAACCTATCTATCCGATATATGATGTATGTAAATTCCTTTTCATACATCTCCGATGTTGTAATAGACATTCTAAACGTTCGATATGCTAGCTTACTCTAAAAATAATGAATACATAACAATGTAAGGCATAATGTATTTTTAATGAAATAATGGCATGTAGAATATTAATACAAGAAATATATATTATTATACATTATTAATATCAATGAACAACTTTGGACATTTTGAATCTGTTTCATAAGATGCTTAACCATGTTCTCTCTTGATACTATAGATATTGTCTTCTCTTAGTTCGTAATCAGTAGAATAATCATTATTCCATTTTGACTCATACACAATTTTTATAGGTGTGTCAACAACAGGGTCAATATGCTTTTCTTCTTTGGTATTATTTGATTCATTGACTATTTGATCAATGGCAGTAACGTTTGCTGGTACTTTATTTTTCATCGATTCATCTTTATATTCCTTAGTGATATTTTTTGCCAATACCCTTTTTATTTTTCTAGCAATTTCACTGTCTATTATCACACTATTTTTACACAGGTAACAGTTCCGGCATCTAGACATGATATGGTTTATGATATTAGTAGAAGAGTAGGCCTTTCTTTTCGTCTTTGCTTTCATTTGAATGCTAATACCCGAAAGCTGACGATATGGTTTAACACTGGGTAACATGTTACCACAAGCACTAGCAAGAAGCTACCCCTCTTTATAAACTGACATTTTTATGTTGACATTCGCTTGGAGCGCAATCATCTCCGAAGATCTCGATATTGCATATCTACAATCGTAAGAGTTTGATTTTTTTTCGTACTTCAAAGAAATTCAATTCCTTACTGTTATGACAAAACACGCATACTTTACCGATTTTGCTACCACTTGTACTTGTTTCATAGTTTAAATACTTCTCCTTGTCAGCATTCAATGCTACAATAACACTACCATGTGAACACACTTTCTTAAAATGCTTCATCTTCACTTTTTTAGAGATATTAGTTACGTGTTTATCGTTCCACTGTGTAAAAAATACTGATTTAATACATGCAATAAACTAGGTAGTGTCGATAACTGGCCATAGAGAAATACCGAGAAAGCCACTTTGTGTCTAAGGGCAAGCATAGAGTACAATTGTTAGAACCATAAAAATATCTGTCGAGGAGGTATCATTAGCAATAGCCTACTTCTAATGAAGCATATCAAGTCACCTGTTTACCGGGTACTAAATAACTACCTTTTTTACTCCCCCTAGCATTATATTGGCTTACACTGAAAACAATTGAACGGAAAAAATATAAGAATCTCAAATAATAAATCCCAGGAACCTAACACCCATGAAAATCTAAAAAACTATGTCTGAAAACCCAAACAGCTAATTAACTATTCTAATTCATGATTTCAGGCACGTCAAATTACGAAATACTAAAGTTAACTTCTCAAATAATAAACCCCAGGAACCTAACACACACTAAAATATAAAAAAAAAACTAGGTCTGAAAACCCAAACAGCTAATTAACTTTTCCAATTCATGATTTCAGGCAAGTCAAACCATGAAACACTAAAGTTAACATCTCAAATAATAAACTTCAGGAAACAAACATCAACGAAAATCTAAAAAACCTAGGTCTGAAAACCCTAAACAGGTAATTAACTATTCTAATTCATCATTTCAGGCACGTAAAACCACAAAATACTAAAGTTAACTTCTCAAATAATAAACCCCAGGAGTCAAACATCCACGAAAATTTAAAAAACCTAGGTCTGAAGCCCTAAACAGCTAATTAAATATTCTAATTCATGATTTCAGGCACGTAAAACCACAAAATACTGAAGTTAACTTCTCAAATAATAAACCCCAGGAGTCAAACACACACGAAAACCTAAAAAACCTAGATCTGAAAATCCCCAAACAGCCAATTAAATATTCTAATTCATGATTTCAGGCACGTCAAATACGAAATACTAAAGTTAACTTCTCAAATAATAAATCCCAGGAACCTAACGCCCACGAAAATCTAAAAAAACTAGGTCTGAAAAGACAAACAGCTAATTAACTATTCTAATTCATGATTTCAGGCACGTAAAACCACAAAATACTAAAGTTAACTTCTCAAATAATAAACCCCAGGAGTCAAACACACACGAAAATCTAAAAAAAATAGGTCTGAAAAACCCAAAACAGCCAATTAAATATTATAATTAATGAATTCAGGCACGTCAAACCAATAAATACTAAAGTTAACTTCTCAAATAATAAAACCCAGGAACCTAACACTCACGAAAATCTAAAAAAAAACTAGGTCTGAAAACCCAAACAGCTAATTAACTATTCTAATTCATGATTTCAGGCACGTCAAATCACGAAATCTAAAAAACCTAGGTCTGAAAACCCTAAACAGGTAATTAACTATTCTAATTCATGATTTTAGGCACGTAAAACCACAAAATACTAAAATTAACTTCTCAAATAATAAACCCCAGGAGTCAAACATCCACGAAAATCTAAAAAACCTAGGTCTGAAAACCTCTAAACAGCTAATTAAATATTCTAATTCATAATTTCAGGCGCGTAAAACCACCAAATATTAGAGTTAACTTCTCAAATAATGAACCACAAGAGTCAAACACACACGAAAACCTAAAAAAAACCTAGGCCAGAAAATCCCCAAACAGTCAATTAAATATTCTAATTCATGATTTCAGGCACGTCAAATATGAAATACTAAAGTTAACTTCTCAAATAATAAATCTCAGGAACCTAACGCCCACGAAAATCTAAAAAACCTAGGTCTGAAAACCCCCAAACAGCCAATTAAATATTCTAATTCATGATTTCAGGCACGTCAAATATGAAATACTAAAGTTAACTTCTCAAATAATACAGCCCAGGAACCTAACGCCCACGAAAATCTAAAAAAAAACTAGGTCTGAAAACCCAAACAGATAATTAACTATCCTAATTCATGATTTCAGGCACGTAAAACCACAAAATACTAAAGTTAACTTCTCAAATAATAAACCCCAGGAGTCAAACACACACGAAAATCTAAAAAACCGCGTAGTTTTGGTTCAAAAAAATGAATCATTTCCTCTTAGAATTATTTAAACTAAATACTTACCCCCGCCTCTCACAGAAAGTTCAGAAAGGCGCACAAGCCTTATTTATAGTCGACTCTCGTGGAACTCAATCCCCAGTTAACTCAATCCCCGTGCAACTAAACCCTCCATGTAACTGAACCCCTGTATAACCGAAACCCTGTACAACTGAACCCCCGTGTTACTGAACCCTCGTGCTACTGAACCCTCGTGCAACTCGACCCAATTTAACTAAACCCCTGTGTAACTGTACCCCCTTTAACTGAACCCTCGTGAAACTCAACCCTCCATGCAACCCATCTCCCTCAAAACGCTTTTCAGCCATTTCTTGTTAAATTTTTATTTATTTCTAAACTATTTTAAATTGACAGTACTCTCCAAAACATCACTTGTGTATTATACAGTACACTATCACCCCATCTCCTCCAATTCGCAAATCCCCCCTCGTGAAACTGAACCCTCCATGTAACTGAACCCCTGTATAACCGAAACCCTGTACAACTGAACCCCCGTGGTCACTCTCTTTGAAAAACCAAACCAGACTATACCCATCAAACCAGACTATACCCATCAAACCAAACTATACCCACCAAACCAGACTGTACCCACCAAACCAGATTATACCCACCAAACCAGATTATACCCACCAAACCAGATTGTACCCACCAAACCAGACTATACCCATTAGAAACCTGTCTGGTACAGGGGCGCAAGCAAAGTATAACTTAGATTACTACTTCCATAGCAATAATTCCTGGTCTTTTAAAACTAGTTAGGTCAAACTAGTGGAGGTGGTTTTACCTCAATTTTATCTTTATAAGCATAAGCATTTCACTGCCATTTATAGCCTTTTGAAAAAATTACAAGCCTTTTAAAATTTGTTATTGTATGCATTAACTCCCTTTTTTCTTTTCAGGTTTGAGCCAAAAACTTCGAGAACTGTACGACAAAAATGATATATACTTTGCCATGCAAAAAATTACACCACATCGTAAATCGACACGGCCAAACGGAGACATATTAATTATGTTTGAATCTCCGACAACCAAACAGTCGACCACAGTGATACTAGACAGGAGGTCGCAATCAGGTTTGATTTTTAATTTATCTTAATCGTAAATCCTGTATTCATAATGACAATTGTAATATATATATATATATATATATATATATATATATATATATATATATATATATATATATATATATATATATATATATATATATATATATATATATATATATATATATATATATATATATATATATATATATATATATATATATATATATATATATATATATATATATATATATATATATATATATATATATATATATATACTACTACTACTACTAAGAACTCACCGCAGCACCAAGCCGCCTGAGGCCAACACAGCTACGCACGCTCCTCCTCCACCCCAATCTATTCAAAGCCTCCCTTTTTACACCCGCCCACGAAGTTCCCATTTCCTTTAAATCTTTCTTTATGACGTCCTCCCAACCCAGACGGGGACGACCTGCTTTCCGTTTAGCCCTAGATGGTTGGCCGAAAAGAACAATCTTTGGCAATCTGTCATCCTTCATCCGAACAACATGCCCTAACCACCTCAACCTTTCTTTCATTATAGACCTAGAAAGCGGTATTGAACCACATTTTTCGTGTGTGTGTGTGTGTGTGTGTGTGTGTGTGTGTGTGTGTGTGTGTGTGTGTGTGTGTGTGTGTGTGTGTGTGTGTGTGTGTGTGTGTGTGTGTGTGTGTGTGTGTGTGTGTGTGTGTGTGTGTGTGTGTGTGTGTGTGTGTGTGTGTGTGTGTGTGTGTGTGTGTGTGTGTGTGTGTGTGTGTGTGTGTGTGTGTGTGTGTGTGTGTGTGTGTGTGTGTGTGTGTGTGTGTGTGTGTGTGTGTGTGTGTGTGTGTGTGTGTGTGTGTGTGTGTGTGTGTGTGTGTGTGTGTGTGTGTGTGTGTGTGTGTGTGTGTGTGTGTGTGTGTGTGTGTGTGTGTGTGTGTGTGTGTGTGTGTGTGTGTGTGTGTGTGTGTGTGTGTGTGTGTGTGTGTGTGTGTGTGTGTGTGTGTGTGTGTGTGTGTGTGTGTGTGTGTGTGTGTGTGTGTGTGTGTGTGTGTGTGTGTGTGTGTGTGTGTGTGTGTGTGTGTGTGTGTGTGTGTGTGTGTGTGTGTGTGTGTGTGTGTGTGTGTGTGTGTGTGTGTGTGTGTGTGTGTGTGTGTGTGTGTGTGTGTGTGTGTGTGTGTGTGTGTGTGTGTGTGTGTGTGTGTGTGTGTGTGTGTGTGTGTGTGTGTGTGTGTGTGTGTGTGTGTGTGTGTGTGTGTGTGTGTGTGTGTGTGTGTGTGTGTGTGTGTGTGTGTGTGTGTGTGTGTGTGTGTGTGTGTGTGTGTGTGTGTGTGTGTGTGTGTGTGTGTGTGTGTGTGTGTGTGTGTGTGTGTGTGTGTGTGTGTGTGTGTGTGTGTGTGTGTGTGTGTGTGTGTGTGTGTGTGTGTGTGTGTGTGTGTGTGTGTGTGTGTGTGTGTGTGTGTGTGTGTGTGTGTGTGTGTGTGTGTGTGTGTGTGTGTGTGTGTGTGTGTGTGTGTGTGTGTGTGTGTGTGTGTGTGTGTGTGTGTGTGTGTGTGTGTGTGTGTGTGTGTGTGTGTGTGTGTGTGTGTGTGTGTGTGTGTGTGTGTGTGTGTGTGTGTGTGTGTGTGTGTGTGTGTGTGTGTGTGTGTGTGTGTGTGTGTGTGTGTGTGTGTGTGTGTGTGTGTGTGTGTGTGTGTATATATATATATATATATATATATATATATATATATATATATATATATATATATATATATAATGTGTTTACTTTGCGTAATAATAGCAAAATGCTCTTTAGATACTAAGTTTTGTATTTTCTTATTACTATTTCCTTGTTTACAGCGGGAAATAGACCACCTTCCGTTCTGCCTCCTACCGAGTAACAATGGATGATGGATTGGAATAATTTCTACTGCTGCTCCTCCTCCACGTGGCAGTCATTCAAATTCTCATTGTTACGCCCACTGTGCCTTCAAAAACCTCCCCAGGTTTATCAGTTTGTTTTGAAGAAATAATATTAATACTAACAACTCACCGCTGCACCAAGTCGCCTGAGGCCAACACAGCTACACAGGCTCCTCCTCTATCCCGATGTATTCAAAACCTCCCTCTTTACACCCTCCCAGGAAGTTCCTATTTCCTTTAAATCTTTCTTATTGACATCCTCCCAGCCCAGACGAGGACGACCTGCTTTCCGTTCAGCCCTAAACGGTTGGTCGAAAAGGACCAATTTTTGGCAATCTGTCATCCTTCATCCGCACATCGTGCCCTAGCCATCTCAACCTCTTTCATTATAGCTCTAGAAAGCGGGGTTGAGCCACACTTTTCCTACAGTCTACTATTTGAAATGCGGTCAGTCAGCTGGGTACCCAGAACAATCCGTAGGCAGTTCTTCTGGAAAATATCTAGCAAATCTTCATCTGCTTTTTGGAGAGCCCATGCTTTAGAGCTATATTTGACCACTGTCATCACAGTTTGTAGAATTAGTGAATTCTATAAACTGTGACTGTTCTATAAAACTAATTCTATAAACTGTGACTGTCATGAAGAAATAATAAAAAATAATTGACCTTTCGTTTTTATATTTCCAGCTCAGACTTACATTACGGTGGAAAATATTTAAAACTTACAATTGGTGGAAAATATAGATTAAAGCACGGGGAATCTAATAATGACGGGAAGCACATCGAAAAGGCGCTCTAAAGCACCTTTACGAGCGCCTAAAGTGCAAAAAAATGCGCAAGTTTACCAGCATCTCTACAGAAGCATCAAAACCTCTGAATATACATTTTTAATATATGACGATTCCAATGGAGGCTATATAAAAGTAAAGGATCGCTCTGAAGCGCACAATAGAGGGCTAAAAAAACGCGTAAAGCACAAAATAGGAGCGCCTATCCCATGTAAAAGCAAAACAGGCAAAACCATAGTTTAGAGTAAAAGAATTCCGAAGATTACAAGCAACAGCTCGAGTCTGCGCGTCAAAGCGCAAATTTGTGCGCTCAAAAGAGCGCAAAAAGCGCAAAACTGATGGAAAGTTTGAAGAAGCTCCGGAAAAAGTGGTAATTCAGTACAAAGTATGGGGAACCCAATAATCACAGGTAGAAAGTCGGGTGATCGCTTTCTTTGCGCTGAAAAGTGCGCTAAAAGCGCAAAACTCCTATGCTTCTTATAGAAAGTTCAGATTTGGTAGAAACACGGTTTGAAATGCCGAGAGTCGAGTGGCGTTGAAAATAAAGTGAATGTGTAAGCCAGAATCCGGTCTTGGCATGTCTTAATGCCCACTTCAAGAATGACACGAAAAGAATGAAGGATTTCGAACACACATATAGACCTACATGGCACTTTTTCGGAGATGCGTAGCCAAAAAAGCCATTTCCGTTTGCTACTTTAGCTAACTTGTCTTGAGTGTCATTGTTATTGGAAAATGGAATACAAAATAAGACAATAATTATCACATAATACGGTACTTTGCTGAGATATCAGATCATATGATGAGCAACCGGGATTCTAAGTTAGGCTTAAACCTTAAAAGGGACATCAACATACAAAATACATAAAACATTGATTACACTTGGCAGGACCCGTGGCAAGAACATAACTCGGTGCGCTCAAGTGAGCTGCTCTTGAAGTTGCAGTGCCCATAGCATTGCTTTTTGCAACTGCATCGTATAAGCTCTCAACAGGCGACAGAAGCTTGGGGCAGGGTTGATCATAGGAGCCCAAAGCCCATTGCTAGTCTTTTCCCATCTGTAATTCTTGGGGTCCTTTTCGGGAATCATGGCAAGATGAGAACTGGACCATACCTGGGCTTGAAGACAAGCGTGCCGATATGTGCTGAACTAGCACATCCTCGGTTGGCGGAAGTCTGTCCATGGATGATCGTTTAATTTGTGAACAGATACTTCCTCAACTTGTTTATCGACTCTTTCCCACTGGATATGTCATATACAAGCACAATGAACTTTACAATCTCTGCAGCGTCGTTTTCAGTGAGTTCTTGAAGAGGAGAAGACAGGCGGCTGAAGACCGGTCTTATGGCACTGTGCGCTTCCCATGCTTTCCAAAACCCTGCTTTGCCATGCCATAGGAATGCGGACACAGTGTCGCAGCCACTTAGAGCGTGGAAAAAAAAGCAGTGACTGTGCCTTTTCTTCGCCAAGTGCAGTTGATATGTCGTGAATAGGAATGTAGCGAAAACTCTTCCCTTGACCGTTTGCTACATACAGTTGATCAAGCCCAATAAGAAAGTACTCTGCGATGAGCAGAAGAACTACATATGAATCAACCGTTCTGACAATGATGAATTTCATTTTGTAGCACGATTGATGAAGGCAGTGTAGGCCTATCCTGCTATCTCCCTCCTCGTGGTTGCTAGGATGAATTTCAGCCAAGTCAGATGAAATTGTACTTCTTGTGTTTTTCTCGTGTAGAAGTTTTCAAACTGTCGGACTTATAAGCGCCAAAGACGACGTCAACCCGCTGTATTTCACCTGTGAACTGCTTACGAAGGCATTGACAGATTTCTTCTGTAGCATATTCGCCAAACGTCTTGATTTTTGGCTTTATAAGGTGGACTGGGACAGCACCATCAAAAACTCTTGAATCGGGGTAAAATTTCTCGGTCACAACTTCAGAAGAATGAGCTGTGAGCAGAGTTACAATATCCGACTTCGTGCCGAATCTCAGATTACCCTAATTAGAGATTGAAGGAGGGAAAGGCAGGTTCTCGTGTTTGAAAAACTCTTCCAAGTCAGTGCCTCTGGTGTTGCAGCCAATATAGAGTTTGGGAAATAGGGCCGAATCTGACTTAGCCATCTGAAGGATCGATTTCGACTTTGGTATTGATGATGGAATGGGAGTTGAAAATAGTGGCATCTTGTTTTGGCGTATCGGTGAATCATTAGGCTTTTCACATTTTACAAAACGCTCCACCACAAAATTATCATACTGGGATTAGCCAACAATTTCCAGACTGCGGTAACTACTGATGGCAAGACAATGGGGTACTCTTCCGGAGTCGATGGAAACGAGACTGTCATACTTACTATTGAAAGGATAACCCTATTCTATTAGGGTATTTACAAGGTTTTTAGTGTTTGTCTGGAACCTCTTCTGAAATGCCGAACCCATTTCGTGATATTCTGCAGTCTGCTGTTCCTTTACCTTTTTGAATTTCACTTCGTTCGGAAAACAGAAATTTTGGTGCTTTTGTAGCGAGGCTGGTAAACTTGCGCTTTTTTAGCGCTTCAGGTGCTTTATAAGACGCTATAGAGCAATCGTTCGACTTCATACCGATCAACATTGGGCTCCCCATACTTCATACTATATTTTCACTTTTTCCAGAGTTAATCAAAACGCTCCATCAGTTTTACACTTTTTGCGCGGTTTTGAGCGCGCTTGGACAGACAAACTTGAGCTGTTTCTTGTAACTGTCAAACTTCTAGTACTCTAAACTATGTTTTTGCCAGTTTTGTATCCATTGAACAGGCGCTTCCATTTTGCGCTTTACGTGCTTTTTTGGGGCTCTATTGCGCGCTTCAGAGCAATCCGTTGCTTTGTATTTAGCTACCAATATCTTAAAACGTATTGTCAGAAGTTTTGATGCATCTGTAGAGAGACTGGTAAACTTGCGCTCTTTTTAGGGCTTCGGGTGCTCGTAAAGGTGCTTTCGAGTGTCCACTCGACGTGCTTCCCGTCCCCATTGAATTCCTTGTGCTTTAATCTATATCTCCACCAATTTTGGTGCTTTTTGTCAGAAGGGCACGATTCTAGTGATATTTTCCGTTTAACAGTCCCATTATTGGATATTTCACTTATGTTCTTGAATGGTTAGTGTGAATTAACGAATTCCCCTAAAATTAGGATGATAACCTTTTCAACATTAGCTCTTTCCCAACAGGTAAGTAATTTGAAGAGAGAGCAAAACAATAGTGTTTCTGCCTCAGTGGCGCCAATTCACGAAAATGTAGGGGGGGGCAAGGATTTTTTTTCGATTTTTTTTAATTAAGATGCAAAAAAAAGAACAACATTTAGAAAACATACCTAAAACAGAAGGTAGCGGTGAGGTCGCTGCTCGGCAAAATTGTCAATTAATCTATCCAAATCCAGTTTCTTTACCTCTTCTTTTTCTACGGCCATTATCATGAGATCACTGAGTCTGTCGTTTCCCATTGTCGATCGCAGATAGTCTCTCACACGCCCTAATGCTGAGAAGAATCGTTCATTACTGGAAGTGGTCACAGGCAAAGTAGCAACTAGCTTCATTAGTTTTAGCACTGCAGAATAGGCAACTGGGAGGTCGGATAAGATTTCAATAGCTTGAAGAAGATCCATTTTTGAAATATCACTTTTTAACAGATGCAGCTTTGCAAGAGAAAGCTGGTATTCTATGGCATGGTCATCGGCACCGAGAATCTCTTGATAATGACACATAACTCTTTCCACTTTCGAAAATTCGAGAAAATTGGAACTTGAGAGGTCGAAGGCAGATAAAGCGTCGAGCAGAGTCATATTTTGCATGAAACGTTGGTCCCTCTCACTCGTGAAACGGTCTATTACCTCAAAGTACAGAAGTTTACTGCAGTTTGATTCAACTGGCTGACTAATATTGCGTTTACCGGTTGTTGAGTTTGAAAGAAAGTCTTTGAGATGAATGGAAATGGCTTGACTTCTCTTGCTTAGAGCACTGGTTTTAGATTGTGGAGATTTCGATTCCTGGATATCGTTTAAAGCCAAGAATTCAGATATGTTTTTGCTCAAGTTGTTCAATTCGTTTTCATTTCTCAGCTTTTGGAGTGTCTCATATGTTCCAGAAATCAGTGCAAGTGCCTTATAAATCAACAAACTTCCACATTGAAGTTGCTCTGATAAACAATTTACAATGACTAATACTTTTTCCATTATGTGTAAAGTTGAAACAAAAGAGGCAGAGTTGATTTTGTCCAGTATTCCTTTTGCTTCACACGCTGCCTCGCCGTTGGAACTATCAGAGACTGCGGCAAGCACAGCAACAATACAATCAAATCTGGCCTTCACCTTCGAAATAGAGCGGACTGCGTAAAACCAGCAAGTCTGGACGGTCCTCTCTAGCTCCAAGACTTTTTGCCCGCCAATACGCTGGGATTCCACAAATAGCTCGTGACGAGTATTGCTGCATGATATAAATGCGTCAAGTCTTTGCACCACAGAGAAAAATTCAGAAAGTTTGCGAATATTTTGTAGGCAGTCAGTCAAAACCAAGTTTAGTCTGTGGGCGTGACAGTGTACATAAACTGCATGAGGCACCTTCTCCCTAAACTTTGCTTGAACTCCGTTAAATTCCCCACTCATAACGGATGCGCCATCATAACATTGGGCAATACACAGCATTGAATCTACTCCAAGCTTTTCTTTAGTTTCACAAATCGAGCTGGATAAGCTCTCGGCGTCTAATTTGTGCATGTGATAGCAGCCGATTGGTCGCTCCACTACTTTTCCATTTGATATGTACCTGAGTAGGATCGTTAATTGTTCTTTTCTAGAAACGTCTTTTGTATTGTCGACAAGAATAGCAAAGTAATTAGCTGATTTTACTTCTGAAATAGTATCTTGGCGCAAGGCATTTCTTATCAGTGTAACTGCGTCATTGTGATACTGATGACTGCAATAGTGACCATATTGGTACTGTAACTTGGCCTTTAGCTTTTCGTTGCCTTTAGACATTTCCTCCATCTATTCAACCAAATTACACTGGTTTGCAGATGTTTCTGATTCGTCATGACCCCTCAAAGCAAGACCCTGGCGGCCAAGAAAGCAAATAGCGCGAAAAATGTACTTCACATGATCTCTATTTTCCTGAACCTCTTGAGATCTGGATTGAATTAATGCATTCGCTATAGATTTCGAAGTATCAGTACTCATTATCTTAAATTCCGTCCATGCTGACATACAATGCCTACGTCTTTCAGAACCATCATGTTGCTTTAATAGAGCAGAACCGTCTTTCCACTTGCAAAATCCTGATTCAATGAAAGCCCTTTTTCCAGCAGTTTCTCCAGCTCTTAGAGTCCTCATAGAAAAATGGCGGCAAGCACAACAAAACACGGACTTCAAATTTTTTTAGTATTCAATCCATTCATAAGTCTTATAATAATGTGCACTGAATTTCCTTCCGTTAGAAGTGGAAGCCGGATATCTCTCAAGACTAGGTTGAGCTGGTTTGTCGTGACGAGTCCTAGAGATATCTGAGAGAGTTTCTTGACTGCTACTGGAACCTGCAAGGGGTTCAACGATGCAGACCGAACTTTCATGTTGATCTGAGCCATTTATTGTTCTGCTTGTTTCCGAAATTCTGTCACAAGTGGGGGAATTTATCTCAACTAACCCGAGACTTTGGGCGCTGACACTATTGCCAGTTTCTTGCACTAAAGTTTCTTCATTTTTCTTCTGCATTTTCACCGAAAAAAAATCCAAAGTGTGATGTCGCTTTTTACTCATATTTAAACGAGTTGTAGACAAGGACTTCACTCAGACACGGCAAGAGAAGAACTGAAGAAACACGTAGAAACTCACTTAGAAAATCACTCCAATACTCCACGGTGAAACTACCCCGCTTAGGAACCCCAAAAACCAATCACTTACATTTCCTGTTCACGACAGTCCCATACACTCTACTGGGACTAGTCATTCCATAAACTATTCAACAATGTCAAGAATCTGCAGACCAAAACCCCCTTTAAACCCTAGAGCATATTTCCTTCCCCAGCTACTAAAAAAGGGACTATACAAAACTCATAGTTTACAACAAATTCTTCACAAGAACAATAACGAAACAGGTACTGACCACATGAAGCTTAGTTTTGAATGAACCCTCCTCGGAAATAAAATAGTGTAGACGCGCTTGCTCTTAGACATTTCAAAACAAGATTATATAATTAGGGCACCAGTTTGTTGGTCGTATTTATTGGACCAGTTGCTGGTTTAATATAGCACATAGCTAAAATAGAAAATAGCTGTGAAATATAAATAAGAAGGTAATTTTCAAAGTCTAGGGGGGGCCCGGCCCCCCCCCCCCCCCCCCCCAATTGGCGCCCCTGTTCTGCCTTCTTTTGTTATTTTCTCCCTAACGGAGGGATTCTAGAAAAAAATTTGCAATGAGGACCTCTTTTCAAGCACTTTGAAATATAGGGGACTGCAAAAAAAAAAAAAAAATCACAATTGTGTCTCCACTAGGCCTCTATCTATCCTACACAACCTTCCAAGGTTTTCCCTAGCCTATGCCTGCTTGATCCAGACGTGATTTTGACTGTCAATAGTTCTAGATAACAAACATATGGTGACTACTTATTCTTTACAGAAAAATTTCAACTTTAATCCTATAACATTGCACGTTAATTATATCAATTACACAAATTTCATTGCTATTTCCTAATTTTCCCATTCTGTTTGGATCGTCGACCAAAGACTCCTTCTCAAGTCTACACAAAGCACTTACACCGACTCAAAAACGAGGTCCTGGGGACCTGCAGTTGAATGAACCCTCGCGCAAACCTGGACCCATTTTGGTTTTTTCCTTGTTTTCATCACCTATGCATTTCTATCAACAAGTGTCTATGTTTTGTACATACATAAAATCTGCTTGTCGTTTTGATTCCAATTATTTAAAATTGTTCAACTACTTGTCAAAAGTTATGACCATAATGGAATTCACCTGATTTTAGAAAAAGGGAAGAAATCACCCACAAAAAGCAAAGCAGTCTCGATCAAAATTACTACATCATATTAAAAATCACGAAGAATTGTTTTCAAGCCCTTGCCTACAAATATATGACATGTCACATAGTTTAAATAACAAACTAATGCGCGCCACAGCGAGGAAAAGATTTCTGCCATCTTGTGTTGCAAACCACAATTTTAGCCTGAAGAGGAGCAAATTGCTATTAAGTGAAAAACGTAAGAATGAAAATCGATTTAGAACTATCAATAGGCTATTCAAGCATTCTCACAGTTCACAGGCTATTCATAGGTGCTAAGCGGCAGTAACCAACATTCTTCGCTGAACATATGAATAAAAAAGTAAGTTTTTTTTTATGAGGAAGCAAGTAGCGACGTTCAAGCTTCTAACGAACATATATTATTTAATGTATGAGAGGGACTACTGTCCCCTTAGCCCACTCCCACCTTTTTATGCTAAAGTTCCCCATTTTTTTAATGTTTTATTGAGAGCATAATTAGTATCCGACAGACAAGATCAAGGTTCTGGCATTTGCAAGAAATATTTAAGGTTAAGAGCATATTCGAGGACCAAAAGGGGATGGATAGGGGGTGGGTTGTCCTCCAATATCTTCTTGCCTCAAGAAAGAGAGCACTAGAACCAGTTTCCAGTTACATGAGGCCCCTCCCAGCTTCCACGTCCCTGCAATATACAAACGAAAGAAATATTACTTAGTACACCACTTCCAGCTTTTTTAGGGGAGGGGAGGGAATAAGCATCCGCAGGTAGCTTTTTGTTAACCCCCTTCCAGTGAAAGTTTGTCGCGTATTATTACAACGCTACTAATTATTTTTTTTAGATCCCTTGTTCCTACCTTTCATATCAGCCAGTTTCAATGCATCGAGATATTTATAACAAGATGTTGCATAAGCTAATACAGCAAATAAATTCTTAAGTTTGACCATTGCAGCTCTACTTTTTAAACAACAAAAAACATTTGCAACTGCATTAACGTCCTTATTTCCTTTTTTTTTAGTCGTGATTGAAGCTGCCAATAGAATAGGCAAAACCTACACAACCTCGTTTTCTGCTCCAACCTTGAAAAGCAGGTACATAGTTTCTAGTTTTGTTCTTGGATTACACCAAGGAGCCGGCAAAGACCTTGTAATCAGCGTTGCTTACGATTGTGTCCCTCTTGGGGAAAGAACTATACCCAATATGAGTCTTAAGCATCTTAGTCAGAAGTCAAATGGGAAAACGAAAGTGAGAATTGTAAGTAAAAGCTTTTTTATAAGTATCACTTGGCATAGGTCACCACAGAATTTTTGTGCCAGGAAAGAGGCAAGCCAAAAAAACCTCTTCAGGGTATGGTGGTAAGGGTTAAAAATAAATTGCCAGAGAAGTATCATATTTACCCGTTGTTACAAAACTTTTCACTTCTTGTGTGTTATGACCATATAGGCAATGATCCGCACCCTCCCTCTGATAGCAACCATGCTAATAGAGATGACTCATAAATAAGGTTCAGTCTTTTTTTCGACATTACTAAAGAGTTCGTGGCAGCGAACTGTAAGTAAAGGTACAACCCGTGCCAATAGTAAGCAAAAACTCTCAAAAATAGGAATATTAATACCAGTATATATTTCAGAAGAATCTGCTCTATTTTAATTCAAAGTGAGCAAATTTAATTTCACCAAAATAATCCATAAGCATAAAAAAGATTTGCATGGTTTTAGAAAAAGGAGAAAAACAACCCCCAAAAAGGGGGTAATCTTGATGCAAAGTTAAAAAAGCTTCAAAAAGCTAAATTTCATTTTTTCTTTCACGAAGAATAGAACCTACTGGTATTTATGCCGTATATATTTTTATTTGTTTATTCTTTTTCTCCTTTTCCTTTGCCTAGCCCAAGAAGGATCGAATCGAACCGATTATAGTACTGTATTGCAATACTATTGCAAACATACAGTCGACTAATTCAAACAGAAATTGAAAGTTTTAGCGCCCTTTTTAAACAATAAAAGAGATAATGCCACATCAAGAAAGTGATTTCTGTTATTTTGTGATACTAATCAACAACTTTGACCAGGAATTCTGAAAAAAACTAGCGCTTTTCTGAAAATACAAAACCGACGCAACAGAATAGAAAAATCCTTAACTAAAATTCAGAAAATAAAAGACATATTTTTAAAGCTCTCAAAAGTCTTTGCCGACAATGAACTCAATAAACTTTATTCTACAGTTTTAATTCTCTAAAAAACTCAAAAAAGCTTAGTTTTCAATAAAGCGCTAGTTGTTTTTTCAGAATTTTGCAAATATATTGAAATATCATGAGCCAGTTTATCCGAAAAAGTTTTTCAAAAATATGTAGCATAGGCTGCGAATCAGTAAATTTTGTTCGTTTTGAGTTTTAACTTAACTCTACATTTTCATCAGAAAAAAAAATTTTAATAAATTTTTAGTTGTCTTTAGGTTATAAAAATATACACAATAAACCTTTGAAAACAAAATCTTTGTCCAGCTATAGGAATCAACCAGAGTTTTTGTTAAAATAGGGTATTAAATATAGGTTTTACTTCAGATCTCTCTTAAACTTTACCTTAAAAAAGTCTGCAATTTTGTCACATAATTTTGTTCTATATGAAATATATACAGATTTTAGAAAACTGAAGGACAGTAAAAGAATTTAAAATATGTACTCAAAACAGTTTAAGATTTAAAATATGTGTAAATAAAATTTAGTATGCATTTGTGTCATTATTATTTTAATTTTTTGACGTAATACTGTGAAGAAATTTGAGCTTCTTACAATAACATATGCTTTCACTATTTTTGCTTCTTGGACTTCAACATTTTAGAAAAACTGATCATTAGAAATTTAAATTGCCCAATTGCAATGGCCATGGTCGAAAACCCTATACAGGATCATTACAGTTCCCTACCTTGAGCAACAATGAACCTTTTTTTTTACACGAGAAGCACTGAAGTGTCTCTTTCATTTTCTTCTTCTTCTTCTTGTTTTTATTCGCCACCAATGAGGGGCTAGAAAGTGAGTACGTATTTCCAAGGCCGTACCCAGGATTTTTTTTGGAGGGGGTTTTACTCAAAAAAAAATTTAGGAGGGGGGTACACAAAAAACCCTCAAAAAACGCATACAAAATTTTTTATATCCATTTTTCTTGCGTTTTACGAGTCAAGCAAACATTTCGGGGGGGGGGGGTTCAAACCCTCCTAATCCCACCTCTGGGTACGGCCTTGCGTATTTCAAAAACAAGATTTGTCATAACGAGAATTCAAACCTGGGCTATATTTGTTCTACACTTTTGGCTGTTCCCAATCACACTAGAAATTTTATGACAACAAGATAGAACTCGAAGGCTCTATCACCACTTCATACACCCTTTTTATGCTCTTTTCAAAAATAAATCTATAAAAATTACGTTGATAGGATCAAAAGCTTTGAATTGGGTCTGCTAGTTCTGTTAGTCAGCAGGCGATTTACAAAGCTTGTTAAAGGGACTGGGAGAGGGAGTATACGAGAGGGCGACTGAGGGAAGTGGCAAAACGGTATATACGATATATGCGTATACAATTTTGATGACTGAGGGCCGTGGATCGCTCATTGCTTGATTGCATCTATCACTCTAATCATGAAAAGGGCCACCAAACACTATTGAGCAATATTTTTTTGGTATTCAATCGAGGCATTACTATTGAAAATCTATTTATATAGCCTGCCAGTATCATATACTGTTTTGCCACGTGGTGGTGTATTCCCCCTTAAACATATATGTAGTCCATGTACAATTACTGGATATTTTACGGGTCATGGAACCTTTGTGAGGATCTCTGCTTTTTGTCTTTTTGATACATGCTTTATTAGCTTATTACTGTGGTGTACTGTCGGGCACTAACTGTTACGATAGGTCATTGGGTAAATCAGTGGATCTGTCCGTGAGTTTGCATCGGCCTGAAATCTTGAATTATGATTTTGGTGCATGTTTTCAGTCTTTCAGTGAGAGGTCCTTGAAATAAATGTGACAGGGGGTTTTTATACCTCCAGCATCCCTTTATTTAGAAGAATATGTTCGGAATTAGCCTACAAAATAGGTACACGGGATGATACCTTCCTTGTTGATATGAAAATATTAGTTTCACATGAAAAATATATCCATACACTTACTAGTAAAGAAGGGAAAGGTGTGGGCGGGGGAATCATCCAATAAGAACAAGATTTGTCCAAACGACCAAACATTTATCTTAAAAAAACAACAACTCAAAATCAAACTGTTCGTGGCAGTAGCTTATTACTGCGTGGTATTGTCGGGTAATAACTGTTAGAATAGGTCAGTGGGTAGGTGAGTGTATCTATCCATGAGTGGACCTCTTGTCAATAGAAACCGATACTGAAAGAAAAAAAAGGAGCTTTGATAACAATGTGTCCACCAAAAGGATTTGCGCCATCTGTTGATTCCCGATACACAAAATTCATCATTTTCAAATTCCACAAGTCAAAAACTATTAGATTTTGTATTATTAGATCATTTTATAAAAAGCTAGAAAACACCCTCAAAAGGAGCGTGATCTTTCTGGAAGTCGAATCATAAAATTAAAGGTTCTAGTTTCATTTTTATTAAATAGCTAAAGGGCCCTCGCCGCAGCTAAGAACTGATTTCCCCAATTGTGTACCATAAAAATTGGCCCAAAATAGCCCCAAATTATTTTGTGTTTACTGTTATGTGTTTCACGTGCTGTTATGGTGTTACGTGTAGGTGGAGGGGCGTCCATAGCCGATGTATAGTTGGCCTGTTTTTTAGCTATTTTAAGGGATTTGCCCTCTTTTATTCATGGGTATCCATCTGTCAGTTTATCTGAACAAACAAGTTCTTACATAGAGTACTATTTACTTTTTACCACCGTATGAAGCTTGATGTCCGAAAAATACATGCTTGTTTTCTTTGCTTTTGTTCTCAGTTTTCTTTTTGGCTCCAGTTTTAACAAGCAAGAACAAATCCTTGGAAATTGGAAATAAATAAATATTTACGGAAGATCCCCAAGTATCTGTAGGGAATATCTAATAATTTCGATATAAGGTCATTTGTGGAAGGGTATCTGAACCCTGGCACGGAACCAACGTTTTTAATATTGTGCAAATTTCAAAACTGGCAATGTTAAGAGTCTTAGGAAATTCCTGGCTAACTTTATCAAGGGAAAACATTGTGTTATTAACCTTATTACATTTCATTCGCATTTTATTTGACCTTAAACTCATTCCACTGAATTTGTCAATATATCCCCTCACATTATTTGAGTAGTTTGAAGGGTGGTCGACATTTGTTAACACAAATCTTGACACCTTAGAGCTTGAAGAGTTCGCATTGATCCTCACAGTAAAAAAAACAAACCTCTTGGTAAAGTGATTAACATTCCTAGCTATTCGATATTTATGTTTTCAATGTGACGCCAGTGTGATTGGCTAATGATAGATGTGAATGGCACGCGTCATCTCATGTGATTTTGAAAGTAATCCAAAATCCTTCAGATCCGGTGCAGATAGGAAAATCAGCTGGAGCACCGGTAATTGATCACTAAATTAGACATATCTGAGGAAACAAACTAGTACTACATTGAATGAAGAACTCAGAAAAATAAAAGCGTCGAGTGACTTGTCTCAAGTTCGATTAATTCCTACAATAATCTTTTAATTTAGTTTACGATAATCGATTAATTAATGTCTCATGGTAGACATTACAGCCAAACCGTGGGTTTGATTGGTCTGGTCAGTTTTGTAAGTGTTTGTTTCGACATGTCAGAGATGGTCACTGCTAAGCCAAGGCTTGCCTGAGTGTAACTTGTAAGAAAAGGATAACTTTTTCATGTTCCATAAATGTGATAACAACGCATAAAACAACACATAATTTCGTCATAAAAGGTGACTTGGGATTATTTTCGTTGAGAAAAGATAGGTTAATACAAATGGTAAAATTCTGGCTGAGGTCATTGGGTTGTTCGTAACACAGGCTAGTTAGTACCACGTATGACGAATTGCTAAAGCTTAATATCAAATCTTCCTGGCAGTTCCAGATCAAAAACTGCTAAATGAAAGTGGTTTCTCCTGTGTATGGAATAATGACAGAGGCCCCAAAGGAAGTGAGGCTGTTTTTCTTAGAGATTGTAGGACTATGCTAGAAGACCAAGAAATTCACCATTGGGGTGCTACCACAGGTGCTTCGACTAGATTTTTTTTTCTATAAAAGTGTTAAAGAGAGTTTTGGGGAAGAAGAATATTATTTCAAGTTAAATTTACCGATTAAATATATTAAAAATTAGATTCAGGTGTGAGCTAATTGTCTCCCACTTTTAACAAGTTGGAGGGACATTAATTTTCCAAATAGATTACGAATTTCCGTACTTTGCGGTATTTTGGGAGATAGTTTAGGACATTTTATTTTTAGGTGCAATGACATAGCAAATCCAAGGGGACATTTGTTTAATGGTGGAAAAGGTGAGCAGCTCCTGGAGATCCTTAAATCAACGTCTCCTAGGCAATAGGCAGTTTTATTTTAAGGGTTTAAGTTTAAAAAATAGGAGTTTCCTTTTATTAATCTGTATCTGCTTATTTATTATGCTTATTTGTATCAGTTTCCTATATGGCTTTACCAGCTTTGAAATTCATACATGTATACATTTAGGTGCCCCATGAATATTAGGGAGTAAAATCATGTTCAGAACTTAACACTCTTATGTAAATTAGTTTACTAAGTTTTAATATTACATTTTATCCTGTGAATTTGTTTATACTTAGAAATCATGCGTATTTTTATCGCTATGGTATTATCATATTGTATGGAATAATGTGGTGATCTCTAAATTGGTGTCGTTCACGAAATAAGAATTTTCGCCCAAAAGCTTTACCATTTTTTTTCAATTCGCCAAAATTTTAAGAAATATATTTACATAAATGAAACATCGTAAATCAGCTTACTTTTTGGATAAATCACAAAATGTCTTCAGTAAGGATTTATATTTGTGGCTTCTGTGTTGTTTGTACTCGTAGAAACAGGGAAGTTTCATTCACAATTTTTGATAGTTTAAAGCATTGTCTGCATTAGAATTTTCAACATGGTAGCATTTTGGTCCTCTTAGATGAGGACCAAATTTGTTGTTTCGCGGCCTGGAATGGCTGAAAACAGCGCTTTGTTGGTGCGTTTTCTTTGTGGCTGTTAAAAGGGTACTAGAGTTAGAAAGTATATTCAAATCAGACCGCCTCCAATATCCTATGACCATTTTTTAGATACCATCATTTTGAAAAAAGGCACTCGATCCATCTCGGATGCAAAAATGGCTATTTTTGATAAGAGCTGAAAGTCATCTATAGCTCTCTCAAAATTGAAAATTTTCTAAAGCCCGTTTCAAATCCATTTTAAACTGTTGCGGACTGTTTTCAAACCCGTTTTTGGACTAACGGTATCTTAATGAAAATCACGCCATTGGACTCAGCATATTAGAAAGCCCAACAGTGGAGGTTTCAAGCTTCTATTAGAGGCAACGATATAGCGTTGCCTATAGTAAAGGCCATACGGCTCCAATGTTGTATTATTTTTTTTTTTTCCAGAGACACTTCATATGGAAGGGGTCGTCGTAAAAACTTCAAAGATGGCTCCTTCGATTGGAAATCGAGAGTTCTAGTGCCCTTTTTAAGGGTTAAAAGTGATTGGAAGGCAACTAACACCCCTTCCACGCCCACCATTTCCCCAAACACATCCAATCAAAATTTTGAAATAGCTATTTTGTTCTAAGTAGTTGATATCCAGATAGAAATTATGTTTTTGAGGAGGATACTTCCCCCACAGCCATCAGGGCACGGGTTGTAAGTTATTTTCTGGGGGCATATAAGATTTTTATAGAAAGCTTTGTCGTAGAAACTTCAAAAAGGACTCATTCGATTGGAAATTCAAAGGTCTAGTGCCCTTTTTAGAAGTCGAAAGCGATTGGAGGGCAACTAACCCCCTCTCCCGCCCACCTTTTCCCCAAACAAATCCAATCAAAATTTTGATTTAGCCATTTTGCTCAACGTAGTTGATAATTCTGGAAATTAGGTCTTTGAGGATGACAACCCCTCGCAGCCCTCAGGGCCAGAGTTGTAAGTTATGCGCTGGGGGCATATAAGGTTTTTATAGAAAGCGTGTCGTAGAAACTTCAAAAAGGGCTCATTTGATTGAAAATTTAAAGGGCTAATGTCCTTTTTAATAGTCGGAAGTGATTGGAAGGTAACTAACACCCCTTCCACGCCCACCATTTCCCCAAACACATCCAATCAAAATTTTGAGATAGCCATGTTGTTCAGAGTAGTTGAAAGTTCTGGAAATTATATCTTTGAGCAGGACACGCCCCCCATAGTCTTTAGGGCTAGGGTTATAAGGTATGCCCTGGGGGATATATGGTTTTTATGGAAGAAATGCTCGTAAAAACTTCAGAGAGGGCTCATTTGATTGGAAGTCGAAAATTCTTCACTTTTTAAGCGTCAAAAGATATCGGAGGGTAACCAGCCCCCCCCTCCACGCCCTTTTCTCCCAAATGCATCCGATAAAAGTTTTGAGATAGCTGTTTTGTTAAAATAGTTCAAAGAGCATATAACCAAAACTCCGGTGTCGACACAACCCCCAGGCCCGGGGGCACACGTTGTAAGTTATGCCCTGGGGACATATATGGTTCTTATGGAAGGGATGCTCGTATAAACTTCAAAGAGGGCTCATTTGATTGGAAATTGAAAGTTCTAGTTCACTTTTTAAGAGTCAAAAGAGATTGGAGGGCACCTAGCCCCCCCTCCTCGCCATTTTATCCTCAAACCCATTCGATAAAAACTTTGAGATAGCCATTTTTCTTTAAATAATTCAAAGAGTAAGTAACAGAAACTCCGGGGTCGACACAGCCCCCAGGGCCCGAGGGCAGGCGTTGTAAGTTATGCCCTGGGGGAATATATGGTTCTAATGGAAGGAATGCTCGTATAAACTTCAGAGAGGGCTCATTTGATTGGAAATTAAAAGGTCTAGTTTCTTTTTTCAGAGTCAAAAGAGACTTGAGGGCAACTAGCCCCCCCCCCCCCCCCCGTTTTCCCCCAATGCATCCAATAAAAATTTTGAGATAGCCATTAATTTAAAAATTGTTCAAAAGTCAGATAAAAAAAACTCGAGTGTCGACAAAACTTCCCAGGGCCCTGGGGCAGGCGTTGTAAATCATGCTGTGGGGCATATATAGCTCCTATGAAAGAGATGCTCGTATAAACTTCAGAGAGGGTTCATTTGACTGGAAGCTGAAAGTTCGAGCTCACTTTTGATAGTCAAAAGAGATCCGAGTGCAACTAGCCCACCGCCCCCATGTCTTCTTTTTCCAAACCCATCTGATGAAAATTTTGAGATAGACATTTTGTTAAAAATAGCTCAAAAGTCGGATAAGAAAAACTCCGGTGTCAATACAACCTTCCAGAGCCCGGGGAAAGGCGTTCTAAGTTATGCCCTAAAGGCATATATGGTTCTTATGAAAGAGATGCTCGTATAAACTCCATAGAGGGCTCATTTGATTGGAAATTGAAAGTTCTAGTTCACTTTTTAATAGTCAAGAGATTTAAAGCCAACTGCCCCCCTCTGCGCCCTTTTTTCCCCAAACCCATCCGTTACAAATTTTGAGACAGCCAATTTTTTTTAAAATTGTTAAAAAATTAGATAGCAAAAACACCCGTGTCGACGCAACCCCCCAGGGCCCGGAGGCAGGCGTTGTAAGTAATGCTCTGGGAGCATATATAGTTCTTATGGCAGGGATGCTCGTATAAACTTCGGAGAGGGCTCATTTAATTGGACATTGAAATTTCTTGTTCACTTTTTAAGAGTCAAAAGAGATCGGACGGCAACTAATCCCCCCCCCACTCCACGCCCTAAATTCATTAGATAAAAATTTTGAAATAGACATTTTGTTAAAAATATTTCAAAGTTTAGATAACAAATACTCCGGTGTCGACACAGTCCCCCAGGGCCCGGAGTTAGAAGTTATAAGCTATGCCCTGGGGGCATATATGGTTGTTATGGAAGGGATTCTCGTATAAACCTCATAGAGGGCTCATTTGATTGGAAATTGGAAGTTGTAAGTCACTTTTTAACAGTCAAAAGTGATCGGAGGTCAGCTAGCCTCCCCCCACACTCCATTTATTCTTTTCCGAGAGGCACTTTCTATAGAAGGGGTCGTCGTGTAAACTTCAAAGGGGACTCAATCGATTGCAAATAGAGATTTCTAGTGCCTTTTTAAGAGTCACAGTGATCTGAGGGCAACTAGACCCCCAAGCCCTTTTTCCCCAAATACATCTGATAAAAAATTTTAGCTAGCCATTTTGTTAAAAATCGTTCAAATATCATATAACAAAAACTTCTTTACGTATGGCCATTTCGTTGAAAATAGTTCAAAGATCAGATAATAAAAACTCCGATATCGACGCAACCCTCCAGGGGCCGGGGCAGGCGTTGTAAGTATTGCTCTGGGGTCATATATGGTTCTTATGGAAGGTATGCTCGTATAAACTTCGGAGAGGGCTCATTTGATTGGAAATTGAAAGTTCTAGTTCGATTTTAAAGAGTCGAAAGATATCAGAGGGCAACTAGCCTCCCCCTCCATGCCCTTTTTTCCTCAAACACATCCGATAAAAACTTTAAGAGGCCTATTTTTTTAAAAATAGGTCAAAGATAATAGAACCAAAAATCCAGAGTCAACACAATCCTCCAGGGCTCGGAGGCAGGCGCTATAAGTAATACTCTAGTGGCATGTATTGTTCTTGTGGAAGGGATTCTCGCATTAACCTCTGAGAGGACTCATATGATTGGAAATTGAAAGTTTTCGTTCACTTTTTAAGAGTCACCTAGCCCCCCCCTCTCCATGCCCTATTTTCCTCAAACCCATCCGATAAGAACTTTGAGAGAGGTATTTTTTCAAATTTGCTCACAGATCATATAACGAAAACTCCGGGGTCGACACAAACCTTCAGGGCCCGGGGTAGGCGTTGTAAGTCATGCCTGGGGGGCATATACAGCTGTTGTGGAAGGGATGCTAGTATAAACTTCAGAGAGGGCTCATTTGATTGGAAATTGAAAATTCTAGTTCAGTTAAAAGAGATCAGAGGGCAACTATCCCCCACGACCCTTTTCTCCTAAATGCATCCGATAAAATTTTAAGATAACCATTTTGTTAAAAATAGTTCAAAGGTCAGATAAAAAAAACACTGGTGTTGACAAAACCATCCAGGGCCCCGAGACAGGCATTGTAAGTTATGCCCTGGGGACATATATGATTCTTATGGAAGGGATGCTCGTATAAATGTCACAGAGGGCTAATTTGAATGGAAATTGAAAGTTCTAGTTCAATTTTTAAGGGTTAAAAGAGATCAAAGGTCCCTAGCCCCTGACTCCCTTTTTTCCCCAAACCCATCCGATACAAATTTTGAGATAGCACATTTTTTTAAAAATAGTTCAAAGGTCAGATAACAAAACTCCGGTGTTGACAAAGCCCCAGGGCCCGGGGGGCAGGCATTGTAAGCTACGTCCTGGGGCCGTATATGGTTCTTATAAAAAGGAAGTTCGCATTAACTTCAGAGAGGGCTCATTTGAGTGGAAATTAAAAGTTCTAGTTCATCTTCTTAGAGTTAAAAGAGATCGGAGGGCAACTAGCCCCACCCGCCTACCACGCCTTTGGGTTTATCGGATGGATAAACCCATCCGATAAAAATTTGAGGGGGCCATTTTGTAAAAAATAGCTCATACATAAGATATTAAAACTCCGGGGTCAAAACAACCCCCAGGGCAAAGGGACAGGCGTTGTAAATTATACTCTGGGGGTATATATGGTTCTTATAGAAGGGATGCTCGTATAAACTTCAGAGAGGGCTCATTTGATTGAAAATAGAAAGTTTTAGTTCACTTTTAAATAGTCAAAAGAGACCAAAGGGCAGGTAGCCCCACCCCCACGCCTTTTTTCCCCAAACCCATCCGATAAAAGTTTTGAGATAGCCATTTTGTTAAAAATAGTTCATACATCAGATAATGAAAACTCTGAGGTTGACACATACCCATTTTTCACTTTGATATTGTTACTTTTGCACCAGTTTTGATACTTTGATGAACGTTTTTTTTAAAAAGTTTGATTTTGAAATAAGCAATTTTTAAAAACTTGAAAAGATTTTCAATCAAAAACGAACAAAAATTAATTAAAAAAAATTCCGAAAAACTTTCTTTGAAAGTTTTTCAAAGAAAAGTAAAGGCTATTTTAAACTTCAGCTCAGCAGATACAAATACCTTTTAAAATTGAAACTCAAAACGACCAGAAATTACTATTTAAGAATAAATGAAACCCAAAACGAACAGAAATCAAATCAACAATCAATGCAAACAAACATACAATAGATATTAATGTAAATTAATAGCTAAATCTTAAAACAAGTGAAACTTTAATTGAATATGCAAATCAAACTTGAAACGAACAAAAATCACTACAGACAAGAGTTTGGATATGACCTCCTTCTATCAGTGTAATAATCTAGAACCTACTGTGTCATTGGCGCTTTACTGAAAACTGTATGCGTCTTGAACAGTCTTGGGAAGTATAAACAACATCATATTGAATATTCGATATATACTGATATTAATAGTTGAAATATCCATCAGTTGAAGAATTTATTTCACTGTACTTTTATTTATATTTTCAATTCTGCAAGAACTGGAAAAGAAAATATTTGTATCATAATTCGTTTTTAGTTAAGCGCCAATGACGCAGTAGGCTTTTGATTTTTATTTACAGTTAAGGAAGGGGGCAGTATTCAAACTCTTGTTTTTAGTGAAATTATATTCATCTTGAACAACTTTAGAAAGAACTTATAAATTAAACTGAATATTTGATATATAATGATATTAATTGCTGAAAGCTCATCAATTCAAAATTTTACTATAATTTTAATGTTTATTTTCAATATTAAGTACAAAAGAAAATATTTATAATAAAATTGATTTTCATTCAAAAAAAAATTTTTCATGCAGTAATTTTTGCAGTAATAGAGACCAAATTAGTTGGTAAAATTGACCAGCCAGTCGGTAATCCACTGCCCATCCCCCGAACAGTTTGGCCAGTGACGCCTCCGGTCCGTACAATACCAAGTTCACGGGAAGTAATTAGTCATACTTCTTAGTCTCAGGCTGTTATCTCTTTGCACTTCTATCATAGGGCAAAAAAGTTGTCAACAATTTCATATTGTCTGCTTATTTTCTTTTACCTTATCTTACCCTGCTACGATAAACCAGCCACACCATAAACACGAAAATTGAAAAAAAAATAAATAAAATTTAAAAGTAAATAATATAGGATATTCTACACCATACATTCTGCCTCTATTTTAGGAATATAAGTAGAATATTCCAAAATCCATTCTTTTGTTCATTATTGTTATTTGTAATACCTTCTGTTTAGCTGCTCAATATTGCTTGTTTGGGGAATGTTCCGCGGGGGAATTTTTCAGAGGGAGGATTTTTCGGAAGAGAATTTTCCGAAAAGGGCTTTCCGAGGGAGAGTGAATTTTCCGGGGTGGGAGAACACGCCTAACACCCAACTAAGTTATCTCTAAGCCATTAAAAAAAAAATGAAAAATATCGAGACACATATATTCCTATAAGTCTTAGATACCTATATATCTCATTTATATGGGATCCTTATCGAGGGTTCCTTATATGGATTCTTTATATCAACAACAACAACAAAAAAACAGGTTTTTCAACTGCAAGTAAGGAGCAACATTATAAATTAAAACAAACAGAAATTATTATGTACATGAGGGAAGTTGCTCCCTCATCAATCCCTCGCTCTTCACGCTAAAATTTTTAGTATTTTTACTCCAATTAAACAGCCCTTGTGCTTCAGGAGTTGTTCTTAAAGGATTGGGACAAGATGTCAAACTTTAGCGTAAAGAGTGAGCTATTGAAGAGGGGGCAACCTCCCTCATATACGGAGTAATTTCTGTTAGTTTTCGGTTTTAATGTTGCTCCTTACTTTCAGTTGAAAAAAAATGTTTTTTAAATAGAATTTCTGATAGTTTTTCTCAAGTAATGCTGGGAAATCCGGCTCCCCTCTATGGAAAATACCCTCTCCCCACGGAAAATTCCTCCATGGAAAGTTCATTCCAAGCAAAATGCACCCTCCCTCGAAAATTCCCTCTGGAAAATTCCATCCTCGCTGAAAATTTCCCCTGAAAATCTCTTGTGGACGATTACGCCTGAAAAATTCTCCTTATATAGCTGACTTTCATTTGAAAAAGACTTCAATTTCCTTTCGCTTTTTTTAAATCATGCCGGAAATCCCACCTTCGTTGAAGTTTTTCCGGACCAAAAATCCAAAAATGCAAAAAAATAGAATCAAATAATCTACTAAGCATACAATTACCACAAATCAGTATAAATAAATGAATAAAACCCAAAACAAACAGAAATTAAAATAAATCAAACTCAAAACGAGCAGAAATTTTAATCTGAGTAGGGTTCTAAACCCTATGCTTTCTTAAAGCCAGAATATAATTTGTATTTTACTGAAAAAATTCTTTTAAATGTTTTTACTTTTATAACTTTAAGAAATCAATAATCAATTCAGATTTTAAGGAATACATATCAGCATATGTATATTAAACTGACAATGCACATATTTTTCAGTAAATTCATTTGATTTTTTTTTCAGTAAAGTACAAATTATTTTCTGGCTCTTAGAAAGCATAGGGTTTAGAACCCTACTCAGATTAATTTCTGCTCGTTTTGAGTTTGAATTATTTTAATTTCCGTTTGTTTTGGGTTTCATTTATTTATTGATACTGATTTGTGGTAGTTGTATGCTTGGTAGATTATTTGATTCTATTTTTCTTCATTTTTGGTTCAATGGAGTATTTTTTTTGGAAAAATTATTTTGTGCAAAAAAGTTTTTTTGATTAATCAACATAAAAAACCGATTCTTTGATGTATCTATTGATATCAAAATTCCGTTTCTTAGAGTTTTGGTTACTAATGAGCCGTGTTGATCTTTTCTTATAAAATACAAAAGACTAAAGTTTTTTTGTTTTTTTTTTAATACAAAAAGTTGTTTTTACCTGAAAGTAAGGAGCGACATTAAAACTTAAAACGAACAGAAATTATTCCATATATGAAAAGGGTTTTCCCCTCCTCAACGCCTCCCTCTTTACGCTAAGGTTTTTTTATTGTTTTAAAAATAAAGTTGTGTGACAGAGTCAAGCTTTAGCGTAAAGAGCGAGGTGTTGAGGAGGGGACAACCCTTTTCATATATGGAATAATTTCTGTTCGTTTTAAGTTTTAATGTCGCTCCTTACTTTCAGGTAAAAACACTTTTTGTATTAAAAAAAAAACAAAAAAACTTCAGTCTTTTGTATTTTATAAGAAAAGATCAACACGGCTCATTAGTAACCAAAACTCTAAGAAGAGTACGGAATAAGAAGTCTTGAGTAAGAAGTCTTGTACGGAATAATTTCTGTTCGTTTTAAGTTTTAATGTCGCTCCTTACTTTCAGTTAAAAAAAACTTTTTTTTTATTTAATTTCTGAAAGTTTTTGAATTAATACCGGTTTTGATTTTGGCTCACCGTACACGAATAATTAAAGCAAAATTTGTATATTAATTTTACTTTGTTTTGGATAAATGGCTTCCTCGAAAGTTGTTTAATTTTATTTACGAACGTTTTTATTAGTAATAAATATACGTAACTTACGAATAAACTTACGTAACGAACTTCTATATTCGTATATTTTTATTACGTATATTAGAGTCTTCACCCCCTAGTCAATACCTCGCTCTTTACGCTTAAGTTCGATTTTTTTTTTCCAATTCTATAAGAATGATACCTTAATTGCAAAGGCTGTTAATTAGAATGAATAGGTCTTATGAAAGTATTAAGAAATTTTTAGCGTAAAGAGCGAGGTATTGACAAGGGGTGGCCTGAGCCTAATCATATACGTAATAGTTTCTGTTCGTGTTAGATTTTGATGTTGAAAAGTTTTCAGTTGAAAATTTTTTCAGTTGAATACTTGTTTTTTTATTTAATTTCTGATCGTTTTTTTAAATAATGCTGGGAAATTCGGCGTCCCCTTCATAGCAACATCCCTTTCCTCTTGAAAACTTCCTCCATGGAAAGATCCTCCCACGTAACCCCCCACCCACCCATTTCCACTACCAGAAAAAATCCCCCTGAAAACGTCTGTATACTTCCTAATAACCAACACTATATGTGAACATTGGGCTTAGTTCATAACTTGCAGCCCTTCCCCTGGGGACTTTAAGGGATTAAGTCATCCTCAAAGACATAGTTATTGTATTCCTCGACCACGCTAAACAAAATGGCTATCTTAAAATTTAGATCGGGTGACTTTGGGAAAAAATGAGTGTGGGAGGGGGCCTAGTTGCCCTCTATTTTTCGGGTCAATTAAAAAGGGCACAAGAACTTTTGATTTCCGTTCAAATGAGACCTTCCGTGACGTTCTAGGACCACTGGGTCGATACGATCACCCCTGGGGAAAAAAACAAAATAAACACACATCCGGGATCTTTCTTCTGGCTAAAAATACAAAATTCCACATTTTTGCTGATAGGAGCTTGAAACCTCTACAGTAGGGTTTTCTGATGCCCTGAATTTGATGATGTGATTTTCATTAATGTTCGATGAATTTTAGGGGGTGTTTTCCCCTTTTTTCGAAAATAAGGCAAATTGTCTCAGGCGCGTAACTTTTGATGGGTAAGACTCAGCATAAAAATCTGATTCTTTTGATATATCTATTGGTATCAAAATTATGTTTTTTAGAATTTCGGTTACTATTGAGCCGGTTCGCTCCTTACTTACAGTTCTTTACCCCGAACTGTTTGATTTCGTTACCACGAATTGTTTGATAGGGAAAGGATTTTATAACTGTGTTAGTAAGTGACAAATAGCGTGAATTAAGCGAAAGATATGAGAGATATGTGTCTACTTACCTGGGAAGTCTAACGTCAAACTTGTACGACTAAGATTTTAAGATATCTACTTGACTTATATTCAACCTAAGAGAGTGGGGCTTCCAACAATAAGCAAATTTCATAAAATTCTTTAATAGGAATGGCATGCGTTAGGGTCATCATATAAAATTTTATTAGACAAGCAGAACAATCAGTTAGCACACAAAAACCTTAAATGGGATGGGTGGTCTGTACTAAATAAACACGAGGCAAAGGGTATTTTGGTGGGAAATCACGTAATACAGCCATTAACCTAAGAGTGGTTCCGTATCTTGATAATCTAAAACACTTGATTCAAGTCAGACCATGCAGTTATAAGTTTTACAGGTCTTCAACGCCCACTTTTACCCAGACATCTTGATGTGACGAGCTGATACAAAATTAAAATCATGAATTGAAAGATGACTGGATGAGTCATATCAACAAAATAAATAACCTATCTTTCTTAATCGTTTTTTTTATATGACCTATACTAGCTTTGTTTAATCAGTCATTTAACAAAGGGCTGCTGTTTCATGGATGACGGGACTTTACCATCATAATTTTAAATCTTGCATGCTTTACAATTTTATGATTTACTATTCTATATTCGTAAGTAATTGGGCACGGATATATTTTGTCGTGTTAACACATTTTGCCCTTAGTCGTGATCTAGTTCAAAAAAAAACTTTAAGGAACTATGTTTTAGAGAAGAACGGGGAAGTAATAGGGAAGTCGAACTATCTGTACTAAGCTTAATTTATTTAAACAGATAAAACGGTACTGGTGCGTTGTATGGACACTTCTAAAAAGTCAAGTTTGGTTAATGCTAATGGAAAAAAATAAAATAAAATAGGATGAATATATAATAGTTAATAAACAAATTTGGGCTATATATTTGCACATTAGGGGGGGGGGTTGGTTGGATGGTAAAGCATAGCATATATTAAATACGTAAACTAAACTAACCTAGGTACCTTTTCCCCCGTTAAACGCCAAAAACAATCGTTTAAATAATGTAACTCATTGAGAAACCACGGCTTTGCAGTCATTTATGTATAGCGGTCTCTTGAGAATAGCCAGTTTGACGTGGTGTTCGTGACTGGTTTCCTGGTACAATATATAAAAGTGTACATATAATGCAACAGTACCGAAAAAACTTGTAAGAAACATGTTGTCAACCCCAGGAGCAAAATTCTTTAAGAATAAAAATAATGGATAATCAGCAAAACCTAACAACGCAGAAAAAAAAGAAAAATATAGGCAAAATTGGAAAAATTTGGATTTGATAGTAAGCAATTTATTACTTTTGTGATCGATGGGACCCTTAAATAACCGTGATTGATTACGTACATAGTCACGATGCTAAGGTCTGACCAAAACATTAAAAATAGAAAAAAGACAAAGAATAATGAAGCCTCAAGAATAAGACAACAAAGATAAAAATGGAAAAAAAGAAAAGACAAAGAAAGAGACAAATCTGGACTATAATAGAAAGCACCGAATTTGGAATAGTGGGCTAGAGAATTATGACGGGCAAAAGAAATATGAACAAATATTGCTGGATAATTTAAACCCTTTGTTTGACTTTAACAAGTTCCCAGTTATTATTTCTTAGTTACTAAATTAAAAAACAGGATTTTCCTATGAAAAGTAAGAATTGAGGCTTCTGATTACTATAAATCCAGAAATGAAGCCTAAAACGAAGAGAAATTACAATATGAACAATGAACCCAATCTCATAACAAACTGGGGATACCGCTAATAAGTGTGGTAGTGCAACCTTTAGCCCCCCCGCCCCTTCCAAAAAAAGGCTATCCACCAAAATATCATGCGTGTTATACTGAAAACAAAGTAGATTGGTAAAATTGAAAATTTGTTTAGGCAATTGTTTTTCTATACGTTTAAAAGAAACAGATTTAAAGGAAAAATAGAGTGACGAAAATAAGGGTCTTCCTAAATTGTATAACTTGATTAATTTTCCCAAATATTCTGTATTGAAAATTTTTACCATAAACAATGAGCTGTTTCCACCCATCAAATCCACTAAAAGCCCTAAGTGTAATTGGTGCTTAACTGAAAACTAAATAAATTATTTTGTGACAAAAACAAGGGTTCTTTTAAAGTAAAACTGAACTAGTTTTCACAGATTTTTTATATCAGTTAATTTTCAAACAGATATGTGTGGTACTGCATCGCCTCATACCCCCAAAAACGCTAGAATTTCATTTATGTTTAACTAAAAATGAAAATTACTTAGGCATTGATTTTTCTTACCAAGTTTTATCTACAGTTTTATCTGCAAGTCCGGTGCCCCCTTCATGGCAATTTCCCTTCCCCCATGAAAACTTCCTTCATGGAAAGATCCTCCAACATAACCCCCGACCCCCCCCTACCAGAAAAAAACCTGAAAACTTCTGTACACTTCCCAATAACCAATACTATATGTTAACATTGTGTAAAGTTCATAACTTTTAGCCCTCCCTCCAGGGACTTCGGGGGATTAAGTCATCCTAAAAGACATAGTTATCATATTTTCGACCATGCTGAACAAAATGGCTATCTAAAAATTTTGATCGGGTGACTTTGGGAAAAAAATGAGCGTGGGAGGGGAACTAGTTGCCCTCCATTTTTTTGGTCACTTAAAAAGGGCACTAGAACTTTTAATTTCCGTTCCAATGAGCCCTCTCACGATATTCTAGGACCACTGGGTCGATGCGATCACCCCTGGGGGAAAGAAAAAAAAAATTAACACGCGTCCCTGATCTTTCTTCTGACAAAAAATACAAAATTCCTCATTTTTGTACATAGGAGCTTGAAACCTGTACAATAGGGTTCTATGATACGCTGAATATGATGGTGTGATTTTCATTGAGATTTTATAATTTTTAGGGGGTCTTTCCCCCTTTTTCGGAAAATCAGCCAAATTTTCTCAGGCGCGTAACTTTTGATGGGTTGCACTAAACTTGATGAAAGTTATATATTTGAAATCAACATTGAAATCTGATTCTTTTGATGTATCTATTGGTATCAAAAACCCGTTTTCTAGAGTTTCGGTTACCATTGAGCCGGGTCGCTCCTTACTTACAGTTCGTTACCACGAACTGTTTGATTTGTATCTACTTTTGACAGAAAGGATTTTAAAAAAAGAAGAAAAAGAACTCATGTATTTACATGCTAAAATAATCAAAATCAATAAATGTTACAAATATATTGATAACCAAAAAAAAGAAATCCTTGAAGTTGAGTCCTATTCAGTCTAAAAAAAACTAATCATTTTTCTATCAGGAAAAAGTAAATAACACTTCTAGCCTTTTGTGTTTGAGAAACAAAGCATTGATATTTAGTATATTTTTCAGATTAGGTTTACTTCACTGTTTATTTTAGATTTAAATTTGTTATACGTTCCGTTTGTTCATTCATAGTAATATTTCCTCGCTGTAGGTTCAAACTGCTGCACAAGCTGTTCTCTGAAATTCCCTCTTCATCTTTCATGGGACTGAATAAAAAAAAAAAATCAACTGAAAGTAAGGATCAAAATGAAAACTGAAAACGAACAAAATAATTCCATATAGGAGGGGGGTTGCCCCTTCCTCACCCTCGCTCTTTACACTAAAATGTAAAGTTTTTTAGAAATACATTTTATTCAAGTTCAACGGCCCTTGTGTTTGAGCAGCACTTTTAAGGAATTGTAAAGAAAGTCAAACTTCAGCGTAAAGAGCGAGCGTTGAAGAAGGGACAGCACACCTCGTATACGGAATAATTTCTGTTCGTTTTAAGTTTTAATGCTGCTCCTCACTTTCAGTTAAACAAAAACTTTTTATTCAATTTCGGACCGTTTTTCAAATCATGCTGGGAAATATCCTTCCTCCCCTCGTGTGAAAATTCAACATGAAAACTACTGCTGGAAACTTTCCTCTCCGCTGAAAATTCTTCCCATGGAAAATCCTCTCCTCCCCGTCATAAATATCCTCCTCCCCCAAAAAAAAATTCTCTATAGTTTCCAGTAACAAATACTATTAGTTAACAATGGGAAAATTGCGTAGCTTGCAGCCCTATCCCCAGGGACTATGGGGGGTTATGTCATACCCAAAAGCATAATAATTGAATATTTCAACTATGCTGAATCAAATGGCTATCTCAAAAGTTTGACCGAATGTCTTTGGGGAAAAAGGGCCGTAAGGAGGGGGTGTTTCAGAGATGGAACACCAAAAGCGTAATTCTTGGATTACTTACCTTGTTTAAATTTTTTACGTCTATTTTTATTTAAAGGGCTCAGAAATCATTGAGTGCCAATGTTGGTAGAAATCAGAAAGTGTTTATGGAATGTGTTTTTTTGTTATTTCCATAGTGTAATAATAGCCTTAGGCCCATATAATTAGCAAGCTTTCAAACCCTTAAACACTAAGTCTCGTGAAAATCAGTCGTTTTTTGTGAAATATATACTTACCAAGCCCAAAATCGATAAATACCCAAGTTGGAGAAAATTAAGCGCTATTTATGAAACATCTACTTGATTTTTAAATTTTGGACTTTAAACGTAGCAACATTAGTCTCAGATTTGTTATCAAGAAGCTTAGAAACTCTTACATAAAACTTCTCGTAGAAACGATTGCTATTTTGTTAATACAAATTTACTATGTTCTGACTTACGATGGGGCTACAGAAGACAAATCAAAGTAAAGCGTCAACAGTGATTTCTGGAATGAAGAATAGTTCTGCTGGATCAGATTTTTTTTACCTGTGTATCCTGAATGAAGTTTTCCCAGTAATTAAAGATTAACTTGTTGAATGTATTAACGGGTGTCTTAATATGTATTCTTCACTCAGTCGTTTAAAACTGTAAAAATAGCACCAATTTTTAATTCAGGTGACCAAGAAAATAATAGCAACTATAGACCTATGTCGCTGTTTCCAATCATAGCTAGAATAATGGCGATGGTTTTATGCATAAGGATTGAGAAACTTCTAGAGAAGAAAGAATTCTTTTTAAGAACCACTTTGGTTTTTCTGAAAACAACATTCTTCCGGGCCTGCAGTTCAGTTTCTTACAGCATTACTTGATGATGGCCTTTATAAGCATTTTAAAGTAACTACTGTATGTGTAGATGTTTTAAAGGCGTTTGATTCTGTGGACCATAAAATTCTAGTGTGTAAATTAGATAATGCCGGTATAAGAGGAGGAGCTCTGAATATTTAAACAATGGAATCCAAGCTACATATGAATATGATCAGTTGAATCTGGAGTCTCACAGGGATCTCTCCATGGTCCGCTATTATTTGCAGTATATATTAAAGATCTATGCAGATTTTCGCCTGATATTGCTGATTCGGAAATCCTGGAGACCCAAATATGGACCCTGTAAAAGTATTAGTCGCGTTTGCTGATGACACTAACCTACAGCATGTTTGCGAACTGAAGAAGAATCAGTCCATGCAGTTGAGCATGACATACGTTTGATTGAGAAGCGGACAAGGTTCATAAGCAGAAAATAAACTTCAAAAATCGAATTTTGTGGTGTTTGTACCTTCTAAAACGTATTACCCTCGAATATGTAATTGAAGATGTCGAAGGTATATTATTAATGGAGTGCATTCTACTGTTTTTTTTTAGAAGTACCAAGGCGTTATTTTTTATGAGATACTTAATTTTTTTAGACCATATAAAACTTATGCAGGGATGGATCTAGACCGGTCAGCGTCTGGGGCAAGAATGGCATTTGGTGCCCCCAGTCAACAAGCTCATTATAGATATCAGATTATGGATATTTTACTTCTCTAGAGACTATATTTATTTAATTGTTTTACTATCATTAATATATTTTTCTATGTAAATCCTAATATGTACAATAAGGTTCAAAAAAAACTTTAAGATTACAGGTAACAACATTTTCTTGGTGACCCAGTACACATACAATTTACAGTATACACAGTCAATCTTATCCCGTAGATTAAAATTTAACTTTACGTGCTTTTCTCAAAGCAAACGTCTTTATAATGTCTTCACATGAAAGCTTGGAGTAGTATAAGAGTTAAAGGTCCGAAAGATGCATCGTACAAAGCGACTATAGACCCTAGTACTCTGAAAGATACATTGTATAAACCTACCAAACGCGTTAAATTCGAACCAACTTGGTATACAATATGACGCGAACGTTATGTAAACCTACCGAACAGGTTATATTCGGGGTATAATACAATACTGAACTAACAGGCTGAGGGAATAGACCATGTCAGTAAATACTGATTGCACATAATTTATGCATCATTATTACTTGTAAGATACCATAGCCATGAGGCCATAGCAACCAGATTCAATATGAGGACGTATTTTCAATATAATTCATATTAGTAAGAGAATCGAATTCAGAGAGAGAACAGTTTATTTATACTCTATTATTTGACAAGATATTTATATTAGAAAAAATGAGTGTTATGTTTACACTATTAGAAGTTGATAGTGGAGCTAGTAGCAGCAATGATACAAAGACGAGAGTACCAAACGTAGCAGTAGAAATTAGAAGAGAATCCCGGCTAACCCTTGAATGGGATGATATGCATGCAAGATATGTGATATCATTGGGCAAATTTAAATTGGAGGAGCAGTTATGTTTTACAGCAAAACTTGATATAGTGCAAATAAATAGACGTAAATCTGCTTTACATACAATAGTGAAGTAGATTGAGGAGAATAAGTTGTAACAGTAATTGAGTGATTATTATTGTTGTAATCATATATAATAAAAACGTTTTTAAATGGAAGATATATTTTATGGTAGGTTACCGACTACTCTTGAAGTAGAAAGAAAACTGGGTAGTCTGAAATCAGTTGTGAGAGTGTTAGGGTCGAAAAATGGATGAATTTGGGAAAGACATAATTATGCTGAATCTTCTGATTATGGAAAAATGTTTGATTCTAGATAATGATTTTCTAGAGTTATCTTTTCAAAGTAAAATATTTTCTCAAAAAATACTTAACAACATTTTGAGAAATTATTTTCCATCTTTGGACTATTGTAAGAAACTTATGTCGTTGTCCATACGTATTTACACAATTTATTGACATATTAATCGAAACAAAACTCCTCTCTCTCTCTCTCTCAATTTATCGATCGTATGTCAGTTTCATTTTGGCGGTGAGAGTGTCAACACAGGAAACAAAAATTTTCTATACATATGCACTATGCATGTGTACACTGGGCAGCTGGTGATCAAATGGGAATTGTACAATTATTGACGAGTATGATGAAAAGTGTAGTTTATGCAAACCGTGTAAATTGCATAGAGGTTATACAGTGTAAATTAAAGGTTGTAATTTCTGTCTTGAAGAGATTTGTGACTCTAACCCTAGAGGACTCTTATGCTCCAATTGTCACTATGATAAATGTAGTCAGTGGGAGAATACCTATCCTGGTATTATTGGAGAGAATCCTAAAATAGATTTTAGTTTATTTCTAAGAGCCTGGTAACGTCGTAGTTTTAAATTGTTTTGGGAGGAAGAATCAGGTCTACGATTCAACTGTTAGAATAACAAAAGAATTTAGTTTCTACGTCATCGTTGCGAAGACAATTGGTACCAAGATTTTATCCCAACTGATTTTTATTTGGCTGTTACAGAAATCGATTCACCATTTGAAAAAACTATATGTGATATTGCTTCAAATAAACGAATTTCAAAATGTGAATTTTACAATATGAATGAAAATAGTATCATTGACTGTACAAAGATATACAGTAAGAGTGAAGTTGCATTGTACTGTAGAAAATCTGACCCTGACATTGCAGCACACCAAGATCAATATACAGTAAATTCAGATGATCTACCAGCATTAGTTGTTCTCTACAAGTACCTATACGTAGAAGAAGAAATTTAAAGAGGAGAAAAATGTAATTTTTTATGCATATACATTATTTTATTAATTAACAATTTCACATACTTTTTAGAACATTTTATTTGTAGGGCACTGAAACCAATATTATACAGGCATGAAAGAATATTGTCCACTAGGAAACCATTCAGGCGAGGGTTGTCTACGTAAATGCTTAGAAAATTGTTGTAAGTATAGCCACGACATCTGAAAATGAAATATAGAAGTGCATGAAAGCCAAAGCTTTTGGTTGTTAAATCCTGCACTCTCAACTGGTTTTCAATAATAGTTTTCCCACTGCTTTCAATAAAGTTGTTGATGTGTGGGGTGTACAAATTTATATGATTGACCAAGGGGATCAAAAATTCTATATTCTTTGCTGTTTGAAAGATACATAGCCAATGACCAGTCTTTACGCTTGACTGACTGCTATTAACAATGATAATAGTGTTGCTAACACTTGGAATTTTTTCAAGGAGGTCCGATGGTATAAAAAGGATTTGTATTTGGACATGCATGGATCCATATTAAATACGCTGATTATTCTATTATGATGGTTATTCCATTTTCAATTAGTTATGAATCATGATCTAGGGATTGCAAAGTCAATTCATACAGAGTTCTGTAAGATTTTTTATCAAATGACAAAGCGTACAAGGTAATTCCATTCACCTTGCACACAAGGCTGGACAAGCCAAAAAAAATGAATCGTGAGGGGATGCGGTCCAGGATCCAACGGAACTAGCACTCTTCACAAAGCCCAAGGCGAGTTTCGAGGGGTTTTCTCCATTGATAAATGACGAATCGGTATAACTACGAGAACCACTGGCAATGTGAGGTTGATTTGTGACTGTATGAGGAAAAAGAAGTTTGATATTGTTACCACTGGTTATCTTTTTTTCCACTTAAAATGCAACAGAGCTCATAACCTGTTGTTTTCGAACATGAAGAATTGCTGAAGTGATATTGACATTTGCATCAGATGCTGCAGCAATTGTTTTTCTCAAAATGAAACAGGCTGGAGCTAGTTGTAACTTTATGTCAATCTTAACATTGGGAGGCAACCATTGAGATATATTAGATATTTCATGATTTAATTTCCTAACTAAATGATACTCTTGGGTCACTGCAGCAGTTAAATCACCGTCAGTATCAAAATTCCATCTATAATCATGACCCAGTGCCTGTTCTCTCAACTCCTTGTACGACTTTAGAGTCATCAACATAAAGTGTATGGAGCTTGCATAGTTTGATAAATTTGTGCTAGTGCTCACCGAGGTGATTCACTGCAGCAGTTAACTCACCGTCAGTATCAAAATTCCATCTATAATCATGACCCAGTGCCTGTTCTCTCAACTCCTTGTACGACTTTAGAGTCATCAACATAAATTGTATGGAGCTTGCATAGTTTGATAAATTTGTGCTAGTGCTCACCAATATTCCATTAATGAATACATTAATTTGTTTGAACAAGCTTTGTGGGATACAGTTTTCATAGGATAGACCGTCGGTAGCGATGGGAGTTTGATTGTCAGAATTTTTCTTCTCCAATAAATGTAGATGATAAATCGATGAAATAATCTTCACTGGAAAATATTTGAAAGTGTATATTTTTTTGCGACTGGGGTTGTTGAGGATGAAATTGTTCGTAGTAGTCATACTTGACACTGGCATCAATATTTTTAGCATTAAGTAGATTCAATGACGAGGTGATTGATGGATGCGATTCATTGTGGGGGAGATATGTCATCTTAAGAGATTAAATCCTTCTTTGATCTAACAATATCTTTCATCTTATTGCTCTTCTTTTTTTACTTCAAAGTCGTTAGTGATGTCTATCGCTTCCCACCTGGGTAGAAACTGATGAGTGAATAATGACCACGCACCCTTTTTAACCCCTTCCAATTTTACTGATATTATATTTTCTCGCCTATACTCTCGCTAAAGATCTAATATTTTCCTTAAGACTCTCGTTGAAATTTTTACCCAAGCCCCAGTCCTGTAGTTTCGAAGCAGCAGAATTTGATGCAGCAGGTACAATATTTTTTCTGGCAAGGGGTATTGAACGAAATAGCCTAGCAAACTACCTACCTAGGGTGCACATATGTTGTGGGAGGGGGGGGGGACTAAACCTAAATTTTCGATGTGGGTTGTAAGGATTGAATTTGCATTTAACACACCTCAAGGTTTCCTCCTCTTCGCTACCTGGTGCACAGTTCCACCCGGTATTGGACATTGTAACCGGGCGTATGCAAACTTACACTGCGCTACACCTCGTAATACACAATTTTATTTTAAACAGTTAAATGCAATTTTTAAGTTGTTGATTGAGCTTTGATGACAGATTTTTAACCCATTCAAATTTCATCGCAGAATCTCAATGCGAAGTCAAATCACTTCCATGTGCAAGCGCAATTTAATGATAAGATCATACCTGAGGTTACACCCAATAAATGAATCAGCTGAGAATTAAAAGTTTTGACTCACGCTGTTAATTTTTTAGTCGTAAAGATATGATGTAGCTAATTGCATCTAGTAAGATTCGAACTTGTAACTATTCCTACTGATTGTGTGTAATGCCTATAGAAGAAAAATTAGGGAATAGAGTTTATATAAAAATAATTTATGGAAAACTGACACTACAATATTTCTTAAGTTTGTTTTAAAAAGTATCAACAGTTTATATTCTTATAGAGATAAACCTTATCATTAAACCATATATTTAATTCAGAGAAGAACATAAATTAAAAATTTCAGGGTACCAAATTTAACTGACCGAACTCAAAAAAATTTCAGGGTACCAAATGTAACTGACCAAACTCAAAAAGTCCAGGAAAACGAAAACAAGAAGAAACTCATCTTATTACAATTTGTGAAAAAAAAAGTTTGTTGAAAAATTACTTTAACAAAAATTTTCCATTTACTTAACCGATAGCCTGCAAAAAGGATTAAGACGTTATTTATTAGATATTTGATTGGCTGTTCACGTTTCACATTTTCCTTCGGCTCGAATTTTGCTGCAATATTTAAGTTTTAGCCGATATTTAGCAATGCCATTTTGCTTCTGCTCCGGTAATTATTTTCGGTTTTGGATTTTTATTTGCCCCGCCAAATTTTCTCTTTAATTATATTTTGTCTAAGGTTAAGAAAGTATCTTAAGGAGCCTGTAGCAGAGACCCCAGATATTCTTATATTGCTTACTTGCCCCAGTATTCCACCTCGATCGAACATTAATGCTTTTGTTTGAGTTTAATAATTAATTTTCTTTCCTATTTTCGTAGTATCGGGACAGACGAGTAAGCACAACAATACATTCCAAAGCCACTTTAGATAGCATACTAGAGAAAGCAAAATGTCCAGATGTTCAAAATCAAGAGGGAGTGTACACATACAGAAGAGGTATTTATTTTCTTTACAATCAGAGTTAATATAAAAACAAACATGGTGAAGACCGGACATCCTTTCAGGGGCGCATGCAAAAATATATTTAAGTGATTATAAGATATAGGGAGAAGTCCGAAACTCTTAAACAAGTTCAAATTAAACAAGAATAACTGAGAGGAATTACTGTCAGATTTTCTTGTTTCAACCATCAATCACCGACAGCCTTTGCTGTTCTAAATAGCCTATCACTGACATCTATTTCAGACTTCTATAATTTTGCTCAAGGCTGTGATGGTCAGTTTTCTAGACGGGTGTATCGGGGCAATGTGTTAAATCAATAAATTTTTTATCATAGATTCAAAAGCGAAAAAAGTTACTTTAAACTACAAAACCAGATATTTGAAAAGGAGTTCGATCGCTAAATGATCATCCAACTGAATACTTGGTTAGCTTCAAATCAGAAATTATCATTTTTGTGACTCGTTCAGTTCCACTAGAAACAGCAGGAGCTGGTAAAGGTATCACAGCTCTTGAGGCTTATAAAAATTTTAATCGCAATCCTTAGGAAATGCAAACCTCCTGGCCGGCACTTTCAGTCCCTGAACCTTCCCCGTAAAAAATTTGAAGATTTAAGTTAAAATTAAAAAATTTGGTACCAGATGGGTGCCAAAAATAGTAGCTATCTATCTCTGTCTCAAGCCCTCGCCAAGTTGCCAGTGTAAAACTGTACTGAAAAACATTGTACATTGTACACACAATGTACATTTCTAAATAGCAATGGGTTATCTCATTCTTGGAAAGAAAAGAAAGAAAGAAAAGATAGAACCTATTAATTAATTGTAAAGGGTAATCTCAACTGCGGCCTCTGGGAACATGGGAAAAAATGACAGCAGAAAAAGAATAGAGAAGGCCAATTAATTAATTGCAAAAGATTGTCACATTTATGGAAAGAAAAAAAGCAAAGAAAGAAATAACAGATTACTCCTATTACATAACTGCCAAATATTATCTCATATGTGGATCGTAGGGTATCATGAAACATGGCGAGCCAGAAGCCATAGGATGCACGGGATCACGTGTTGCAGAGTATCCTAACAATAAAAATGTTTCTAAATTGTATTTTTTTCATTTTGAAGATGGCTGTTGAAAATCTTGAAGTTTAGACTGTTAGAAAGTCCAATAAATTCCTCTATCTAGCCAGCTACAAATAGTTTCCCATTAGATGATTACCTTTGACTACCACACAGCTTTGCAAGAAAGAAACTTTTTTTTAACCACAATAAAGATTCTTATCTTTTTTCCTGAAGAACAGTTGCAAAATATGGCCACCATATTTCATCTACAAATAGTAAAAGAGGTGGGGTTTTCTACTCAACTTGTCCCATATTTTTATTGTTAAGATTTGAATCAAAATTACGTTTTCTCTGTCGTGCCCACGTCTTAAAGTTTCTAAGTTTGCCCACTAAAAGCTTAAAATAAAATGTATCAAAATAAGCTCGTAAAATTGATTTTTATAGTTTTAAAAATAGGAATTACACAACCCGTTTTAACTATTGGGGCTATACTTAAGAAAAATATTCGTAGATTTTAGATTCTAGTGACAGGTAACAAAAGACCTCACGCTATAGTAAAGTTTGAATGCGTTGGCATGAAACTATCAAACGGTGTTGTAAATAGTTTTTCCTTTTTATTCTATTCTCCGGAGATTATTCTATCTAACGGAGGCGCATTTGTTCGTGTATATGCAATCCATAAAAATTAACTGTTAATATAAACTGTTTATCCCGTAAAACTAACGGCTGTGGACTATTGTATAGTTGCAAACCAGCTATCTTTGGGCTGAGGTGAATAAAGAAGTAAAATTTTACGCCCAACTTTTTAAAATATCCATGAGAGCTGCTTTGAATAAATATGGAAAGGGATTTTACCCTGACCTTCTTTCATTCAGAGGAATGTATTTGAATACACTGGAGGTTTGTAGTCTAATACTGTATAAAAGTCCTCCTCTTATCGTGGGAATGGCTGTTAAGACAAATTATTAATTTTGAAATATCGAAGTGTAAAGGAATTGGGGGAGGGGTGATAGGGGGTGACGGCCAACCCTCTTATTTAAGAAAATTTGACTTTATTCTGAAAAGTATTAATACTTAAATGAGCCCTTCTTCGCGAAGGATCGTTCTGCGAAATTGTTCTTTAGTGAAAAGAGTGTGGGCTTGACTAGGTTCCCCTTAAATGCCAGGTTCCTTGACATTTAGGAAAGACTTGAATATATTAAAGAACAAAATAAATTAAGGAAAACCCCCCTTTTTAAATTCAGAAGAGACATTAAAACGTAAAATGAGCATACATCATCCTGTATATGAGAAGAGCTACCACCCCCGCGACCTCCACTCTCTACACAAAAGTGTGACTTTCCCCCAATACTTCAAGAAGCAATCTCATGGCCCAAGAGTAGTGTGGCTTCAACACATTTAAAAGAGCATATAAATAGATTTTGTTTATGTCAACGCCATAAAACGTCCAAATGTTTCGAAAGACAATGGGTAATTAAAACACTTGGAATTATCAACTGGCAATATTTAGTCTAAAATGCTCTTTGGTAAACCCCTAGTGAAGCTTTCTAGCAGAACTTAGGGCTGAATGGGTGGCAGCTCCTCTCATATACAGAGGGATACCTGTCTGTTATAAGTTTTAACGTTGGTGTTTATCTTTATTTGAAACTGTTTCTTTAATAAAAGAAAATGTTAAACTTAACTTTAGCTATATAATCACTAATTTGCAATGATAAAAATAATATCTAATTCGAGTAGAGTTCCCTATGAAAAGCCTGTAAGTAAAAATTTTTACATGACGCTATGCAATAATTGGTTGTGATGATAATAATAATTTATCCATGACCCATATGATACAAAGATATGTGACACAGGTGGAGTAATTGAGAAAAAAAGAACCAGAAACGAAAAGTTCTATCCGTCAGCTCTAGGGAAAATGCGTTTATAAGAAATCCGTTCATTTTCAGAAATAACTGCACCTAAGGGGTAAAACTAACCAAGCAGGCCCTGCTAGCGTAGTCGGTAGAACGTGTTATCGATAAGACTCTTAATCACAGCGTCATGGATTCGAACCCTACATTTTTTTTTTCCCGTCAGTAAAACGTATAAATATTGAAACTTATATCCTTTTTTTGGTCAAAATTGCCTTTACGGAGAATTTTTATGGAGTATTTCTATAAAATTAGGCTATTTTACACGTGCAGATAGATATCAAATTCGATTCAAGAATTGGGAGTGGAGGTATTTTCTACTCGTATATGAGTATTTACCAAGTTATAGCTTGATAATTCTGCCTTGTTTTGCCTCACGCTTCAAATTGACAAGGTGAATAGTTTGGTTATTTCGAGAAGCATTGAGAAGAAGAAAAGATATTATTTGATAAACGGGGCTGCATCAAAGCCAAGGTAGGAAACCAAGCTGATTCTGTCCAAAACAATCCCAGAGGCAAGGTGCGAAGAAGATTATACGAGTATTCCAAGAGTTCTCTCAGATTGCAAGAAACCGTAATAGGTCGATGGGACGAACAGGGAAACTTTTTAGAACTGAGGCTGACGAGAATGACCCGTTGGAAGTAAAGCTGCTCGTATCAATTATCTTCGTCCAAAATTGCTTGAATGAAGTGCTTTGTCAGAAATAGCAGTCATCAGAAGGTTATCTTTAAGCCCGGTAATAATTTATGACAAATGTTCACATAATCTAATTAATGATTATTGCCGAAAAAGGAGGCGTAATGACCCTCATAGTATAGTTAAAAAGCCTTACAATAATGACTAAGCACTGATCTAGATTTGTTTTTATTTTTTGGGGGGCAAGATATTCTTAGTTTATGCCACAAACGTTTATGGGAGGTATACCAAAGCATGAGGCGGCATTTAACGACCTAGGGTATTTAGTTCTTATGTCATTAATTCAAATCTCTTTTTCAGCCGCTAGATCAATTGCTTACAATTTCTTAGCATCAGTTGTTACTCATATTTTTGATGGTCCATTATTTAACAACCCAAAATATAAGCAAGGACAAACGGTTATAGTTAAGTAAAAGATTAACATATGTATTCTTCAAGGCAATTGTTATTCTTAAAATATAATGATTGATCAGCCTAAAATTGAGTTCCAAAATTTAAATTTGATACTAAAATATTAATTCGATAAATAAGTTAAATAAAGCTATTAGTATAGTACCGTAATTAAGCTAAGTGCTGCGGGATGGTAGCTCCCCTGTTATTGCAGACAATATTTTTCTGTGTACCATAAAAGATTAAATTCATATGCCTACCGGGACAAGACACGGGGGGAAGGGGTCATGAATGCCACAAGGAATTTTTCCTCCGGGGTTGGGGGCTCTCGACGGGCATTGCTCCCGGCCCCCCCCCCCTATTGGCCTTCATTGGGAACATTGCTGTAAAAGAGTTTTGTTCGAATAACTTGTCTTGGAAACCGTGGAAATGATGAACCCAAAATTAATCTTTAAGATTTTTGAACCTACTCCTAATAAATTTTCGAAAGGGTCGGTTTTTCATGGATAATTTATTATTATCAAAGCAGTCTTGTATGAACATTAAACTTGAATTTAACAAACGGGGTTTGAAGAAGGTAGGCTAGTAGTAGCCTCCTTGACATTGAATATAGATTTGGAATAAACCGCTCGTAGTAACAAAATTTAAGCAAAGAGGGGCCCTTGTCAATAGAAATCGGAACTCTAAGAAACGAAGTTTTGATTACAATTTATGCAACCACGAAATCTATTATTCACGCTGATTCTAAATATGCAAAATGTACTAATTTTGGAGTGGTTCATCATTGCTGTTAGAACATGAAAATTTTGTGTGGCTTTATAAACATGAATTAAATTCTCTAAAAGGAGTGTGATCTTGATGGGAATTATTGATTGAATTCAAAATGTATGGAAGCCCTCAATTGTGGAGGCAATAGTTTCACTTGAATAATAATACTTCACTTCGAAAAGCCAACAAACTAAATGAACTTCTTTTTCCCGATGCATTGCCGTACAAAAGTAAAATATTTGTTTGAAGAGTCAGGTTTGATTAGGATGGGGGTAGCTTCTCTCATTTTTAGCGTAACCCTGGACATGCTATTACAACGAATAGAAATTAAATAAAAAAACAATTTTTGTAAATTAAAGTGAACGGTAACGTTAAAACCCAAAACGAACAGAAATTAATACATATATGAGGAAGACTACTCCTCCTTAACCTTCCTTTACGCTAGAGTTTGACATTTTGTCTCAAATATCTGAGGACAGCTTTTCGACACAAGGGCCGTTGAATTTTAATAACAATTAATTTTAAAGCACTATAAAACTTCCGCTTAAAGAACACACTGTTGAGGAGGGGCAGCTTCGTCAAATGAGGAATAGTTGATACTGGTGCGTTATATGGGCCTTTACAAGGAAACCAGTCTCGAAAAACCCGCCAGAAGGGTTAATACAATAGACCGCTATAGAGTAATGCAATGCAAAGCGTGGTTTTCACTGCGTTTATGATATTTAACCTGTTTTTTTTTTGGGGGGGGGGGTTAAGGGGGGAAGGATAAGGGTACCGAGGTTAGGTTACGTATTTAATATATGCTATGCTTTACCCCCCCCCCCCGAATTTCCAAAAATAAAGCCCAAATTTGTTTATAAACTATTATATATTAATCCTATTTTATTTTATTACATTAACATTAACCAAACTTGACTTTTTAGAAAGGCTCATATAATGCACTAGTACCGAATAGTTTTAGGTTTGCTCTTTAATTCCATTTGAAAAAAAACTTCTGTTTTTATTTAATCTAAATTAGACTTAGGGTAAATCGAAACTTTAGGACAAAATTGCCCTGATGTAGTCTTCGTACGACTAAATACCGGGCGGTTCATGAGCTTCTCATAGTAAAGACTAGTAAATAGTAATGTAATCTAAAAAGAGAGACGCATAATCAGGTATAGGCCTATTTAATGTTTAACACACTGCATGATTTCTCAATAAGTAAGACTCGTTAATGGTTAGTGGTGATTAGCAGGATAGCTGACGACGTGCACATTAAATTATAGGCATCGTATATCATGGGCTTGGAATAAACTTACAATTTAACTAGTAGCCTGGGTAGGGCCAATTAATCACAGGGGTGGTCATCACAAACACGGTTTGTTATCCTTGTGATTTCGAAACTTTTGATAGTTAATTCATGGCTGAAGATGTGTCAAGTTTGATGTGACTTATCTGAGATTTGATTAATTGTCATCTGAGATTAGAACATAATATGTTCTAATCTCAGATGACAATTTATGTAATAAGAACATTACTTATCGTGGCCAATGCGAATTTCACAATTTCACACCTGGAATTTCATGATTTTGGGTTAATTTGTGGCAGGTTTGGCTCTACAAAATACATCTATGTATTATTTTTATTTCTGAGGACGGGGGCTAACAAAATTTGCCATACTGTAGAAGGGTGCCGGCAGAAAATTTTCCAGGGGGGGGGGCAGACGCAAAAACAACAGTGGTGGTTGGGTGACAGTTTAAATGGTTTACGGCACCAAAATATGACTTTACCCCGAAGAGGACGAATTTGCAATCATTTTAAAATCCTGAGAAGCTAATTGATTTAAAAGTATGTAACCTCTGTTTAGTTCTTTATTTGTATGCCTTTTATATTGGCAGATGTAATGGTTTACGTAAATTCCAAAGATAGTCGATAAACGTTGGTACATGATCTTTATTAAATGATTTGAGAATACACATCGGAGAAAATAAGGTAGCACAAGAACAACTAACTACAACGAAGGCGAAAGATGGACTGCCTTTAGAAGTGAACCAAGAGTATAACTTTCCTGGAACGGAAGTTCCAGCTATCGGTTCTTCGACCATACCTGGCAACGAGCCGTTTCCCACGACTAGCCGTAGTCCCGAGAGCCCCCCCTGGCCCACTCTCGTTGACACATAAATGGTCAAACAACCAAGAAATGAGACACCCGGAAAAGCTTCTCGAATTGATGTTCTAAATACTTTACAGATTCTCCCCCCTGTTTTAAGTTAAATTTCCCAAACTTGGCTTATCTTCTTCTCATTAAACCCTCAAACTTTAATTGAATTCAAAACATTCCCTTCCCAAATTATTCACTTCTCACCTGCTAACATTCTATAGCATGAACTAGTAAACAATTACATAATACAAACACTACACAGTACTTGCATAAGTAAAAACTTACATAGTATAAACGAACCACACTAACAACAGTAGTCGGAAACTTGATATTTTAACACTTCATTTTTATCTGGATCCAGTAAAATAGACTTGTTCCCCATACCCCTGAATTTGATGAGGACAAGGAAAGTTCGGATTGTGTATAAACTTCGGTCTGGGGCAAAAGGAATGACCGAGAAAGGCTAATTAATCCTGAAAATACCAGCGACAAATAAATGAAATGGCATTTCTTTTCGTTTTAAGCTCTTAGTGTTGCTCCTTACTTTCAGTTGAAAAAAACCTGTTTTATTTTCTTTATATAATGAAGATCAGAGATATACAATTTTCTAAGGGCAATGGAAGAAGTATGGCAATTAAAGTAAAAGTATTTAAAAATGAGAAAACTAATTAGTTACGAAAAATACAGAAAGCAATAGCCTACTTACAATAACTAAGATACAAACTCCCAGCATTAAGTTCTGTTGAGCAATACCGAAGCGTTGGACTGGTATTTTTTTTAACAATTAGTTACAAACACTTTTTCCACAAAACAAGTTTTTCAAGGAAAAGTAAAGAACTCCATTAAACAAAAAATGAGCAAAAATAAAATCAAGAAATCTATCAAGCGTGAAACTACCACAAATCAGCATCGATAAATAAATGAAACCCAAAACGAACAGAAATTACAATAAATAACAGAGTCAAACTCAAAACGAGCAGAAATTAACTTAAGTTGGGCTCAAAACCCCTATGCCTTCCCAAGGCCAGAACATAATTTGCACTTTACTGACAAAAATATAAATGTTTTTACTTTTGTAACTTTAATAAATCAAATAATATTAACATTTTGATTACTAAATATCAGTATATGTATATTAAACTTACAATGCACATTCGTTTGTACTTTTTCAGTTAAGTGCAAATTATGTTCTGGCCTTGGGAAGGTATGGGGGGTTTTGAGCCCAACTTATGTTAATATCTGCTCGTTTTGACTTTGACTCGGTTATTTATTGTAGTTTCTGTTCGTTTTGGGTTTCATTTATTTATCGATGCTGATTTGTCGTAGTTTCGCGCTTGGTAGATTATTTGATTTCATTTTTGCTCATTTTTAGTTTAATGGAGTTCTTTACTTTTCTTTGAAAAACTTGTTTTGTGGAAAATTTTTTGTAATTAATTTCTGTTCGTTTTATATTGACATAGCCTTTTCAGGGGAAAAAAAATAATGCGTTAAATCTTTTCGTTTTTTTAAAGACTTAATAGTTTGGCCTGCTATTTGTATGCTTTTGAAACGTTTTCAGCAATTTTTAACAACATGCATCCTTTAAAAATGTGGACACAAATAGTACTGTTTGATTTAGTTTCATACCTCCTCTAGTTGACCTGAAATGGAAAACATGATACCATTCACAAAAAAATATGTTTACTTTCTTTGATTGCTTGGATACACTTACGCTATTTTGATTTCGTTAAATTTCAAGAGCAGAAGTATCCCCGAAAGTTTGAACATAATACCCTCAGTCGTTCTTGGGATACTGCTGAGATGCCTTATTGGGAATTAGCATTAACACCGCATTTTGGTTTAATCTTAAGGCAACATTTAGTTTTTAAACATAAAGGCAAATGGGAGGGTAAGCGTGGGAGGGGAATTAGTTTCCCTCCAATCACTTTCGACTATTAAAAAGGTCATCAGCCCTTTCTATTTTCAATCGATTGAGTCCTTTCCGAAGTTCCTACGACAACTCCTTCGATACAAAGTGCCCTGGTCTAAACAACAACAACAACAAAAAATAAATCATTATACCCATATCGATCTTTACTAGCCTTCAAGCCTTTCAATTACTTTTGACTATTAAAAAGGGCACTAAGCCTTTCTATAAACACCTTATATGCCCCCAAGCCATAAATTACAACCCTTACCCTAAGGGCTGTGAGGGTGGTTGTCATCCTCTAAGACCTAATTTCCAGAACGTTCAACTAGGTTGAACAAAATGGCTATCTCAAAATTCTTATTGGATGTGTTTGGGAAAATGGTGGGCGCGAAAGGGGTGCTAGTCGCTCTCCAATAACTCTCAACTATTAAAAAAGGTACTAGACGTTTTAATTTCCAATCAGATGAGCCCTTTTGAAGTTTCTACGACAACGCTTTCTATAAAAACCTTATATGCCCCCAGGGCATAACTTATAACCCTTGCCTTGAGGGCTGGGGGGAGGCGGAGGAGCGGGGAGGTTGTCATCCTCAAAGACCTAGTTTCCAGAACTGTCTACTACGTTGAACAAAATGGCTATCTAAAAATTTTGATTGGATGTGTTAGGGGGAGTGGTGGGCCCGAGAGGAGGGTTAGTTACCTTCTAATCACTTTCGACTATTAAAAAGGACACTAGCCCTCTCAATTTACAATTGAATGAACCCCTTTTGAAGTTTCTACGAAACAACTATCTATAAAAACATTATATGCCCCCAGGGCATAACTTAAAACCTTTGCCCTGGGGGCTCTGGGGGGTTTGTCAGCCTTAAAGTCAAAATTTCCAGAACTTTCAACTACGTTCAACAAAATTACTACCTCTAAACTTTGATTGAATGTTTCTGGGGAAATGGTGGGCGTGAGAGGGGGGTTAATTACTCTCCACTCACTTTCGACCACAGTATATATAATAGCAGTATGATCTTTCCCTATCTCACCCATTATAAAAACCTGGACCGAGGTGCGAGTGCTCCAGAGAACGTATAAACATAAGCGACATTAGATCTTTTCACGGGTAGACAAGTCAGATCTCTCTTGAACGCGAACTTGGCTTCAACGTTGGAACACTAATTTTGAAGAAACTAATTTTAAATTAATTTATTCCAATACATACATGAAAATCGGTAATTAGTAGTGCAATGTTATTATTAGATGTTCTTAGGAATTAAAAATAAGTTTCGAAGTCTCAAGTTGGTTTCAAAGGCATTTTGAGAAAGTTTCTGCCAAAATAAGTGTTCCAGGGTAATTGGACCGCTGATGGTAGATCAAATGAGAGGAGCTGTTTGTACGCGCCGATATAAGTATATATATATATATATATATATATATATATATATATATATATATATATATATATATATATATATACACTACGAAAACTTTACGAAAAGAAATTTTTTTTTTAAGAAAAGTAAAGGCCATATTAAATTTAAGATTAGTATAAATAGAAGCCTACAATAACTCAAACTAACAAAGACCAGAAATTATTATTAAAGAATAAAAAAGGAAAGGAGAATAATTGGTATAGCTGTAACACTGCATATAAATTTATATAAATGTATATATAGTCGGCTGTAATAATGCAAAAGGTAAATATAACATTGGTTTAAGAATGGAAAGAACGACAAAGAATGAATTTACAACCATAATCAAGTTAAAAATAAGTTTCATTTGAACAATGCCATAAAACGATGACATTTGATTATGATATTTGGTGCTTCGCATTGATATTTCAGTTTTAAAAGTTTTATCTATTTTCTGAAACATCCCTAAGAATTTTACGAAAAACACTTCTTAACAGACGTTTGGTATTTTCTTGGATAGGGCTATTGTGGCAACTTTTACCACAGCAACCAATAATTAGAACCCAAGTCCTAAAATTGGTCTCAATCAGGAGGAACCCTTATCGCTATCTAAATTCACAAAATGCAAAGATTTTCAAACAGAGGCGTTTATTGTTTAAAGTTCAGGAAAGGTCTGCCCATTTAATACGAAAACATTGATTGAAAACGAAACTAGTCTTATCTCGGCTCTCCGCCAAAACAGGTAATTAGCCTTTTCAAGTTTCACCGGAACTACAATCTGAGAAAATAAATATCACGACATGAAAAAAAATGATAAACCATCCAGTGGCGGATCCAGAGGGAGCGGGGGGGTGAGGGGTGCCCCTCCTAAAGTAGTCTAAAGTAGTGTAATTTTCCTAATTAACGCAAGTTTGCATTAATTAAACTTGCTTCTAACGTAAGTTTATTGGATCAACCTATTTTGCGCCCCCCTAAAAAATCCTGGATCCGCCCCTGAAACCATCACACCTATTCCACCAGCTATTATAAGAAGAAAAATTTCCTTATTTTCACAAATTTCATCAACCCCCCACCCCCTTTTTTTTTATAAAATCCTACATAGGCCAATCAGTTGAGTACACTGTATATAAATAATAGATTAAGTCATAATTTGTATATAAATTAAGTCATACCTGTGAGATGGGACAGTTGCAAACCACTTGGCCGGCTCACCAAGTTTTTTTCTGCTTTCGCAATTACGAATAATGCAATTTCTAACCATGTCTCATTGATTGACGCATACACACTAACCCGCTAATGCATAAATAAGGGGGAGGAGCTTTTTGTTCGCACCGAGAATGAAGAGCCAGAAATCATCTGCGGTAAACTTACTGCATAATTATATAAACTGTGCTTTCGACTATTAAAAAGGGCAATTTTGATTTCCAATCAAATGAGCCCTTTTTGAAATTTCTACAACAACTTTCTATATAAACCTTATATGCCCCCAGGGCATAACTTACAAAATACAAATATTAACGAAGACCACACTGCCTTTCCATATCAAATAAACACAAATTAAAAACAACAGGGAATTTTTTTTTTTTTTAAGACAGTGCAATTTAAATCGGTGAATATTTCGGCCCTATGTTCAAGGGCCGTCTTCAGTACAACATTAAAGAAATATATATATATATATATATATATATATATATATATATATATATATAAACAACTTACATTAAAATACGAAGTTTAAAGCTAAAAATGTTCTTAAAAAATTTTAAAACAGCCCCAGAATCCTTACTTCAACGAAGTTCAACCAGGACTGATATATAAAATGATGAAAGAGGATGAATTCATTCAAACGAAATAAAATAAAATTATTAACTGCAAGTTTTCAAAGCTAATCTTGCTTTTTTAGCAGCTAGTCTTAAAGGCCTTTTTGTAACGGGTTCAATACAATTGTCAATTGGTTTAATAATATATTTTGTTAGATCATTTTAAATTAAATTTGAGTATAAAGAATTCAGTGAATATTCTCCAAAGTCCCTATTTAAGGAAATATTTTTATTTATTTTGAGCCTAATTTCGATTGATTCCCGGACTACCTGTTTTATCCCCAAATCACTACTAATGAGAGAAGATTTTTCGAAAAGTATTGTGTGGCTGGGATTATCAAATACGTGGCTAGCTAAAGCAGAATCAAAGCCTTGGCTTCTCATTAAACCCCAAACTTTAATTGAATTCAAAACATTCCCTTCCCAAATTATTCACTTCTCGCCTACTAACATTCTACAGCATGAACTAGTAAACAATTACATAATACAAACACTACACAATACTTGCATAAGTAAAAACTTACATAGTATAAACGAACCACACTAACAACAGTAGTCGGAAACTGGATATTTTAACACTTCATTTTTCTTTGTATACTTTAAAATAGACTTGTTCCCCATACCCCTGAATTTGATGAGGACAAGGACAGTTGGGATTATGTATAAACTTTGAATTAGGGCAAAAGGAATGACCGGGAAAGGCTAATTAATCCTGAAGATACCAGCGACAAATAAATGAAATTGCAGAAACTCTAAAAATCATACCATGCAGCACTGACATTAAGATATTATTCCCAATAAAATCCTCGGGGTTTTATTGCTGCGGAACGCCTCGGTTTAGACCTATTTGGTTTTTCTTTACTAGCTTGTGGTTCAACAAATGGCAGTGCTACTGGGGATTTCTCTACATTATTATTGGTGCTACTCTCCCGGACAGTATTACTTGTAGGACTAGTATGTTTCGACAAAATAGTAGATACATTAGTCATGTCATGATGAGTATCCCCTGTGTTTACATCCACAAATAATGGGTTGATGGTATTGGACTCCTGGACTGTTAATTCCCCGTTTTGGCTTCTTGATTCTAAGTAGGCGGTGCTTGAGTTACCTTTATTTCTTAAACTTTGTTGCTGTGCTACTGGTACATCTATACATAAAGAAATTTCTTTTAAACGCTGACCTAAACGCCCAACATCATTTAATGTCTTTTCCGATTCTTTAGTGATTGGTTTATTACTTACATGCTCAGAGGACTCTGTATTTTTTGCCATAAATACTGAGGGGCCTTTGACTGGTTTCATTAGTCTGGTGTTTACTATTCTTTTGGTACCTGTACATCTAGGTCATTTAGTAGAACAACTTGGTTTGGTTGTATTACTTTTATTATTATATATGGACCGCGAAATTTTAATTTTAAACCTTTGCATGTCATATCCTGAACATAGGTAATGTCTCCCTCTTTCAACCTTGGAATTTTTGTGTTGTTTTTATTATATTGTCCGGCCTGAACTTCTCTTGATTTTTCGATTTCCTTGCGACAAACACTATGGAGGTAGAAAAGCTGTTGGACTTGGCTAGCTGCAAATTCTTCGTAACTGTTGAAGTCGTCCCGTCGCGGTCGCAGAAACTTTAAATCAAGATAGGAAATCGGTTGTCGACCGAACATAAGTTGGAATTGTTGAAATTTTGTGGTTGATGAAATAGCGCTATTGAGAACCAGGTGAATACTTGAAATATACTCCGACCAATTAGACTTGGATTCATAACAGTAGGCCTTGCATATGTTTTTGCAAGCCTTTACTCGGTTTTCACATAAACCATTCGAAAATGGGTTATAGCCACTAGAAAATCGGTGATCAATCTTGTGCTTAGCACAGAAATCATCCACCACTTTAGAACGGTAATTTGCAAGTTTATCCGTGAGCAATATATCAAATAACCCAAAATAAGAAATATTTTTTTCATTTGAAAACTTCAAAGTCGACTTTGCGGAAATATTCTTTACACTCTCATGAACAACAAATTTCGTGAAATGTTCTACAGCTACTGTTACATGATCAAACTCTTCATCCGTTTTCGGTAATGGCCCAGAAGTGCCCTTACTCCTTATGTGACCGACCCGAGAAGGATCTTCACTCCGACCTAACGGTGGATGGGGGATTTCATGGAATTTATTTTTCCGGAGACACACATGACAATTTCTACAAACTATATCTACTCTTTTCCCCATATTTTTGAAATTACAATAAGCCTGAAGATTTTGTAGCGTCTTTTGGCTACTTAAATGTGCACTTAGTAGGGGATGTTAATGAGCTAATTTAATCGTAGTGTCAATCAGCATTTCGGGGATCATCAGTTTTGGTGTTTGTGCACATTCTAGATCTCCCTTTATACTGGATTTGTAGTACAATACACCATCACTCATGAACATTCCATCGACAAGATGTTTCAGCCATGGTATTTTTTCCAATTTTGTCCTTGTTTCTTCAACAAGAACTTCATCCCAAGAGGCATCAAAACCGTCCTGCGATGCATCAACCTCATCTCGCGGGACATTAAAACCAGCTCCCTCTCCCTGGGTAGCCAAACCGCCCTGCGAGGCATCATTACCATCTCGCAGTGCATCAAAACCATCCGGTGAGGCATCATTACCATCTCACGGGACATTAAAACCGGCTCCCTTTTCTTGGGTAGCCAAACCGCCCTGCGAGGCATCAGTACCATCTCGCAGTGCAACAAAACCATCCCGTGAGGCATCAGTACCATCCCACGGGACCTTAAAACCCGCTCCCTTTTCCTGGGTAGCCAAACCACCCTGCGAGGCATCAGTACCATCTCTTAGTGCAACAAAACCATCCAGTGAGGCATCAGTACCATCCCTCGGGCCCTAGAAACCAGCTCTCTGTGCCTGGGGAGCCAAACCGTCCTGCGAGTCATCAGTACCATCTCGCAGTGCAACAAAACCATCCCGTGAGGCATCAGTACCATCCTACGGGACCTTAAAACCAGCTCCCTTTTCCTGGGTAGCGATACAGACCTTTGACCTTTTTCCTTTCAGCCCAAGAGATTCAATTAAAGTTTTTAATGTGGCGTCTTCTCTTTGAAGTTTTCCCATATGTTTGTGGTCTAAACCTAAATAATTAATCTCTTTAAATTTTTCTGGTGCGGCAAAAAATTCTAACTCATCATCCGTCATTAAAAAGGGTCTATTATCATCTACAATCTTTTTCGCTGGTCGAGACAGTATGTCGGCAGCGTGGTTTTTCCCTGGTATATGGTGCCAGTTATAAACGGGACTGTCTCATACTAGCGGAGTTCTGTACAGATTGGATGACCTATACTTACAAGTACTGGCAATGTAATTGCTTCACAATCGAGTAGAAAAATTAATTACCTTACACCGATAAATATCAAACATTGTTTTATATATTTTAACCCTCCGCCTAGCTCACCTGCCCTGTTATCCATTTTACTAAATTGGTGCGAAAGAACTTTACTGAATATGGAGACTAGCCTAAACCGTCCGGTGACATCTATCTGTAGAAGGAAACCGCCAAAAGCTTCACCGGATGTATCTACCGCAATCGAAAATGAAGCGTTCTCTGATAGATCAGGGAACAATAAAAATACAGAGTTTGGGTTGCTTATTTCTATTTTTAACGAGTCAAAACTCTCTTGTTCATCTTTTCCCCAAGACCATTTTGACTCTTTTCTGAGTGGCTTCGTTAGTGGTGCCGATAATTTTGCGTATTTCAAATAGAAGGAGCGGTACCAATTTGTTTGCCCTAAGAAACTTCTAAGTTCCACTATATCTCTGGGAGGTTGAATGACTATTATGGCGTCAAGTTTGTTCTTGAGCGGCGCAATGCCCGCTGGAGTCACTTCATGTCCTAATAGTTCCAGACGCTCAGTGAAGAATTGGCATTTATTCCTTCCCAATTTAACATTATTTTGCAAAAGCCTTTCAAACACTTTTTCAAGGTCTGCCAAATGTTCATTATCGTCACCCCTACTCGCAACACAAATATCATCAATGTATAATGTCACAATATTTCCAAAAGTTTCGGTATCAAATAAAATGCTAGCCCACTGACAAAAGGCTCGAGGGGAGATATTTGACCCTTGTGGACACTTCGTAAAATTGTACATTTTTCCTTCCGGTGAGTTAAATGAAAAATATTTTTGTGAATCTTTAAGTAATTCGACATTATAATACGCATGCTTCAAGTCCAAAATGGAGTATTTATTTTTGGAGCTTAATTTCTGAAGGACTTTTTTGATAAGAGGCATAGACCACGCTGAATCTTGGATCATTTTATTAATACCTCTCATATCCCAAATTATTCTCGAGTTATCCAAATTCCATTTGTGATTTGGAGCAATCTCACCATTTTTCGCCTTTCCAATTAGGAAAACGGGGCTACAAAATTCACTTCGTCCAGGTCTGATGACGCCAGCCTTTAAAAGCGCAGCGATATGCTTTTGTAGGACGTCTTGCATGGCAAGTGGTAAATTGAATGATTTTGGTTGTGGAGGTGGACCATTTGGATCAATTAGCCTACAACTTTGTATTTAAACAGGTCATTCTTTCCTATGTCATAACTATGGCGCGAAAAAATTTGTTTATATTTAACTAGAAGGCTGCGCACTTTACCTTTCAATAAAGGCTTACCAGTGAGATAATCTAGTTGGAAACCGTTAATAAAAGTGTCATCATCCCATTCCTCCTTTTTTGACGAAATTCTCTCGGTTTCTATTTTTATATCTGCCGTAGCGGCCTCAATCAATTCATTAGAAATTTTTTCAAACTCTTCTAAAATCGTGCGGCGAGACAGTTTTATTACCGTGTCCCCATCATTTAAGATAGCCACCAAACTAGTATTACGAGTGACCACGTGTACTGAACATACTAAATCATCTAAAGGGTAGAATAAAACTGTAGAACTGTTTACAACGTCATTACTATCTCTGGATCTAAAATTTAATTGAATAATTTTCATAGTTCCGGGGCCAACTGAAACGGCTTTTGGTAATACAACATTACCTGTACAATACGACTGATAATTGCAGGGGTTATTCTGTTTAGCTGATAACCCAAATGTAATGGTATTTGTATGGAGGTTAATTGTGGAATTCAGAGGATGCAAAATGTCCCATCCAAAAATTACCTCATAACCCACATTAGGAAAAATACAAAACTCCCAATCTAAACGCTTCTGTCGGTTCTTGTCGGAAACGCAAAGCGGAAGCATAACTTTCCCAGTAATTGGCAGTGACTCGGACCCTAGTGGTTTTATACGAGCTAACGTTGGCATACAATTTTGTCGAAATTTAGGGGAGATTCGGTTAAACAGTCTATTACTACTTGTCTAACTATGACAACCTGAATCTAAAAATGCAGACCACTATCTAACCTTGCTTTATGTTGTGGAGCATTGGGACATGAATTTTATCATTTAGCTTGGCAAGTCACCCCAGATCGTCACTAACTTCTTCTTGGTGTCCCCCCCCCGCCTGTGATTGAATTGTTTGCTATTGCTAGTTAAAACATCACTGTAATCTAATATTATTTGCTCTATTGGTTTAAATTGAACATTTAACTTAGTGGTAGGAATCTTTTGGGGTATAATTTTACTACCAACCATTTCCCCCAGTTTTGGTCGGTTCACTCGTTTCCCGGAGTAGCACTTCTACGAGTATTCGCTCTTTCGCAATGGGCTCAAATATGTCCATATTCCTTACAAAAATAGCACTGTATATTTTCATGACGCGTATCCCTCTTTTCATACGACCTATTATCCCAACAATTAACCGCTGGGTGCCCTGGATGTCCTCTTGTACCTGTATTTTGATAGTATTGGGCTAGAGTCTGTCCATATTCCTTACAAAAATAGAACTGTATATTTTCATGACGCGTCTCCCTCTTTTCATACGACCTATTATCCCAACAATTAACCGCTGGGTGACCTGGTTTTCCTGGATCCGCATTTTTGATAGCATTCCGTAACGCTGTGTCTCCTCCCGCAAGTAAGACACTCTTTTCTTCTCTCATCAGAATAACTATCCCTACTATGCCCCCTATCGTAACTTACCCGACCACGAACACTTCCTCGCCCACGGCCTTGAAAACCTTCATCTTTGAGTCCGAATTTCACCCTCGTCAGAGCAGAAAGATATTCGTCGGAAGAAGACGACGTCTCTCCTTCCCCCACTATCTGTTCATATTGTTTTGCAACCTTGTACGCATCCTCTAAACAAAAAATTTCTGCGCTATGCTCTAACAAATAGCGTTTGTAGGACGGTCTGATCCCCTCCTTGAATGCATTAAGAGCAAGTCTTCCAAGGACTAAACCGTCCTCACTGGCTTCTAAGGACACCCTATATAATCCTTCTAAGTTTTGTATCCTTTTATAGAACAGATATACCGTTTCATCCTTAAATTGAATCGCGCCTACAAACTCTGCAACCATTTTGCCTACTGTTTTGCCTGGGGCATATACTACAAGTTATTCACGTTTTAAACTTGACAAATTCGTAATCGAGGGATCCAGATCCTCAAAAAAGGGGCGAAACAACCCATGGGCCAAAAGTGACGCGGTCTGTAAGGCTCTTGAATTAGACCAATTTAACAACAACTGAAATTTTTGTAACTGCGAAACAAACACAATTATTTTTCCGCTTTCTGCCTTTGTGAGTGGTGTTATTACTGAAAGAGGGTCAATTAGCGATCCTATTACTTGGGACTGTTGAAGCTGTTCTATTGGAGGATTAATTGGGGTGGTGCTCAGGGGAATTGGAGGGTTTGTTGGGACCCATGTCTTGATCTTTTGAAGGTAATCAAAAAGTTCATCTTGATCGAAATCAGGATCATTTGGGTCAAATAAAAGAGGTGGAAATATGCCATTTCCCCTCCACTGTTTTACAAAATCAAAAGCAACCTTTTTGTTATATCCAGTTTCCGCCGGATCGAGAATAGGAATAAAAACTGACATATTGAGATTAAAATTTGAAAAGCAGTTATTCTAAAAATCTAAATATTTGTTTTAAACACCGTTCTTTAATTACGGACGCTAAATTTTGGGCAATAACTTCACTTCTAACAACAACGGTCTAATAAAATTTACTGGGTTGTTTAATCGTGGTAAATCACTTACGAAAGATAGTGCTTTCCAGATCCAATTGTAGTTGGTTTCAATTAAATCCCTAGCGTCAAATGTAGTCACAATTGAGAATTAATTTTCGATTATTGAATTCAAAATGTTAAATTTTGGTTGGAAACTGTCAAATGTAGATCACACGTCGACTGTATAAAATCAGGTAAAATAAACCACCAACCGTAGAATCGCTAAGTGAAGGTAGAAATCAACCAGAGACTCTCAGTTGTAGAAATTTGAATTAGTAGGTAGGAGCTATCGCGAGGAACTCCATATTAGGCATTGTGTAACAGCCTATTTCAAAATGTTCATTTAAAAGAAAGTGTTTCTCAAGAAGGCGCTTTGAAATGAAGGAAGTTCAATAGCTCGTAACGTTTCGATGTCTTATTAATCAGTCTTTTGCAGTATTTGCAGCTCAATATCACAGTCTGGTAGCGGGCAAAATACTCTTCAATATGTTGCCAGTATTTAGCATAAGATGTCGTAAATACTTATAACGGTCACTCAAATGTCACTTGGAGGTTTTCCCCTAGTGATATATGCTCCACTAGTATTAACCGCTTGCCACCACTCTGTAAACCTCTATTTAAGTTCTTTCTATATGCCCTTTTATAATTGGCAGATGTAATGGTTTACGTAAATTCCAAAGATAGACGATAAACGTTGGTACATGGTCTTTATTAAATAACGTGAGAATACACATAGAGAAAATAAGGTAGCACACGAACAACTAACTACGACGAAGGCGAGAGATGGACTCCCTTTAGAAATGAGCGGAGAATGTAATTTTCCTGGAACGGAAGTTCCAGGCCTGGGAACGACCACTTTCCCACGACTAGCTTTAGTCCCAAGAGCTCCCCCCTGGACCGCTATCGTTGACACATAAATCCCCAACTAACTACGAAATGAGATACCCGGAAAAGCTTCTCGAATTGATGTTAAATACTTTACACCAACATCGTTCTTTACTTAGGCAGCGCTATTGCGCTGCCTATGATAGAAGGCATTTGAGACATTTATTGGGATTTTTCTAATGAGCAATGCGTTATTTTACTAAACATTTAGTGAAAATTTTTGAAGCGAAATATACTTGTTTACCTAGGAACAACAGATATATTATCAAAACTAAATTAAATCGTCACTATGTCTGAAGAAATTTATCATTAAGGAAAATAACACAGTTTCCTATCACTTAATACAAAACCCACCTATTCCTCTTTTACATACCAAACTGGAAATTGTTTTCCCTCAGTTGATTTAAATCCTTACCAGCCCCCTCTCCTCCCCCAAAAAACGAATTAAATCATCCTTACCATTTCCACAAATTGGGCAAAAATAAGGACCTATCTTCGAATTCACCCTTCTGAAGAGCCTTTTCTTTTTACCGAGTGGCAAACAATTCCCCCTTGCCAGTATTGCCACCGGCGTTTCTCCTTATTAAGGCTTGTCTTAGAACCAAGTCCCCTTCCATCCCATGCTTCCTTAATCTTAGCATACAGTTTTTTTTACTTTTTTTTCACATTAACAGTCACAGTCTGATCAGTATCAATTAACATCTACAGCTATTAAAGTTGGCAAATGCAAGGCGAATAAAAGGTTAGCAACATTAGTGGTTGTAATAGTTTGAAGGAACAGCTTCCTTCTTCTATATTGCACTGCTTGGAAGAGGGGTTTCCAATACTTATTACAAATTTTATGTAGCGTGACGGTACTGTTATTTCATAATATGTGAATCATGTGAGCCTTTAGACTTAACCTTAAAGGCTGCAGCTCATGAGACAATTGAAAATAGAGTAAAAACTGCAAAAAGGCTTTCCGATGAACTTATATGTGCTGTTAATATTGGCACGAAAAGATTTTATTTGGTATATTTTGATTTTGGCTAAGTTTTTCTACTTAACTTGTCAGAAAATTATCTTATTCCCAGCTTGTCAAGCTTTTCCTATGTATACGTTCGACCTTGATACAACGTTCGACCACGACCTATCTATACAACCTCGAATTTTAAATTTATTTATTATCTAATATGCAATTTGCTAATACAAATAAAAGCCTCTATACTATTATTTAAGATATGGATTCTCTCTTTGGAGTTGGAAACAGTTGTTGCCGGGAGCTGGCTTGCACCACCTTCCTAACAACAACCTAAGAAGCTTTTTGATCTAATCTCTGGTTTCCTGGTAATTGGGTGTTAGAAAAGAGTCACTAGTGCTAAAAGATTTAATGAAGGGTTGCTTAGAAGTCGGCCTCATTGTCCAAACTCTGAAATAGGATGAGCTTTCACTTTGGTGTCATCTTACCAAGTAACGGCTATCCTAACTGCGAAAGAAACGTGAGAACGATTAGATGATCACTGTTCCATTGGATGCATGATAACGTGAAGTTTTATTTTGTACCTTTTTTTCAAATTTATGTGCCGGTGCAATTAAAATCGGTGCGCATTCCGCTTCAGTGAAACTTCAAAAGTGGTATATATATCAAGGCCGTATCCAGGGGGGGGGGGGGACCGGGTTTGACCCCCCCCCCCCCCGAAATTTTTGACCGAGTCGGAAATTATTCTAAAAAATACCTGTTAAGACTTAACATTACCAGAAAAAAATATGCTCCCACACTAAATCCTATTGCATTTTGTGGGCAAACGGTGCATATCAGCTTACGCAATTAGGTAACCGTAGGTAACCCCATGTTCACCTGAACTTGCATAGTAAATTAGGGTTAATATGCGCTATTATCTTTTTGCATTTTGTGGCATATAAAAATCTTATTGCAATTTTGTGGGTAAAAGGTTGTGATCAGCTTACACAATTAGGTAACCCCACGTTCGCCTTATTATGCAAGTGTAAACCTCATTTTAAGTTCTTTCTATATGCCCTTTTATATTGGCAGATGTGATGGTTTACGTAAATTCCAAAGATAGACGATAAACGTTGGTACATGGTCTTTATTAAATAACGTGAGAATGCACATAGAGAAAATAAGGTAGCACAAGAACAACTAGCTACGACGGAGGCGAAAGATGGACTCCCTTTAGAACTGAGCGAAGAATGTAACTTTCCTGGAACGGAAGCTCCAGCCCTGGGAACGACCCCTTTCCCACGACTAGCTTTTAGTCCCAAGAGCTCCCCCCTGGACCGCTATCGTTGACGTATAAATGCCCAACTAACTAAGAAAGGAGATACCCAGAAATGCGTCTCGAATTGATGTTAAATACTTTACAGATTCTCCCCCCTGTTTTAAGTTAACTTTTCCAAATTTGGCTTCTCCCCTTCTCATTAAACCCCCAAACTTTAATTGAATTCAAAACATTCCCTTCCCAAATTATTCACTTCTTGCCTACTAACATTCTACAGCATGAACTAGTAAACAATTACATAATACAAACACTACACAATACTTGCATAAGTAAAATCTTATAAACGAACCACACTAACAACAGTAGTCGGAAACTGGATATTTTAACACTTCATTTTTCTTTGTATGCTTTAAAATAGACTTGTTCCCCATACCCCTGAATTTGATGAGGACAAGGAAAGTTGGGATTATGTATAAACTTTGAATTAGGGCAAAATGAATGACCGGGAAAGGCTAATTAATCCTGAAAATACCAGCGACAAATAAAAGAAATTGCAAACTCTAAAAATCATACCATGCAGCAATGACGTTAAGATATTATTCCCAATAAAATCCTCGGTGTTTTATTGCTATGGAACGCCTCGGTTTTGACCTATTTGGTTTTGCTCTACTAACTTGTGGTTCGACAAATGGCAGTACTACTGTTGATATCTCTACATAACTATTATCGCTACGCATTAAAGCCATCCCGTGAGGCATCAACCTCATCGTGCGAGAGATTACAACCCGCTTCCTCTTCCGGGTTAGTCAACACGACCTGAGATTATTCATTACCATCTCGCAGTTAAGCCTATATAAACAAAAACGTGAAGCCTCTTTCAAATAAAAACCTCGCTGACAAACCGCTCCCTTTTCCGGTGGCGACCCACCGCGCGCCAAGTCCTCAGTCACAACTCGCTGTGCACTAAAAAAAAAAAACCCGTGAGGAATCAGTACCATCCCCCGGGACATTAAAACCAGCTCCCTGTTCCTGGGTAGCCAAACCGCCCTGCGAGGAATCAGTACCATCTCGCAGTGCAACAAAAAAACCATCCCGTGAGGCATCAGTACCATCCCACGGGACCTTAAAACCAGCTCCCTTTTCCTGGGTAGCCAAACCACCCTGCGAGGAATCAGTACCATCTCGCAGTGCAACAAAAAACCCATCCCGTGAGGCATCAGTACCATCCCACGGGCCCTCAAACCCAGCTCCCTTTTCCTGGGTAGCCAAACCACCCTGCGAGGAATCAGTACCATCTCGCAGTGCCTTCTCATTATCATTGAGTCCAAATTTCACCCTCGTCAGCGCAGAAAGAAATTCATCGGAAAAAGAAGACGTGTCTCCTTTCCCCACTATCTGTTCTATCTGTTCATATTGTATTGCAACCTTATACGCATCACCTAAACAAAAAAAAATTCTGCACTATTCTCTAACAAATACCGTTTGTAGGAAGGTCTGATCCACTCCTTGAATAAATTTAGAGCAAATCTTCCAAGAACTACACCATCATCCCTGGCTTCTAAGGACACCCTAAATGACCTTCCTAATCTTTGCATCCTTCTATAGAATAGATATACCCTTTTCCTTAAATTGAGCCACGCCTACAAACTCTGCAACCATGTTGCCTATTATTTTGCCTGGGGTATATACTACAAGTAATCCACCTTTTAAACTTGACAAATTTATAATCGTGGGATCCAGATTCCCAAAAAAGGAGCGAAACAAACCATGGGCAAAAAATGACGCAAAGCTTTTGAATCAGACCAATTTAACAATAACTGAAATTTTTGTAACTTTGCAACAGACTCAATTTTTGTAACTTTGTAACAAATTTTGTAACAAACTTAATTATTTTTCCACTTTCTGACTTTGTGAGTGGCGTTATTACTAAAAAAAAAAGGGGTCAATTAGCGATCCTATTACTTGGGACTGTTGAGGCTGGTCTAGTGTAGGATTAATTGGGGTAGTGCTCAGGGGAGTTAGAGGGTTTGTTGGGACCCATGTCTTGATCTTTTGAAGGTAATCATAAAGTTCATCTTGATCGAAATCAGGATCATTTGAGTCAAATAAAATAGGTGGAAATATGTCATTTCCCCTCCACTGTTTTACAAAATCAAAACCAACCTTTTTGTTATATCCAGTTTCCGCCGGATCGAGAATAGGAATAAAAACTGACATATTGAGATTAAAATTTGAAAAGCAGTTATTCTAAAAATTTAAATATTTGTTTTAAACACCGTTCTTTAATTACGGACGCTAAATTTTGGGCAATAACTTCACTTCTAACAGCAAGGGTATAATAAAATTTACTGGGTTGTTTAATCGTGGTAAATCACTTACGAAAGATAGTCCTTTCCAGATCCAATTGTAGTTGGTTTCAATTAAATCACTAGCGTCAAATGTAGTCACAAATGAGAATTAATTTTCGATTATCGAATTCAAAATGTTAAATTTTGGTTGGAAACGGTCAAATGTAGATCACACGTCGACTGTATAAAATCAGGTAAAATAAACCACCAAACGTAAAATGGCTAAGTGAAGGTAGAAATCAACAGGAGACTTTCAGTTGTAGAAATTTGAATTAGTATGTAGAAGCTATCGCAAGGAAATCCATATTGGGCATTGTGTAACAGCCGATTTCAAAATGTTCATTTAAAAGAAAGTGTTTCTCAAGAGGGCGCTTTGAATAGAAAAAAGTTCAATACCTCTTAACATTTCGATGTCTTTTTATCAGTCTTTTGTAGTATTTGCGGCTCAATATCACAAGCAATTTTGGTAGCGGGCCAAATAGCTCTTCAATATGTTGCCAGTATTTAGCGTAAGATGTCGTAAGTACTTACCCAAGAGCTCCCCCCTGGACCGCTATCGTTGACGCATAAATGCCCAACTAACTAAGAAAGGAGATACCCGGAAATGCTTCTCGAATTGATGTTAAATACTTTACACAAGGTCAGACCTTGCATAGTAAATTAGGATTAATGGGGGCTCGAGGTAAATGTTATAAGAGTGCAAGATTGTCAGTTCAGTTCAGTTCAATTTCGGACTTGGATAAGAGAAGAGTGATTTTCAACATGAAGAGGAAGTGTGACATTACGTCGTTTTTTGCGCCCAAGCGGACCAGGGATGTTTCTGACAGTGGCGTTAGCGGGACGTCTGCAGAGCAATCATTTACACCGGTGGATCTGAAGGGCACTGGAGCCATCGTTGAAGCTTCTGAATCACGGACCCTGGGACCAACTACGACGCAACAGGCACCTGCACCAACCCAGTCTCTGTCGTTGTTTGCAAATGACATCGGTCGTTTTGTCAACAAATCATCCAGTCTCGATGCAAATTCTAAACTTCGTTTGCTGAAGAGCCCTTGGACTCCAGATATCTCCTACATTTTTCAAGTAGCTGAAAAACGGAAGTTGATGTTTCAGTTAACTTGGCTCGCTCGTTTCAGTTGGTTGTCCTACTCTCCGTCTGAGGACGCTGCTTTTTGCAGATTTTGCGTTCTGTTCTCGTCAGAGACAGCTGGCAAAGGCTGCCACCAGCGCTTGGAGAATCTAGTCACCAAACCATTCAGGAACTGGAAGGGTGCGATAGAGTGCTTCACAGCTCAGCAACAAGCAGAGTTTCATAGAAACTGCATCGTATCGGCTGAAAACTTCATTTCTGTCTCGGAGAAAAGGCTGGACAATATCGTGCACCAACTAGACGCGGCAAGGAAAGCGCAGGTTCAAGAAAATCGCCAGAAGTTGCAACCAATTTCTTCTGTATGCTCTATTCTGGCGTTTAAGTATTTCTTCGGTGTCTTGTCACAATTCTGCAGTTTTTACCATACTTCCCTACTCAGGACACATAATTTAAAAGAGAGGATCAATGAAATACTACCGGATTCAAGGAGATATACTTTAACCGGACTCTGCGAAACAAGATGGGTGGAGCGCCACGATTCAGTCGTGCGTTTTCTTGAGCTGTGCCGAACAATGCTGCGATCCCTGGAAGCTCTTGAAGAGAACGGAAATGCAAAAACTTCTGCAAAAGCGGCGCAGATGCTGGACAAGATGAACCAGTCGCAATTTGTTGTGTGTCTCCATGTGGTCAAAGAGCTTTTCTGCCTCACGCTTCCACTGTGCAAGACTCTTCAGTCAGTTGACTGTGATTTGGCAGCTGCATGCAGACACATGGAAACTGTCCTTTCAAAAACAAAAGAAATACGAGGAAATGCTGCTACAGCTTTCACGTCTATTTCCGATGAAGCTCAGTGTTTTGCCAGCAACTTAGGACTGGAGATGACTCGTCCAAGGACGAGAGGTGGCCGGAGTATGCATGCAGACGATCCAGACCTTCTCAACCACTATAGAACCTCGCTCTTTATTCCTTTCCTGTACCACTTCACATACAAGCTGAAACAATGATTTGTGCTTCACCAGAAACTGCTGTCAAATCTCAGCGTCCTTTCTCCTGCCAAAATTGTCTATGTCGATCTGAAGGCATTAAACCTGGAGTCATTGGTTGAATTATATGGCGATATTCTTCCCGAGCCAGACTGTCTGAAGCAAGAAGTTGAGCTATGGCGCATCAAGTGGGAGAATGTTCCAGTATCAGAGAGGCCTACTTGTGCTGTGTCTTCGCTTCAGGCATGCGACGCCACCTTTTTTCCAAATGTTTTTCTTCTTCTGGCTGTTCTTGCGACGTTACCTGTTAGCACTGCTACTCCGGAAAGAAGTTTCTCAATGCTCAGAAGGCTCAATACCTGGCTGAGAAATTCAACAGGATAAGAACAATTGAGTGGCTTAGCCCTCCTTGCAGTCCATAGGGACGTTGACATCTGCCCAGACAAGGTCATCGACATTTTTGCAGGGAAGAAAAATCGTCGCCTGGATTTCGTTTTATAGATATTCACCCTTACTTTTAGCTAAAAAATAAAAATATATATATATATATATATATATATATATATATATATATATATATATATATATATATATATATATATATATATATATATATATATATATAGACTACTTCTACTATTTGGCTTCTTTTTGCGTTCTGTTTTTGCTGTCTCAAAAAAAAAGAAAATTAGCTTGTAGTATTTAACTGTATGTAAACAATTGTCTTTTTTTGCGTTTCTAAAAAAAAAAAAAAAAAAAAAAAAACTTAAAGATACGAAAGCATGCCTAGTGGACGGGTACTCGTTCGTAAGGGGCGGACTAACGGTCTAGAGCTAACGTAATGTTGCTCGAGGATGTTAGACAAAGTCCACAGGAAAAAATCGGGTAACCCCCCCCCCCACCCGAACAAAAATCCTGGATACGGCCCTGATATATATGATTTGAGAAAAGATTCGTGCTTGGTCTTAAAATGGACAAAAAAGGGATATTTAGATGAACCTTCTTAATTGGGGAATTTTTTAATGCGTCGGAAACAAAGCTTCATCAACGGAAGTGATAAAAAGGATAAGTCTCCCTAGGACGTTACACAAATTTTAAACATCTGGAGAGAAAAAAAAACATAAGATGTTTCTGTAGCAATAAAACTCAAGACACCATTTAAAAAAAACTACTTAAATAGCCTTTTCAAAAAAATGTTTTTGAAGAAAGGTAAAGAGCGATATTTAACCTAAGACAAGGAGACATAAATAAATGAATCTTATAACAAAAAGAAAGTATAAATTAATCATTAAGACAATCTTAGGGATAATACAGTAGATATTTCAATGAATGAATATTATGAAGCTTAAAATCTTCTTAAACCAAAATGAATAATCAAAACACTTTAAAAAAAAATCAACAGAAATAAGAAAAGAGCTACTGCCCCTAAAAGTCCTTAAAATGCCCCTGGCCCGATGTCATAGTGGGGAAGAAAAATCCGTGAGAGACTAATTGGTCGTTAGTAATACAACGCAACTGCGTTCACTATGGCTTAGGTTGACAATTTGTTGATTGAGGCTTCTTTTTTTTCTTTTTTCAAGATAAACACTATTCTATGCTTTGTATCCTTAGGCAGAAATAACTTAGAGAGGGGCTGGGGGTCATATCGTCCCCAACGGCCTTGAACAAAATTCGCTCCTACTCGTCCCCTAAAAAAATTTCTGGATATTTTTTCGATTGTAATTGTAACCTATGTGTTCTTTTTTTTTTTTTTTTACATCCTCTAACAGGTTTCCCCTTTCTTTACTTCATAAACAAAAAGTTACTATTATGATGCCTAAGGTGGTGCTCCTTTTAAGGCCAATTAGCGTTAAGACAGAACAGTTTCCTATTTTCAAGAATGAGGTGTAGTCAATTATAAAGCAGTTCTCTTTAGTAAGGAATAAATATGATGCCCTCAAAGCAATGTGGCAAATAGGAAACTCAAAGGCTCACATAATCTTTTAATGTAATGTAGAAAAATAAGTTACAAAATAATGTTTAAAGGAGAAAAAATCTTATTTAAAGCAAAGCTTCGACTCACATTTTTGGCCCTTGTGTTTCAGGAGTCGTTTTAAAAGAATGGGAATAAAAAATCAAATTTAAACGTAAAGAGCGAGGGATTGAGGAGGGGACAGTTCCCCCCATGTACGGAATAAATTTAATTTGTTTTAGGTTTTAATTTCGCTCCTTACTTTCAGTTGAAAAAACGTGTTTTTTATTTAATTTCTGATCTTTTTTTAAATTTTGATGGGAATTCAGCCTCCGTAGGAAATTCCTCTTCCCCTACACAAAAATAAATTTTCCTGCGGGGAATACTCAAATAGATAATTAATCCTGCGTAAAATTCATCCTATAAAAATTCCTCCCGGACAATACCGTCCTCGCTGAAAATTTCCCCCGGACCTTGAAAATTCTCCTTACATTCATTTGAAAACTTGCTTTTCATTTACCTTCTGATTGTTTTTTTTTCAAATTATGCCGGAAATCTCACCTACCGTGGAAAATTTTTCTTGGAAACCGCCCCGTAGAAATTTCTGCTGGTGAAGAATTGCACCACTGAAAAATCCCCCGGCTGAAAAATCCCCCAGCTGAAAAATCCCCTGGCTGAAAAATCTCTGTTCCCAGAAAAATCCTCACAGACAAATCCCTCCTCGCTAAGCATTCCTTCGGAAAATTCCCCCGGAATATTTTCTCTACATGAAAAATTTAGCAGTCAAAGAGAAAGGAGGATAAATTAGAAGAATTCTGTATATGAATCCCGGAAAATTCATCGTGTAAAATTTCCCAATGGAAAATTACATCAGGGAACTTTCATTCCCATGGAAAATTCTCCCGTAGAAAACCCTTCCCGCTCAAATTATTTCTCCCCTCCGAAAAATTTCCGTATATTTACCATTATCAAATACTATATGTAAAAAATGGGCAAATTGCATAACTTACAGCTCCTTCCTCAGGGGATGGGAGTTAGGGATCATGTCACCCCAAAGGCAAAGTTATTCGACCTTTCAACTATGCCGAACCAAATGGCTATCTAAATATTTGATGGGATGCCTTTGACAAAAAAAGGCATGGGAGGGGGGATTGATTACCTTCCAATCTTTTGATCACTTAAAAAGACCACTAGTGCTTTTAATTTCTGTTTGAATGAGCCTTCGCCCGATCTTCTAGGACCATTGGTTAGATACAATAAACCCTGGGAGAAAAAATCATATGTTTGATCTTTCTTCTGGTGAAAAATACTAAATTCCAAATTTGTGTTGGCAGGAGCTGAATCGGTACTTGTCTGATATAGCGCCTATGTTAATTTGTTCATCTATTGGCGCACTATAGAACTGGTTTCTTTCGTTAGTTTCTTTCATCTTAGCGCGAGACAAGACAAACAGAAGTGACAAAATAGATGAAAAATATATTATTTGGGCTATAGATTTGCACTATAGGAGGAAGGGGGATCCCTTTTAATCTATTGTGCACGAGTGTTTTTTCGCCACAAGCCAGAGTGCAACTGAATGTTTATTATCTTCACTTAGTTAAGTGCATGAAACAAGCTGAGAATGTGACTGTTCCCCTTGTCCGGGTTAAACTCAAATCTTGAAGTCCAATTTGGAAAGAAGACCCTGATCGTAAAACCATCACAAATTGTGCTAAACTCTTGCTTCACAACTAGAATACGTTTGGGCGGTCCTTGCGAGGCCAAGTGTTTTATATAAAAAGTAAAACAAAAGGGCAGTTATCACGATATCTTCTTGTAGATCAATATAGTGGTGCTGAGTTTCCTAAAAGTGCAGTACAGTGGAAAGAAGTCATCAATACGTCTAAATTTGATTCATCAGGGACTAGTGATGTTATCCCAGATTCGTCTTGGCTTTGGCATTATAAAAGTATTTTTTTTGTAAGATTGAGTATAGTGTTCATTATCATTTTCAGTGCTTAATTTCTAAATTTTTGCCACCTACAGTTTTGCAACATCATGTTATTCCCGTCTCAACTAAAAGTATTGTTAGTTGTATGCTTAAACTTAAGTCTAAATCAAGTGATCTTGTTGGGATTAGCGCTCACCATTTACGTTGTGATTGTCCGGCACTAGTCGCTCAGCTCCAGTTACTTTTTCAATTCTGTTTATCTTTGTCAATGGTGCCTGATTCCTTCCTTCGCGGAACGGTAACTTCGATTCTTAAACACGGAAGAAACCTTTTTGATTTCAGTTCATATAGGCCCGTCACTGTTGCTTGCAATATTAGTAAGGTTTTTAAATATGTTCTGCTCCCATATATTATTGAACGAGCTGCAAAAGACACTAACCAATTTGGATTTCAACCTCGTATTGGGTGTCAACATGCGCATAAGGTTTTAGCTTCAACTCTTTATGATGCCCAGTCTAAAGGTTATGAATTACATATTTGCGCTTTGGATTTATCTAAAGCCTTCGATAGTATTTGCCATGCACAAATGTGGCACTATTTGTCAGAGTTGGGAGTGAACACTTCTGTCATACATTTACTTAAATTTTGGTATAGTAATTCGTTTCTTCGTTTAAAATCTGGTACAGGGTACTGCGGTAATATACCAGTTCAATCTGGGGTACGACAGGGTGGGGTGCTATCGCCTTATCTATTTAATGCTTGCATTCAAAATGTGTTGTTAGGAATCAAGCCTTCGTATTTTTATAATTTATCTGATGTGTCTTATATTGCGTATGCGGACGACCTGCTAGTTTTAGGCCGAACCAAGTCTATAAATGCGAATATTTAGTTTTCAATCCCAAATCATCTGCTCATAATTTGTCCTGTGGATCCTCAGTAATTCGCAATGTTACGAGTTTACGGTGGTTAGGAATTAGTATTTGTTCTACACTCACTTTTTTACAACTTCAAGTTTTGAGAGATGTTGATGAAAAGTTGAAGATCGGATATGCGAAAATTGTACCTAACCGTGGAAAATAATCACGCCGAGCTTTAGCTAAAATGTATTCCACATATTGTGACCATTCTGTCTTGTTTTTAAGTGGAATGTATTCGTTATTGAATAAGAATGATTTAAGCCAGATTCGTATAGCTTATTTTAGATATTGCAAATTTTTATTGTACCTTCCCACTTCATATCGTAATGCACGTATTATTGAGAAGCATGGTGCTACCGACATTATACAATCGTTTGAATTGCTTAGTAATAATTTGACAAGAAATGCCTTTGTATCCCTAGGCCCAAACCATAATATTATCTGTGTGTTTTTGTCAGTGATTAAGGTTTAAGTTAGCTTTGTTTCTGTGTATTTGATTGATTTTTTTTCCTTCTTAGTGTGCTTTACTCCCCTTGTTTTGTATAAAAGTGGGTTACAAACAAATTATTATTATTATTATTAAAACGTATTAGGCACGATTATTCTGTATATTATGAAGTAAAAACTGTTTTCTAAGTTCACACTATTCGAATACTTTACCCCCACCTTTCCCCCACCTTAATGTGCAAATATATAGCCCAAATTATATAATTATTTCCCCTTTGTTCTGTCACTTCTCTTTGTCTTGTCTCCCGCTAAGCTGAAAGAAGCTAACGAAGAAACCGGTTCTACAGGGCGTCAATGGATGAAGAACTTAACATTGGCATGATGACAGACAAGTACCGCTGAAACTATTATGCTGATCTGATACCTTTAATATGCTGAATCTGATGGTTTGATTTTCATTAAGTTCACTTGACTTTTGGGTATGATTCTTCTCTTTCTCAAAAACCGTGCAAATTTGCTCAGGCTCATTGCTTTTGATGGGTACATTAACCTTATTGAAATTTATATTGCTGACATCAACCAGTTCGTGGTAACGAACTGTAAGTAAGGAGCGACCCGGCTCTATAGTAACCGAAGCTCTAAAAAACGGAATTTTGATACCAATGGATACATCAAAAGAATCAGGTTTTTATGTTAATTTCAAATATATAAGCTTCATCAAGTTTAGTCTTACCCATCAACAGTTACGCGCCTTAGAAAATTTGCCAAATTTTCGAAAGAAAGGGGAACACACCCCCTAAACCTCATAGAACTTTAATGAAAATCACACTATCAGATTCAGCGTATTGTAGAACCCCACTATAGAAGTTTCAAGCTCCTATCTGCAAAAATGTGGAATTTTGTATTTTTTGCCAGAAGAAAGATCACGGACACTGTTCATTTTTTTTTTTCCAGGGGTGATCGTGTCGACCCAATGGTCCTAGAATATCACGAGAGGGCTCATTCGAAGGGAAATCAAAATCTCTAGTGCCCTTTTTAAGTGACCAAAAATGGAGGGCAACTAGGCCCCCTCCCGAGCTCATTTTTTCCCAAAGTCACCCGATCAAAATTTTCAGATAGCCATTTTGTTCAGCATGGTCCGAAAATACAATAACTTTGAGGATGACTTAATCCTCCGCAGTCCCAGGGGGAAGGTCTGCAAGTTATGGACTTTGCCCAATGTTTGTATACAGTAGGTCTATTGGTTATTAGGAAATATACAGAAGTTTTCAGGGGGGATTTTTTCTGGTAGCTGGGGGGGGTGTTGGGGGTTACGTGGGAGGATCTTTCCCTGGAGAAAGTTTTCAGCGGGCAAGGGACATTGCTATGAAAAGGGCGCCAGATTGCCCAGCATTATTTAAAAAACGATCAGAAGCTAAATTAAAAAATAATTTTTTCAACTGAAAGTAAGAAGTAACATCAAAACCAAAGACGAACAGAAATTATTACGTATATGATTTGGTTCGCCCCCTAGTCATTACCTCACTCTTTACTCTAAAATTTTTTGTACTTCCATCAGAGCTATTTATTCTAATTAACGGCATTTGTAATTAAGGGGTCATTCTTAAAGAATTGGAACAAAATTTGAACTTTAGCGTAAAGAGCGAGGTATTGACGAGGGGGCGAACCCCCTAATATACGTATTGTATTGTAAAATATACAAATATAGAAGTTTGTTACGTAAGTTAATTCGTGAGTTATGTCAAATCAAAATTTCGAGAAAGCCATTTAGTAAAAAAAAGAGTAAATTTAATATGCAAATTTTGTTTTATTTATTCATGTACTGTGAGCCAAAATGAAAGCTGCATTAATTAAAAAAAAAAAAAAAAAAAAAATCCAAAATCAAGTTTAAAAAAAAACAACTTTTTTTTTTAAATAAAATTAAAGAGCAACATTAGAACTTAAAACGAACAGAAATTATTCCTTATATGAAAGGGGATGTCCCCTCCTCAACGCCTAGCTCTTTACGCTAAAGTTTGACTCTGTCTCACAACTTTATTTTTTAAAACAATAGAACTTTAGCGCAAAGAACGAGGCGTTGGGGAGGGGAAGGGACAGCCCTTTCATATACGAAATAATTTCTATTCGTTTTAAGTTTTAAAGTTGCTCCTTACTTTCAGTTAAAAAAACTTGTTTTTCTTTATTTAATCAGTATAAAAAGCCAATTCTTTTGATGAAGTAATCATTACCAAATTAATTTGTATTAGAGTCTTGGTTACTATTGGGCCAAGTTGCTCCTTACTTACAGTTCGTTACCACGAACTGTTTTAAATGTTTAAGTCTGGTTACCACGTTGGTTAGTTAAGTGTCACGTGCCTCTCACGAACACTTTCAGATACAGGTTTCATCCACAGTTTTGGAATGGTGTCTTGTTTGACAGATTTAGAGGTTTTATGGGCAAAATTTCCCACGAGTCTCACTTTGTTATGATATTGTTTATTGCAGGTGCAACAAAGCCATTGGAACCAGAATTTGAAGGGCCAATAGAAAATGTAACTGTTCCATTAGGAAGAGATGTGAAGCTCTCTTGCAGGGTGAAACACTTGGGATCCCATAAGGTAAATTATTTATTGATAGTTGTACTTGTACCGTAGATAAAATAAAACAGTATGGCCAGTATGCACTTTCGTAGAGGAGATGAGGTATTATACAGCGTAACACGTATCTGGCAGTAGTTAAGTATCGCTTTGAAATGTGGGTTAGGTGGAAAAAGTGGTTTAATCTCGCATTCTAGGGCTATAATGAAAGACATTACCTAAGATGCCTAGGTAATGTTTTACTTTTACAGATGAAGGTTGATAGATACTCCAAAATCGTGGTTTTCAGCCATATACATTGGGCCCAGAACACGAGATCACTCACGAATGGAGTTGGAGGAGGGCAATAGAAAGTATTCAAAGAGGATTAAAATTTCATGGGGGAGTAAAGAGTTTAGTTTCCAACATGTCGGGGTGAAGGAGATGTTATTATAGCCAGTAGCGGATCCAGGATTTTAGGAAGAGGGGGGGGGGAGACTCGTTGCGAATAATTCCCATTCGAAATTAAGCCTAACGTACCTTATTGATATTGAAAGTTGCATGCATCTGCTTCTATCCGTCATTTAGCTGTCGGTTCTGTAAAGCTATCCACAAAAATACATTCATAGAAACACTATCAATTTATATAACAAATTCTCGCCTCGTATTTCCACTATTAGCAAATCTATCAATAATACTTTCTACACTTATGTCAATATCACGGTGAACATGAAGAAGGGTAAGTCCGGTGAGTCTGTCCTCTGTTATTTTATTTCTGAGCCACCTTTTAGTATTCTCAAGGTAGAATAACTTCGTTTAAGGGATGCAACAATGACAAGTAGGGTCATGAGAATCTGCAAGAGTACTGAAGTATTTCGGAAAATATCAGCATGGCAGTTCTGTTTCTGTAAAGTTTCCCCTAGTATTTCATGTATTCTACTTGTGCGTGCATTGCTTTCTCGCAGACGAAGCCACCGAGTTTTCCATATTGTCGCTTCTCCGGCCAGGGCAGATTCACAAACCGATTGGGAGGAGAAACCCATTACTGACCAGTATCGCTGTGACAAGTCATGAATCGTATTAGCGAATTGTTGTTTGTTCGTTTCTATACAATTTATTGGCAAGAAAATACTGAGCTTAAAAGTATCCAGTGTTTCAACGGAAAAACGGCTTTCTAAGTCTGAAATGATTGTGTCCAACAGGGGAATAAAAACTGACCGTCTATAATATTCCTCGTGTGAACTGAATGGTACATTAATCCGATTTGTTTGCTTTTTCGCTATCCTTGGGACTGTTATTTCTAAACCTAGCTTGGTTGCCACTTTAGTCACCTCGTCAAATTTGTTTTTAAACTCGCTTTCACTTTCCCGACGCTTGACTTGCAGCTGGGTAAGAAGGTCCTTAACATGGCTTGCTGCAGACGCAAGGTCTAAGCTCTTCTTCTGAAATAGCCGACTGAGAGGTAAAATTAGTCCAGATATGTTACTAAGAGAGTAAATGGTTACTATCAGGTCGGAGGACGTGACAGCAGTCAATAAGGATTTTGCTTTTGCTCCAGTTGTGCATTTTGCCCAGCCGCTGATGATCTCAAGAGCTTCCACTATCTTAGGGAGCTCTACCACAAACTGCATTAAGGAATCGTGCCTTTGGATCCAGCGCGTTTCACACACGCCAGTTAGTTGTGCTTTCATTACTCTGGTTAAAACTTTAATTGCGCTTTGCAGAAGCACCAAAAAAAGCAACTATTTTTTTTATTACTCCGATGGAGTTTCTAACAATCTGGATAGAAGAAGTTTTTGACATGGAAAGATTTAGAGCATGGTTGAAACATGGGCAACGCAGGACATTCTTTGCTACATTTTGAACTTCTTTTACAGCTCCACAATGTTCTGAAACCATCATAGCACATCCATCAGTGCCTTTGCCCACACAATTTTCCAAGTCTAGCCCAAGAGATCGAAGAAAATCCAACACAAAATTTCAAGCGTTTCCCCTTTAATGGTCGGTTCGAAGTTTCCAATGCTGTCCGAGTAACATGTTTCGTGTAGGTCTAAAAAACCAACGAAATCTTCACGTCTTGTGCAATTGTAATTGTAGCAAAGGGCAATACTCAGTTGTGACTTGTGTGACACATCCGTTGTTTCATCAACAACCACACAGTAGAACTTGGCAGATTGAACTCGTGCAACAATTTCTTTAAGAATCTCTTTGGCACAACAATCAATTAATTCATTCTGTGTTGTTTTGCTTATATAAGTAGCATTTGCACCTGAGCTTTCCAAATGTTGTTTTAAAGTGATATCGCCACTATTTACACGGTACCTTAGAAGTTCTCGAAAGTTCCCTTCGTTTGTCAATGGGTCCTTTTCTGCCAATAATTCTTCATCATCTCTATGACCACAAAGAGCAATGTTCTGTTGACCCAAGAAAACAATTGACTCTACAATTGGCTTTAATCTCGCTCTATTTTCCTGCACTTGTTGGCTACGTAGCTGGTTTACAAGGCTTAAAATGTTGGTTTCAGGGTTGTCATTTTAGAAGGAAATGTATGCCTGCGTCAACTGAATCGCGGTGATACTGATTATTTTCATGAGACACCAAGTCACCGTCTTTTCCAGTTAGCTTAGAAAAAGTCACGAGGGGCTTCATTACCAACTTTTGCAATTGATTGAAGCCTCCAACCCCTCGAACGTTAAACAAAACACAATATTTACAGAATACGCCCCTCATCTTATTTGAAAATACTAGCCAGTGAAATTCTTCCAAGCGAGTACGATTGAAAAATCTCTTTTCGTCCCTGCCCTGCTTCCTGTGAACTGAATAGGGGAAGCTGTAGCTAGACGTTGGAATCCACGGGTTCTGAAGCAGTTGATATCGCGTACGATCATCCAGTTTTTCAAGTCTATCGATATAGCTTCCGATATCTTTTTCGCAGAAAGTGCTTATATTTTCGATGTTTGTGTTAGGCTTGGGGCTACACTCTTCAATTAATGCTAACGAATCATACACAATCTCACTATTAGTAAAAGCGTTGGAATCACTACTAACACTTAAACTCTCATTATTTCTATCTTCAGTTACGGCGTCCACTCGCCTAGCTTTAGCTTCCGAACCAAAAAAGTTGTCGAGAGTTATCTGCTTTCGCTTCGACATCATAAATGGTTAATATTATCCAAAAATTGTATACTTTTCAAACCCTCCTAGAATCGTGACTAACCCTAAGGCGTATGTGTTATCGGAGTCATTTCAAGATTTTTGCTTAGTTATTGAATAAGAAACAGGTTTTGACGCGCACACTTTTTGAAACTTCAACGATTTACGAAATGACAAGCTTCAAAATGCCTTGTAAGTTTGGGTGACACCAAACACTCTAGACAATTCCCTAAAGACTTAAGGCAGACAGACCAAGTGTCGTCCGATCCTTTTCAAAGATGCCTTGATCCAAGCGTTGATATCACAATCAAGTCACAGAAAATCTAATGATAGAACTTTTTGCCCAAGCAAGGGGGGGGGGTCATCGCCCCCCCCCCCCCCCCTGGATCCACTACTGATTATAGCTATCTTGGCCTCGGAAGTGGCACATTAAGTATCGCTCGTGCATCTTCAACAAAGATTTTTCGTTATAATTTTACAATAAAATCTCCTTCCACCTATTTGTAATCGTGTGGAAAGGCTTACAGGAATTTTAATCTAAAACTGCTCGATTCATAAAATTCAAATTCCGAAGGGTTATGTGCCTAAGGCACTCCTCCTTAAACTATGTTTAACTGCTCTGTGTAGTTTGTTGTACTAGTTGAAATCATGATTTTGCATGTCAAAATGGAAGGGGAGAGATCTTCAACCATATGCATTGTAGTGAATTTGTCTAAGGACGATTAGAGGTGGCATGGGGAGGGGGATGCAAGACTGCAAGGCAGTTCAACAAAGAAACAACGGAAAATACGGAAACTAATATTAATATACCACATTTAATTAATAAAAAGCTGGTATGAACGTTCATCAACTGACAAAATATGGTCCGGTTTAGCTCTACAACACCATCCTCTGTGCATAGCTTTTCATGGGTTTTGTGAAAAGCTAAAAAAAAGACAATTCAAAAATATCAAACATGCGGAGCATCTTTTGAAACATGAAGAAGAAAAAACGAAATATCCAGAACAAGCGGCTGTTCAGCAAGTTTTTGATGATCCATGAATCTTGCATTGAAAGAAGAATCTTGCATTGCTGTTGCACGATAATTTTGTGTATAGCCTTTCAAAGTAAATATTTTCTTAGGACAGTTCAATTAATTCAGCCATAGAATAGGGAATAAAAAGATTTCCAAGGTGACAGGAAGTCCCAAGAGATATTTTGATCCTGACCTGAATATTAACAGATACTGCAGAAGCTTGAAACCAATATGATTGCTTGCAAGAAAATGCGTTAAATATAAAATTTATTCAACGCATATTGAGGATGTACCGAATTTCAGTCTTTTGCAGTAAATTCATCGTCTCAGTAATTTCTGATTGTAAATTGACATTGATGGAAGTAAATAGTGATTTTTCAGATGATGTTACATTGAAAATCAGAAAATATCATACGATTATACAATTATGGATTATGACATGTAAGAAATCACTGAAAGTCTTCTTTATTCACTTGTCTCCTTTCAAAATTTAATCAATACATTTTTCATATATCTAGTACTAGTATTGCAAGCTGACAAAATTCCTGTTCTTTGTTTGTTTTTATTCGTCTTTTTTTAATAGTTGACCAGCTGAAAATGTTTGAAGGTGAGATGGGAGCTATGCTCGTCTAATCTTTCTTGTAAATCTGAGTAGTTTGATCAAAGAACATTCGAAATTTAAAGTCTTTCATCTTTTTGTTTCTTAAGACAGAAAAGTAGTTGGAATCCAACAAAAATTAGCAGTTTTTTAAGTCTATAAGGTTTTTACATATTCTATAAAATCTTACAATTACAGTAAGAGCTGGATAACAGTCATTTTGTCTTATCTGAGGATTTTTGTGCTCTTTTTAAGTTTATAATTGATTTGTACTATCATAAAATCATAAAAACTATTGTTTTCAAATTTGGGTACACTAATTAGTGGGGTACTTTTTATCCGTTACTTTTTCTAATGTTTAATACATTATTTCCTTTGTTTTTAATCAAAAATATTTCCCATATTCCCAATATAAAACTTTTTTGGAAAAGAAGTTTTTCAAAAAAAAGTAAAGAGCCATAGAAAACCAAAGACGAAAAATCAAGTCCTATAATAATTCGAACTTAAAACGATCTCACATTGCATTCAATGAATAAACTAAACCCGAAACAGACATAAATTAAATAAATAATCACATCGAACACAAAAATGAAATATGCTCATATTTATGAATTAGTGAATTATCAAACAAGTAAAATCAAAACAAATGATCAATTCAAAGTTAGAATTAACACAAACTACTACACACAGGAGAGGGCTAATACCCCCTCCTCTAAACCTTCTAAAAATAATTGTCATATATGGATTATTCTGAAAACTTTTGAACAGTGTATGTATTTTGAACAGTGTTCCTTAATTTAGTCAAAACATTGATAAAAAAATAAATAAAATTTCAAATCGAGATGAATGGAAAGACCTAATAAAAACAAACTGGATGTTTAACATAGAATGACATTAATTCCTGGAATTTTCTGAAATGTAAAATTCAAGATTTAATCCAACAGCATTTTTTGTTTTCAGTGTTGTAATTATAAAAAAAAAATTAAAATATATTTTGTTCAGGAAAGCGCAAATGACAAAATAGGCTTGAGAAGGTTTTAAGGGGGGAGTAGCCCTAATCCTGTTTGGAGTAGTTTCTGCTCTTCTTAAGTTTACCTTGATTCTTGATTTTAATTTTTCACTTGTTTTAGGACTTATTTGTTCATCTATATCAGTGTCTGTTATCTTTATGGTTGATATAATTATTTGTTTAAATTTTATTGCGCTTTAAGTTTCATTTATTGATCAATTATAATTTCTGGCTGCTTGAGGTTTGAATTATTATGGAACTTTATTTCTGTTGGTTATACCTTTAGCCATTTCTGAGATTTCACAGGTATGCCCTTTTGACAACCTTTTATGCACATAGTGTGTTTTTATTTATTTCATCCTCTCTTGGGCAATCCTTAAAAGTTTCAACTCATTACCCTTAGCTGTTTCTGAGATATTGCAGATACACCTTTTGACAATCTGGATGCTCATATTGTATTGTGATTTAGTCCAACAAACTGTCAACATTCCCGGAGTGTTTCAACTTAAAATTCCTAGCCGTTCCTGAGATATTGCAGATACACATTATTGACAAACTGGAGACACATAGTACTATTTTATTTAGTTCAACATCTCCCTCATCATTCCCTATAAGTTTCAACTTAGTAAGCTTAGACGTTCCTTAGATATTACACAGATCCCCTATTTCAACTTTGAAACATATGTTGAACTATTTCCAGTTGGTATTATTTACAGCCCTTTTCCCAGGGCCTTTGGCGGCTAGGCTACCCCCACAGGCATATTTACTGAGCTTTCGAGTATTTTTAACAAAATGGCTATTTTAGTATTTAGATTATTAACTGAAAAGGAAAAGGGAGGGGACTGGCTGTTCTCTAATCACTTTCGACTCTTAAAAACAGCACTAAAGTCAATTTTCAATTGAATGAGCCCCCTACAAATTTTTTGCGACAATGCCTCCTTTAAGAAACGGTTCTGTGAAAAAAAAACAAATAAAAAAAACATTGAAGGCATAAGGAACTTTACTATAGGCTATACTAGAGTATAGTCATCAACTAACCCAAAATAAACTTTTCAAAAACAAAATTTCTGAAGAAAAGTAAAGAGCCATATTAAAACCTAAAGACGAGTAGAAATTGTTGTCGGTGAATAAATAACACCGAAAATGAACAGAAAATAAAAAGAATAATCAAATCATGCTTAAAGGTAAAAGCTGCTATTGTAGATGGTTAAATAAACTTATAACCAACAGAAATTAAAACGAATAGTCCAGAAAACCTGAAACGAACAGAAATTACTAAAAACAAGAGTTATGCCAATGTCCAAATAATTTTCTATGGACCACATTTCGCTTTTTGTTCGTTCTTGGTTTCATTTATCCACTTAGGGCAATTTCTTGTTATTTTTAAGTTTGGATTTTTATATGACGTTATATCTGCTCGTCTTAGGTTTTAATCTGGCTTTTTACTTTTCTTTAAAACACCTTTTTGGCAAAAGCTTTTATTTCGGTTAATTTCTGTTCGTTTCTAATCGACATAGTTTTATAGTTGGTGGAAGAGAAAGGCAGTTTTTAAAATGTTAATTAAGTTTTTCTTTTTGAAAATTGAAATATTGGATTGTAATGAATATTTTGAAAAAATTGAACATTGAGTCTAATTTTTTATCACTAACAGTTTTTCCAATAAATTTTTTATGATAGGCTTGTTTAAAATTTTTGATGAGCCCCAACGCCTATCGTGTTGACACCCTTTAGAATAAATATGTCTTAATCCAGCATTATATTGTAAGAGTACCCGATGGGGCGCTGACTTCCCTTCACCTGGTGTACATCTCAGAACACCACCTGTGCTACACAGTTCCACCAGGTCTAGCAAAGGTTTGTCACACTTGGCAAATCTCCAAAAATGCTTGGTAAGCTCTCCAAAATACTTGGAACAGTTCCACCATGCTTGGCATAATCCATCTGGTGCATATGATTTCTAAGAAAGTGATCCATCGAGAATCTAAGTTTATGACTTTAATCCAGTAAAGGGTGAACCATGGTCCAGAGACGCAAAAAATAATCTTATAAAAAAATAGCAAGTGTGAAATGTTTACCATTTTTTACCAGTAAGTAATGGGTTGCCACTACCGCTGCAACCTTGATAAAAGACCATCAAGTCCCATACTAAGAAAAAGAAAGTGGCTACAACCATGATATTTCGCATCGAAAGCAATTTTTCCGTTTTTTTTAGCACGCTGCTAGCAGGACCCTGGAATATCAGAGAGCTGTTTTATGGGTTCATTTTAAAGGAAATTGCTATATCGAACGCTTTTGTAATTAACAAAAATAATTTTTGTTATTACAAATGTTATTAACATCACCTTGCACACGAAGGTCCAAATAAGATTTTACTTTTAACATTCTTATATCAGAGTTGAAGCGGTAGTAGAAACCTAGTAAGAGACGATCACGTCCCATAGTAAAAAATATAATAACTTCTAATTCCTAAGAAATAGTGTAAGATCGAATCGAAACACAAAGTACACTATTAGAACCCTCTTGTTCGAAACCCCTATATAGGAAACTTACAATAAATGGCTTGAACAAGAAGGTAAATCCATTATCTTGAAAAACAAGAAAGGTGGCTGAAACTGCGATATTTTGCATCGAAGGATTCAGTTTTCTCGATTTTTTTTTCCTCAGCTAGCAAGGCACTGGAACATCATACAGAGCTGTTTAATGTCTCATTTTAAATGAAATCACTATACGTAGTCGCTTTTATAATTAACAAAAACAAAATTTTAAACAAAATCAATATTTTTACAAAAACTGTATTTTCATATACAAGATGGTGAATGACGTCATAATCGTAGGTTGAAACCATTTATAGCGTAAAAAGTAAAACCAACATTATGATGTTAGCTCCAATATTATATTAAATAAAGAATTATAGCCCATAGTAAGTCATTGTATAAAGGATCGGTATAGTTAATTATCGATGGTAATTATGTAAGTTTCATCTGTATCATGGCTATAGGAATAGCTCAAACCTAGTAAAGAATAAACCATGCCACATATTGGACTTAGCTAGGTGCCTGATTCTCTGAGGTTCGTCTCTTACTATTCCAAATAAGTAAAAGCCATTGGCATTTTCCTGTTTGTACCTTTATTTGAAAATATGCTTCTCGTCAAGCCTATTACATAAAGGATCGAGATAGTTCATTATAAATGGGGAATTAGTGATAAAAGACAGATGCATGGAAGGGTGGCATCATATGCGTATACGGTTGATTATATTAAAGAACAAACTATAGCCCATAGAAGCTGAAACATTTTTTTTATCTAAGGACGAATCAAAGAATGAGTAGGGGCATGAATCAATATAACCGTATATGATACCTAAATTGTTTGCCTTAATTTAAATTCTGTTGGTTATCTGTTGGTAATTGTTAACTATTTAGTAAATAGCGAATGCTAAATAGCTCCTGTTGAGAACTGATTTAACCACACTTTTTTCCATAGTCGATTATGCCGTTAAGGCCCCCTTTTTGCAGTATACTTATTTTGAAAAATCACGTTGATCGGAGGGAAAAATAATCTTTGGCCCGTTTTTCGATTTCAAAAATCGGTAGAAGGGCCTTTCAAACGTTTGAAATAAAAAACTCTGGATATTCTTTTCGGTTTTTTTTTTTGGGGGGGGGGGTGACATAATATGTCTCTCCTTTCTTGGACATTAACCTGGGCACCAAATTTCTCTAGAAACAGATTGAGTGATAGAAATAGATCAACTCCTACTACTAAATTAATATAAATTTATATCATATTTACAAATTATAGTTTTTATGGGAAGGGGTAGGTCTACCATGTTGACGTCAAATTTTAACTTTAGGGAGAGGACAAAGAATAGCTAAACATATTTTGTTTCAAATCTCCCTAAATGTTTTGAGACTTAAGGCCCTTGTAGGACTAGAATCTATTCACATTGAAGTAGCAATGTAAAAAAGCTGTTTTTATCCGGGATAACAAAATAAGGCAGTCGCGTTAACTCAAGAACAGCTTGGGTGATCGAGTTGAAACTTTCAGAAGGTTTCGGAAGGTCAATTGTACCTGAAATTTTGACTTGAGACTGGGACAGAGGTAAATATAAAGACAAAATTTGTATCCCGGATATAAAGATAACACATCTACAATACCCCAGGCACAGCTTAGGGGATGTGATTGAAACTTTCAGGAAGTGTGCGTTTGTGTGTATGTGGGGGGGGGGGGGCAAGGGGATTCAAATTTTATGTTATATTCGACCAACAAGAAATATTATGTCTCTGATGAACCTAAACATTTTACAACTATTAGCTCTTATGGAAATTATAACCCATTCTTGTCTAAGCAGGGAGGTAAATAAAAAAAAAAATGTATGATACGATGCTGTCAAGATAAGGCTTCCGAAGTATCTCCAGTAAAGGTCTGGGTATCATGTTTAAGTTATCAGGGAGTAATAGGCACGTCAAATTGACCTCAAGTTCTGTCTTGGGGAGAGGGGCCAGGGAAGGAAGAGCCAAGATTTGTTTTTATATGATCCACCCAAAAGTTTTTACGCTTTAAGCTTCAATGAGACAAATGATATTATTGGATGCCAGATGATCAAAATAACTCATCTGTGATATCCTGGGAACAACAGTGGAGATTAAGTGAAAAGTTTCTGGGAGTTTGGGGTCCGTAAGGGAACTTCAAATCTTGATTTGGGAGGAAGATGGCAAAGAGGGATCTCCGAATTACTTAAAAGTTTTGGTACTAATAGCTAAAACTTTTGTCTCATAATAATTAATTTTTGTCTCAGACATGCTATCACTAGAATTGTATTTCGCTTTTTTACTTTATTTTTTTTTCTTATAGAAGTTTTGGTGAAAATTTGTACAAGTACTAACCGCTTGGTAGGTACCAAGTTCAAAAATTAGAATACCAATTTCATATCACAAAAAAAAATTATGTCATCTTTTTCAGGTTGCTTGGATATTCCTTGAAAGTTCGGCCATTTTAACTGTTCAAACTCACGTAATAACAAGAAATCCTAGAATAAGTGCTACGCACGAGGAGCATAAAACCTGGAATCTTCATATTTCTAACATACAGGAAAACGATACCGGTAGATACAGCTGCCAAATCAACACTCCAATAGTTAAAACACAAGTAGGATACCTTAAGGTAGTTGGTGAGTAGTAGATAATCTCTTTTTGTACAGAAAATGATGGTAAAAGACATGGGACGGGTAAGAATGGCTTTTTTTTTACACCCATTCCCCGAAGATACCTATGAAAGGCAAAAATAAATTTCAACAACATGACCCAATTTACTGTAAAAAAAAACGGTTTTTTTTTATCTTTCCACCTCTGTAAAAAGAATCGTTCAGTGCTTGAGGAAAGCATCAAATTTGATGTAAATATACTTTCAATCACGCTGAACATTTCTGAAAGT